>NC_050577.1:130206790-130545885 GCF_011100635.1 Trichosurus vulpecula | reverse complement strand
ATTTCTCCCATAATCCTAATTTCTATAGATTACATGCTGTTCATGATATAATAACAGAAACTGCACCAGCACAACCATAGAGGAAGAATCTCTATTCCATTAAAATCAAGACCTAATCCCTTAGCTAACATAAAAAGTGTCAACTTCAGATGATGTGTACAAGGTAAGACTATTAGGAAGCATAGGACACTGATGAAAAAGGTCAAGGTACCAGTTTTGACTTGAAAGAGATTACCAAATGAGTTTATCAACTGACCAGGGTAACTGCTTTGAAAAAATAAAGCATAAGATGAGCTGCATGTATGAGGTAGAATTAAGTGTGTGAAGTAGAATTAAGTGGATATCTATCAGACCTTTGTCAAGATTTGTTGGTTCATTCCTGGAGTCAGGAAGACCTGGGATCAAGCCTCTACTCTTACATATTGTCTCTGTGACCCTGGGAAAGTAACTTAACCTCCTAATTCTCTAGCATTTGTAACAAGAATGATGATTGTGCTGCTGTGGCTGTGTAAAAACAATAACACCAGGACACAGGAGGGCTGCTAGCACAGGACTTTTTAAAATTTTTTTATTTATTTAATATTTCTAGTTTTCAGCATTGGTTTCCACAAGATTTTGAATTACAAATTTTCTCCCCATTTCTACCCTCCCCACACTCCAAGGTGACATATATTCTGCTTGTCCTGTTCCCTAGTAAGCCCTCCCTTCTGTCCCCACTCCCCTGCCCCCCATCCTCTTTTCCCTTACTTTCTTATAGCGCAAGATAAATTTCTATGCCCAATTGCCTGTATATCTTATTTCCCGGTTGCATGCAAAAATAACTTTTTTTTGAATATCTGCTTTTAAAACTTTGAGTTCCAAATTCTCTCCCCTCTTCCCTCCCCACCCACCCTCCCTAAGAAGGAAAGCAATTCAACAGAGGTTACACGTGTATCTTCATGTAAAACCCTTCCACAATACTCATATTGTGAAAGACTAACTATATTTTGCTCCCTCCTATCTTGTTCCCGCTGTTTAATTTTCTCCCTTGACCCTGTCCCTTTTTGAAAGTGTTTGTTTTTGATTACTTCCTGCCCCATCTGCCCTACCTTCTATCATCCCCTGCTTTTTATCTTCTTCCTCCTTCTTTGCTGTGGCATAAGACACACAGTTGAGTGTGCATGTTTTTTCCCTTCTCCAGTCAAATCCATTGAGAGCAAGATTCACTCATTCGGCCACACCTGCCCCCTCTTCCCTCCCAACAGAACTGCTTTTTCTTACCACTTCTTTGTGAGATAATTTACCCCATTTATCTCTCCCCTTCTCCTTCTCTCAATATATTCCTCTCTCATTCCTTAATTTGATTTTTTTTAGATATCATCCCTTCATATTCAACTCACCTTGTGCCCTCTGTCTATATGTATACACACACACATACACACACACACGTGTGTGTGTATATGTGTGTGTGTGTGTGTGTGTGTATGTTCCCTTCAGGTACCCTAATACTGAGGTCTCATGAATTACACACATCATCTTTCCATGTAGGAATGTAAACAAAACAGTTCAACTTCAGTAAGTCCCTTGTGATTTCTCTTTCTTGTTTACCTTTTCATGCTTCTCTTGATTCTTGTGTTTGAAAGTCAAATTTTCTATTCAGCTCTGGTCTTTTCACTGAGAAAGCTTGAAAGTCCTCTATTTTATTAGAAGTCCAGATTTTGTCTTGTAGCACTATACACAATTTTTATGGGTAGGTGATTCTTGGTTTTAATCCTAGCTCCATTGACCTCTGGAATATCATATCCCAAGCCCTTTGATCCCTTAATGTAGAAGCTTCTAGGTCTTGTGTTATTCTGATTGTGTTTTCACAATACTCAAATTATTTCTCTCTGGCTGCTTGAAGTATTTTCTCTTTGATCTGGGAACTCTGGAATTTGGTGACAATATTCCTAGGAGTGTTCTTTTTGGGATCTTTTTGAGGAGGCGATCTGTGGATTCTTTCAATTTCTATTTTACCCTCTGGCTCTAGAATATCAGGGCAGTTTTCCTTGATAATTTCTTGAAAGATGATATTTAGGCTCTTTTTTTTTATCATGGCTTTCAGGGAGTCCAACAATTTTTAAATCGTCTCTCCTCGATCGATTTTCAAGGTCAGTGGTTTTTCCAATGAGATATTTCACATTTTCTTCCATTTTTTTCATTCCTTTAGTCCTGTTTTATAATGTCTTGGCTTCTCATAAAGTCACTAGCTTCCACTTGCTCCAATATAATTTTTTAGGTAGTATTTTCTTCAGTGGTCTTTTGGACCTCCTTTTCCTTTTGTCTAGTTCTGCCTTTCAAGGCATTCTTCTCCTCATTGGCTTTTGGGAGCTCTTTTGCCACTTGAGTCAGTCTATTTTTTAAGGTGCTATTTTCTTCAGTATTTTTTGGATGTCCTTTAGCAAGTCATTGACTTGTTTTTATGGTTGACTTGCATCACTCTCTTTTATCTTCCCAGTTTTTCCTCTAATTACTTGCTTTTCCAAATCATTTTTGAGCTCTTCCATGGCCTGAGACCAGTTCATATTTTTCTTCGAGGATTTTGATATAGGCTCTTTGACTCTGTTGACCTCTGGCTGTATGTTTTGGTGTTCTTTGTCACCAAAAAAAGATTACAAAGTCTAAGTCTGAATCTGAGACAGTTTTCCCTGCCTGTCCATGTTTTCAGCCACCTACTTGACCCTTGAGCTTTTGTTAGGGTACCACTGCTTGTAGAGTAGAGAGTACTTTGTCCCAGGCTTGAGGGGCTATGCTGCTATTTTCAGAGCTTCTTCTACACCACAAGATCTGTCACACCAGCACTCCTTCTCCCCCAAGAACTGCCAACCAGGATTGCAGCCCAGATCCAGGCAGGGAAAAGCAGGCTTTGTACTCCTGCTCTAATCTGCCACTTAATTCCTCCCACCAGGGGTGTCTGGGGCCAGAGCAACTGCAGTTGTAGCTCTGGAAGCAGCATCAGAGCTGCATCACCTCCACTGCCCCAGGGCCATAGCCAACCATGAACTCCTTTCACTCTGTCCCAGCAGCTTTTCCCACTAACATTCTCTGTTGTCTTTGGTGTTTGTGGTTTGAGAAGTCTGGTAACTGCCACAGCTCACTGATTCAGGTAGCTATGCCTGTTCTGCCTGGCTCCCCTTCTGGTTGGTCCTGGTGCCCCCCAGGCTGGGCTGTGCTCCACTCCACTCTACTCCCAGCTCCATGCAATAGACCCTTCCCAGTGACCAACCAGGCTGTCCTGGGCTGGAGCCACACTTCCCTTTGCTATTCTTTGGCTTCTGCAGCTCTAGAATTTATTCAGAGCCATCTTTATAGGTGTTTGGAGGGACCTGAGAGGGGAGCTTAAGCAAATTCCTGCTTTCCAGCTGTCATCTTGGCTCTGCCCCTTAGCACAGGTTCTTTGATCTGATTTTCTGTAGCCAGAGTGGCCTTTGTTTTCTTTGAGTGACTCAGCTTACATCATTGAGCCTCGCTGGGCCATACCTGGGAGCAGAGAACTTCCTGTGTGACCTCTTCTGGGGCAGGAAGTCCAGAGATTCATGGCCTGCGAGCAGAGGACTTCCTGTGTGATGAGTCATGCGGCTGGCTGAGGGGAGGTGTTAACTCCAGAGCCATGCCCTGTTGGGTGTTAACCTAGTCTACGCTAGGGGGAGGGGCCAACTCAAGAACCAATCAGCTCTGGTCATTCAGGCGGTGCTTGATGATGTCAAAAACTCTATAAGAGGGGAGAGAACAGCTTGAAGATCCCTTTTCCTTTTCCGGTTGGAGCCAGAGAAGCCTACAGCCGAAGCTGAGCTGCTAGTAGCAGAGCTGACCCATGTGGAGCGAGGAGTGCTGCGCGAGGACTGGAGGCCAGTGGGTAATCTTCTTACCATAGAGGGGAAGCATGTATATGATTTTGCATTATACTATCTCGCTTCTCTGTGGCCAGCTGGTTACTCTTGTGAGGCAGACTAATTGGGCCTGGAAGTTTTTGATCAAAATATCAAAATGGGGATGCTCGTTTGTGGGCCTGTCACTGTGGAGTGTAAATACATGCTTTAGTTCTCCTGCCTTCTGCCTAGAGAATTCCTTATATCCTGTGGTTCTGAACGTTTCAGGCACATATGAGATTCTCTTTGAAATCATAAATTCTGCCTTCCTAATATATTTTCTAAGGAAAGCGACTGTAAGGGATTTATAATCTCACTTTAAGTAAACATACATATATCATTCACTTAATTCAGGGAAAAAGTCAGTACTCTTAACTTCAGAGAAAATACAAACAGAAATTACAAGCAGACTTATATAAACAGAGAAAAATGACAAAAATCAGCAGACAGGCTTCTAGCTGTCTGTCCAAGAGATTTCATACAGTTACCAGAGAGAAAAGCACCACTATCTGGGTTTTTTTAAAACCAGGTGGCAACCCAGAGTCTCATCTGGTCAAATCACAGGACACTCTTCCAGTGAGTGAGCCCCAAGCAAAATGCTAACCTCAGAGTATATATACACTTCTTCAGGGTCAGAGGACTCAAACCCATGTGACTGAAGCCTTCCTGTGACTTAAGTAGGTTATCAAAGGCTCTTGATTCAATCAAACACCTTTTATTGAAAGAAAGGAAAGGGGGGGGGGCAAAGCAGAGCCCAGCATGGGCTGCAGCAGGACCAACCAGACCAGGAGCCAGGCAAAACAAGCCCTAGCACCCTGAATCAGTGAGCTGTGGTAGTTACCAGACTTCTCAACCCACAAACACCAAAGACAACAGAAAAGGTTAGTGGGAAAAGCTGTGGGGGACAGAGTGGAAGGAGTTCTTGGTTTGACCACTGCCCCTGGGGCAGAAGGGGTGGTGCAGCTACAGAACTACAGCTGCAGTTGCTTCTGGCCCCAGGCCCACCTGGTGAGAGGAATTAAGTGACAGATCAGAGCAGGAGTGCAGAGCCTGCTTAAGATCGGAATCAGGTCTGGGTTGGCAGTTCTTGGGGGAGGAGGATTGCTGGTGTGGCAGAGCTGGCTGTATAGAAATAGCTCTGAAAACAACAGAACATCCCCTCAAGTTTGGTACAAAGTAGTCTTTACTCTACAAGCAGTCATACCCTGACAAAACACTCAAGGGTCAAGTAAGTTGACTGGAAACGTGGCCAGGTAGCAAGAACAGACTCACATTCAGTCTCAGAATTGGGAATCTTTCTTTGGTGACAAAGAAAACCAAAACATACAGCCAGAAGAAGTCAACAAAGGCAAACAGCCTGCATCAAAAGCCTCCAAGAAAAACATTAACTGGTCTCAGGCCATGGAAGAGCTCAAAAAGGATTTGGAAAAGCAAGTTAGAGAAGTAGAAGAAAAATTGGGAAAAGAAATGAGAATGATGTGAGAAAACCATGAAAAACAAGTCAATGACTTACTACAGGAGACCCAAAAAATACAGAAAAAAATACTGAAGAAAACAACACTTTGAAAAATAGACTAACTCAAATGGCAAAAGAGCTCCAAAAAGCCAATGAGGAGAAGAATACCTTGAAAGACAGAATTAGCTAAATGGAAAAGGAGGTCCAAAAGACCATTGAAGAAAATGCTACCTTAAAAATGAGATTGGAGCATGTGGAAGCTAGTGACTTTAACAGACTCAGATTCAGACTCAGACTTGGGAATCTTTCTTTGGTGACAAAGAAGACCAAAATATACAGCCAGAAGAAGTCCACAAAGTCAAAGAGCCTACATCAAAAGCCTCCAAGAAAACATATGAACTGGTCTCAGGCCATGGAAGAGCTCCAAAAGGATTTGGAAAAGCAAGTTAGAGAAGTAGAGGAAAAATTGGGAAGAGAAATGAGAGTGATGTGAGAAAACCATGAAAAACAAGTCAATGACTTGCTAAAGGAGACCCAAAAAATACTGAAGAAAATAATACCTTAAAAATGGACTAACTCAAATAGCAAATGAGCTCCAAAAAGTCAATGAGGAGAAGAACGTCTTGAACGGCAGAATTAGCCAAATGGAAAAGGAGGTCCAAAAGATCACTGAAGAAAATACTACCTTAAAAATTAGATTGGAGCAAGCGGAAGCTAGTGACTTTATGAGAAATCAAGATATTATAAAACAGAACCAAAGCAATGAAAAAATGGAAGACAATGTGAAATATCTCATTGGAAAAACTACTGACATTGAAAATAGATCCAGGAGAGATAATTTAAAATTATTGGACTATAAGGACAACTCCCCTGATATTTTAGAGCCAGAGGATAAAATAGAAATTGAAAGAATCCACAGATCTCCTCCTCAAAAATATTCCAAAAAAAATCCTAGGAATATTGTTGCCAAATTCCAGAGCTCCCAGATCAAGGAGAAAATCCTGCAAGCAGCCAGAAAGAAACAATTTGAGTATTGTGGAAACACAATTAGAATAATACAAGATCCAGCAGCTGCTACATAAAGGGATTGAAGGGCTTGGAATATGATATTCCAGAGGTTAATGGAGCTAGGATTAAAACCAAGAATCACCTACCCAGCAAACTGAGTATCATGCTCCTAGGGAAAATATGGATTTTCAATAAAATAGAGGACTTTCAAGCTTTCCCAGTGGAAGGACCAGAGCTGAATAGAAAATTTGACTTTCAAACACAAGAATCAAGAGAAGCATGAAAAGGTAAACAAGAAAGAGAAATCACAAGGGACTTACTAAAGTTGAACTGTTTTGTTTACATTTCTACATGGAAAGATGCTGTGTATGATTCATGAGACCTCAGTATTAGGGTAGCTGAAGAGAATATGCATATATATATATGTATATATCTATATCTATATATATATGTGTGTGTGTGTGTATATATATATATATATATATGGATATATATATAGATATAAATATATATAGACAGAGGGCACAGGGTGAGTTGAATATGATACGAAGGGATGATATGTAAAAAAATGAAGTCAAGTTAAGGGATGAGAGAGGAATATATTGAGAAAGGGACAAAGGGAGAGATAGAATGGGGTAAATTATGTCACATAAAAGTGGCAAGAAAAAGCAGTTCTGTAAGAAGGAAGAGGGTGCTCTCATTGGATTTGACCTGAGGAGGTAATACCATACACACTCAATTGGGTATCTTACCCCATAGGAAAAAAGGAAGAAGAAGATAAAAAAGGGGGGATGATGGAAGGGAGAGCAGATAGGAGGAGGAGGCAATCAAAAACAAACACTTTCGAAAAGGGACAGAGGCAAGGCAGAAAATTTAATAATGGGGGATAGGTTAGGAAGGAGTAAAATACAGTTAGTCTTTCACAACATGAGTATTGTGGAAGGGTTTTACATAATGATACACATGTGGCCTGAGTTGAATTGCTTGCCTTCTTAGGGAGGGTGGGTGGGGAGGGAAGATGGGAGAGAATTTGGAACTCAAAGTTTTATAAACAGATGTTCAAAAACAAAAAAAAAAAGTTTTTTTTCATGCAACTAGAAAATAAGACACACAGGCAATGGGGCATAGAAATTTATCTTACCCTAGAAGAAAGTAAGGGAAAAGGGGATGGGAGGGGGTTGGGGTGACAGAAGGGAGGGCTGACTGGGGAATGGGGCAACCAGAATATATGCCAACTTGAAGTGGATGGGAGGGTAGAAATGTGGAAAAAATTGATAATTCAAACTCTGGTGAGAATCAATGCTGAAAACTGAATATATTAAATAAATTAAATAAATAAATTTAAAACAAAAGAAAGGTAAGACTCAAAGGCACTTCCTTGCACCACTCCAAAACAAAAGACAACAAAAAGTCTCTCTTTATTTGCCATTACAACACTCTCTTAAGACTAAACTGCAGAGAAGAGTTGTCCTGAATTGGTAGAGGGAATTCTTTCTCATGGAGTTCTCTATATCAATGAAATCACAAGTCCAGTCATTGTCTTCTATATTCATAGCACTGTTCCCACTCTTCTTCTCTCTAGTAAAACAGCTACCACCACATTCAAGCCTCTATTACCTCTCAAGGGGACTATTTCAGTAACCTCTTAAAGAGTTTCCCTAAATCTGAAGAGAATGGAGACTCTCCATATTGCTATTCATCCTCCACATAGCTGCCAGATTGATTTTCCTAAAGCCCAGGTATGACCATGTCATTACCTTACTTAATATACCCCAATGTATCCCCATGGCTTGTCAGATCAAATGTAAATTGCTCTGCTTGCCATTCGAAACCCATCACAATCTGCCTCCAGCCTACCTTTCAAGACTTATAAGAAATGACTCCCTTTCACACACTTAATGGTACAGCTAAACTGACCTTTTTGCTGTTTTTCACATATGACATTTCATCACTTTCTTGTTGCCTATATACATGCTGTTGTTTATTCCTGGAATGCATTCTCTCACTCACTCTGCCTCCCACAATTCCTTATTTCCTTCAAAAGTCAGCTCAGATGTTTTCTTCTACATGAGTTTTTTCCTGATCCTTCTAGCTACTCATATATATTTTGTGTGTACTTTAGTGCATATGTTATCTCCTCTGATAGATATAATAGAATATGGATAGCTTCTTAAGGATAGGGAATATTTTTTCTTTATATTTCCAGGGTATAGCGCCTGGTAAAAAATATTTAATTGATATTAAGTTTTATTTGGAATATTGTATTTCATATGTCCTGATACATAAAATTATAAAGGATGCAGAATAAAAAGCTGACTTTGGAGTTAAGAGTTACCTATTTGAAATTCTGCCTTAGAATTACTAGGTGAACCTGGTAAAGTAATTTAATCTGCCCTTCTTGTTTTCTTATCTGTAAAATGATGTAGTTGGACTTGATGACTTCTGAGGTTCCCTACAGCTATGAGAGGATTCATCTTTCCACTAGTGAATGAGGAAGACATCCTCTCATGGGATCCTTTTCCTTTTAACCATTAAGCAAATTATAGGAATGAGAAAAAACTGTTTTGCTATGTAGCTTTCCTACCATGTCTAAACATTTGCTATGATATTTTGTCTGTGTTACAATAGTTCACAATATTCTTTCCAAAAAGAAATGGGATGACATCTGATGCCATTTCTGCTACCTAACCATATTACCTTGAATAAGCCATTTCATTTTTCTTGATCTCATTTTCTTATCTGTAAAATGATAAGACTAGAATAAATGAACTACAAGGTTGTGTTGAGCTATAAGCATTTGTGATTTTATTTCTGTTGTTATTCATTCCTTTTGAGTACTGTGGAACATAACAGACTTAGCAAAGATTTGGGGTAATAGGGCCAAAAGAAATTGAAGTGGGGTTACCAAGGGCATGATTTGAGAATTTGGAATTTAAAAAAAATCATACTAATTTAGAAGCCAGAACTCATTTACAACATAGTAGGACAAACTGGGACAAATGGTTTCTCTCAGAACTGAACTGTCCTGGGGAAACAGTACAATGATATATTTAAGGAGGAAAATTTTGAGAAATATGTATTTGAATTGAAAGGATTAAATTTTGATTTATAATAGCTTCCAAGGAAATTGGGAAAACTTGACACTGGGTAACTGTACATATTTTAAGTACATGTCATAGTGTCTATTAGCATATATGACTCCATTATTGGAGTCATAGAAACCCAAGCACCAGGTAATTTGAGGAATAACAGAAAAGTCATTTGGCTTTAGTTTGGATTTTAACAACTTCAATGAATCATCTGTTGAGTTAAATGCATTTGCTTCAATATTTTATTTTAGCTTTTACATATCACGTTGGAATAAAATACAAATTGAAAATGATGTCACATTTTGCCAGTGTACACAAAGCTTAATGCTAGGGATTCACAACATTTCAATCCACCTTTGAAACAGAATTTATATATATTTTAAAGAAATCTGTGATTTCTAGGTTAGATAGTCTGTGATAGTCTAGGTTAAAGACCAAGAATGTGAAAATTAATGTACAAATAACAGCTTGATTATAGTAACCATAGCATACGTATGATTAAATAAAGCTGAATACAATGCAAAATAAATATATAGAATATTGTGCACAATAATAGCGATGGAAATAATTATATGAAAGGCAAAATGAGATAAACATTTTATTTAGAAGATAAATGCCTTAGAAAATAGTACTGAAAGGAAAGATAAAATGATAACTTGGATAAAAAATATCTTAAAATTTTTATTATTCTTATAATGTCCCCCAGGTATGACAATAAATGTCATTGATTTGTCGTTTAAATACTGTTTATAATGTATCATTCACTATGTTTACTAAGCAGAGAAAAAACAGGAAAAAGTCAATAATATTGTATTTTGGAACATAACCAAATAACTGTTCCAAAATAGCAACCATACTTGCACAGTTACATCATAGCCTGAATCCCTCCTCCCCAAATACTCTTTATTCAGATGTGGAGGAGTCCACTTTTGAGGGTCTCAGAACTTAGAGAAGTAGGATGGTGTTTAAGAGAGAGTATGAGAAAGTAGGCAATTTGATATCTACATCTGCTCATGGCTTCATAAATAGTAACAACACCATGTGATTGTACAGAATGGTCCTGCACTCAATGTTGCATATAGTCCTAAGACTCAAAGTATCAGCATTGCATGCCAATTTCTGCCAGCTATAATATTTGCTTGCTTTATGATCTCACAAATCCAGGTCTTTGGCCTTAATCACCACTCTACCATTTATGCTGAATAATTTTGGACAAGTCATTAGACATTTCTAAGTTTCAATTTCCTTAAATGCCAAATGAAGAGGTTAGTCAAGATGATTGGTTTCATATTTAAATATCTGATCCTATGATATAGGCACACAGAGCCTCTAAGTTTTGGCCCCCAATAAAGCTAAACTCTTTACTAGATACACTTTCATTCTTACATTATGCTCACTCAAATTATGTAGGCTCAATTTTCATTTTCTCTCCGATGTCAATTCAATTTTCCTGACTCAAAAGGTTTTATTTTCCCAATATGATAACCACCACATATTGCATCCCAAGAAAACCCAGAGTCAAGATTTCATTAACATTATGCCAAACATCCTTAATTTCCAAGGCCAGAGGAATGTATACAGGGACTTTGTGAACATACTTAATAGCTGCAGGCATCTGCTTGTCCTCCATTACCTTCCTCCTATATTTCTCTGCCTTTCAACTCAGATAATCCAGAATCTATCAGTCCTTAGATAGATGTTGGTTATAATCAGAAAATTGAAAATTTGCATATATTTTTCATCAATTCTAAACAGAGTGGATTGCTTTGAAATTCTTGATCAAATGACCATAAAATTCATTTCAGAAAAATCTTTCCCCCCATTTTCTGAAAGGCAAGCACTGGGGTGCCAGAACTGTTCCAAAATGATTGGGGGAGGTGTAAGAATGCATGCCCCTAGGAACCTCATTAGCTTCTTTCCCATATGCTGTACCTTTCTCTTTGCAATGTAATTCCCAAAAATTCTGCATCTGGAAAGTGATAATTCCCAGGAACATATTTCAAAGTAAAGCAAATTAAGGTGCTAATTGCTAAAATTTAATTTCCAGAAGTAAAGTCATCTCCATACATTTGGAAATGCAAATATTGCATAGAAAAGGAAATATCACTGATCATGTAGACTGGAAAACAAAGGATAGTAAAAACAGGTCAGAATATAATCATTAGTTCATCTACACACCAACTTTTTTTTTTATAGCACAAACTTCTACCTAAAAGCTCCATCACCATGATGAGTATAACTATTATAACACTATGAAGAACAATCCATTATTACTTTCATCATGATTTTATTATGATGCTCAGTCCTAAGGTCCATACCCAGGGTCCTGGATGCTGGCTAACTATGTCATAGTTTTAAAGCTACTTCAGTCTCACACATTCTGTCCCTTGAGCTCTCACAATTACAAATAGAATCAAGAAAGTCTTCTGAACTCTTTAAGCACATTTCATATATTAGAAACAATTTCCAAAATGTACTTTTAGAATAACAGCATCTACTGCATCCTGACAAATTTATTCTCCTTTTAGGCTGGGTAAATATTGTTCTGAACCATTCAAGCAAGCAATAGCCTAAAAATCTTCAAAATATCATAATAGATATAGGTGTGCATTAAGGAGTCAGGAAGATCTGGTTACAAATTTTAACCCAATTGTATGTCTTTGGAAAACTCAATTTAACTTCTTTCCCCCCAGTTTACTCATTTTTAAAATGAGGGGATGGCACTAAATGAGAACTCTGCTCCCTTTTAATTCTTAATCTATTGTCCTACCCTATCTGGAGCCCAGTGCTAGGTAATTCTGGTCTTGGTTTTCTAAAGGTGGTGAAGAGAAGGGAAGAAAAGGGAAAAGAAATGAAGGAAACTAAATGTATGCATTTGGATTTTATCTTGATGTACTATATGAAATATTGCTTTACACTTATTTTTATCCTAACCGCTTTCCTTTTATCCCAGAAGGTTTTTTAGTCAAAGAATGTGTAGCTTCCCTCAGTAGCTAGGGGAATAATTTGAATTTGAACCCATATCATTTGATTCAAGTTCGAGAGCTCTTCTCACCATCTCATAATCTTGTCTGATATTGTCTCACACTGGACATTGACAGGATTAATTTCAAGTAGTCTGAAATGATGAAGTTGTATTTTCACTGAAAGCAGTACTTAAATATTTTGATATTACTTGACTGTGATAAGAAGCTTCATGGTCATTTTCTCCAAAGGTGATGACTCAAGTGACCCTGAATTTCTGCCATTAACTCACATTGGAAAAGGAACTGGCCTTAACAAAGCTGTCAGGCTTTGATTCAAGATGAGGGCTTTTCAAGGCAAGAGTTATCTATCAAAAAGGCAACCACACTCTCAGGGAAATATATCTGATCTCAGGCTGATTGTGTGTGAAATCAAAGGTTGTGAATGACTCGTCAAGAGTAACCAAATGCATTTCTATTGCATTGTGGTACAAATGATATGGCTAATAGGTTGTGACTGGATAAAGGGCAAAAGAATTAAAAATATACGTGTATTTAACAGACTATAGCAACATTTAATTGAAACATTTACATTTCATATATTTAATAATAGAGTAATTAGATACTTCATGAGACATATTATGAAGAATCTCTTAATTTTACCTCAACTTAATCACTAATTACATGGAAAGGCTCACTTAGCATGTGCCAATAAGAAGACTGAATATAGCTAAATGTCCTTTTCTTTTCTAGTTCTTTCCTGATCTTCAGTATTATAATGGATGGGTTTCTATAACTGTAAGTCAGTATTACAGTCAGTGGTCAATTGAATCTAATTCTTGCTAAGAGTATATATATATATATATATATATATACATATATATGTATATATATACATATATATATATGTATATATATAGTTCTGGAGCTTACTTAAAGTCAGCAACAGAGACAATGAAATTTCAGCTTCTTCAGTGTGTGTCATATACCACAATCTCATTTTATAAAGGAAGTATTAAGTTGATTGAAACCAAGTAAAACAGTTTTGACAGGTTCTGATGGATTTTTTTTGTCAGCTTTGATTCCAATGGTTTTACACTCATAGAATCTTAGCCCAAATTGAAAATCTCAGCAAAACTTTACAGTTATAAATTGTAAGTACACAGATAAAGAAATATGTTTAAAATCCATGTGATATACAAACTAATCAGCTTCTTTCATCTTTCACCCTAGCCAATTAGTACTCTAGAAATAGTTCAATGGATAGTAATGATATAGCATAATGATGAAATCAGTTTAAAAATTGATTATATATGATGATGATGATGATGATGATGATGATGATGATATACACCTGATATGGTGATACATAGAAGATGGAATACTGAACAGAAATTAATGACGACCTGGGTTCTAGGGCTACTTCAGACACTAAGCTGTGTTACCCACAGAAAGTCACTTAAAAGCTCTGGGTCTTATTTTTCTGTAAAATTAAAAAAAAATTAAAATGACATCAGGGTCTGATTCACAAGGCTGTTGTATCAAAGGAAATAATATCCATAAATTTTTTTAAGTTAAAGCACTACATAAATACATCAATTTAGCAGTAGTAGTACCAACGTTATTTGTATTATCAGTACTAACATATAATTTATTTTTTCAAAATATTGTTTGAAAATAATTTTGCATAACAATTTTATAAATACTTTTCTTAAGATCTTTCACTAAAATGTTATAAACATCCCAGTTGTTGCCAAGGAGGCACATTTAAATTTAGACAAAGCAGGAGACAGTATTTTAAATATAATTTGCAAGGAAAGGAAGGAATGAAGGAAGGAAGGAAGGAGGAAGGAAGAAGAAGAAGAAGAAGAAGAAGAAGAAGAAGAAGAAGAAGAAGAAGAAGGAGAAGGAGAAGGAAAAGAAGGGAAGAAGAAGAAGAAGAAGAAGAAGAAGAAGAAGAAGTAGAAGGAGAAGAAGAAGAAGAAGAAGATGATGATGATGATGATGATGATGATGAAGAGTGAGGAGGAGAAGGAGGAAGAAGAGGAGAAGGAGGAAAAGGGAAGGAGGAAGGAAGGAATTAAAGAAGGAAGGAAGGAAAGAAAGAAACTCCCAATTCTCTCCTATCCCACCTTTACGCAAGTTCAAATCTTCTTGAATTAACAGCTGAGATCTTGCATACGTAGATTTCACCTGCTTACCTATACTCAACTAATTACACATAATGGCCCCATTGATAACAAATAAACCTGTAGGTGTGTTATTTAAGGTCCCAGTAAAGCTATCAATCATAACAAGTGAATGTTCAAAACATCATCAGATCCAATGTTGCTCCAATCCTCATAGCAGCAAAGAAATCTACACACATTATCAATGCAGGGGGCACTGCTGTCTTCAAGCCTTCCTTCTGTCAGGCCTCCCCACAAAACAAGGTCTTTTAAAGCAAAATCACTCACTCTCTCACTCACATAATTTCCCCTGCCTGTTCTCTGTGCCTGGCTTCTCTTTTTCCAAGCACAACTCTCACTACATCTTTCCCAGCTCTGACTCTCTTTTCCTCCTCCACCCTTTCCTGCACCTCCCATTCAGCAAGTTCCTCCCACTAGAAGCTCATGTGCCTTACAGTCTTGTGGCTCAGACTCATGTGACTCAGGCAGGTCACATGGGCCTATTAATGGATGGGAAAGATCTTCCCATTTTCATTAACACAACATCCCATAAGATTATATCAAATACCAATTAAAGAAAGTAGATGATAAAGAAGATTTAAATAGAGAAGACATGTTACTCATGACACAGAAAGCCGTAGACTAGAGACTTAGGAATAGAACAGAAAGTCTGACAGAAAAGGTATTAGAAGCCCAGATGAGTCAAGTTTTCTGCTACTGTAGCTTACTCAGGTCAGGGAACTATTTCATTAGGCTCCAAATCCAATAATGCAAATAGATATGGGTAGGGACTGAATGATGAGAAGCATTCATAAAGGTAAGATAATGTAAAGGGTTCTTAAATACAACTGACGGATATGGACAAAAAAAAGAGACAGTAATTCTCAAATAATGATGAAAAACATAGAAATAATAAATACATGAAAAAGATAAACATAAGGAAAAATAAAATAGAATTTTCAGCTAAACTATGCTGAGAAAAACCTTATCACTAAAACTATATGTTGGCAAAATAGGAATGCAATTCTTCAATGTAAAAAAAAATGACAAATAAGCAAACCTCAAATTAGAACAAAAAAGAAAGGTAAAAGACAAACAACTACAAAAAAACTAGAAAATTGCTATGAAAAAAGAATTATTTGAAAAAAAAACAAAATTAATAAAACTTTAGATAATGTAATCTAAAAAGAGGGAAAAATAAAATTGCTAAAATAAAATATGAAAAAGGGAAACACAAGATAGAAACAAAATTGTAAGAATTTATTATAAGAAGTTTTATACTTTCTGAACTGTGATTTTAAACAAAATAGATAATTATCTATAGAAGATGGTGTCTGGAAAGCAGGGACTTGCATGAGCTCTCCCCAAGGTCCCTACAAACATCTACAAAAGATAGCTCTGAACAATTTCTAGAGCTGCAGTACCCATGAAATAACAGAGAGAAGCAGGGCTCCAGCCCAGGAAAGCCTGGATGGTTGTAGGGAAGGGTCTATCACAAGGAGCTGGGAGCAGAGCAGAGCCCAGCATGGGCTGTGCGAGGACCAACCAGACCGGGAGCCAGGCAGAACAGGCCACTGGGCCTTGATGGTCGCTGGGCCTAGATGGTCACTGGGCCTGGATGGTTGCTGGGAAGGGTATATCCCATGGAGCTGGGAGTGGAGCAGAGCAAAGCCCAGAGTGGGCTGCCTCAGGACCAGCCAGACATGGAGCTGGGGGGAACAGGCCACAGGACCCTGAATCATTGAGCTGTGGCAGTTACCAGACTTCTCAATTCACAAACACCAAAGACAACAGAGAAGGTTAGTGGAAAAGCTTCTGGGATGCAGTGAAAAGAGTTCGTGCTCAGCTGCCACTCCAGAGGTGGTGGAAGTGGCGCAGCTCTGAGGCTGCTTCCAGAGCCCCAGCTGCAGTAGCTTCTGGCCCAGGGCCCACCTGGAGGGAGGAATTAAGTGGCTGGTTAGAGCAGGAGTACAAACTCTGCCTTGCCCTGCCTGGATCCTAGCCACAATCCTGGTTGATGGTTCTTGGGGGAGAAGGAGCACTGGTTTTGCATAGATTGCTGTATAGAAGTAGCTCTGAAAACAACAGGGCAGCCCCTAAAACTTGGGACAAAGTACTCTCTACTCTACAAGCAGTCATAACTTTACAAAAAGCTCAAGGGTCAAGCAGTTGGCTAGGAACATGAACAAGCAGCAAAAATGCTCTCAGATTCAGACTCAGACTTTGGAATCTTTTTTTTTGGTGATAAAGAAGATTGAAACATAGAGCCATAAGAAGTCAGCAAAGCCAAACAGCCTACATCAAAAGCCTCCAAGAAAAACATGAACTGGTTTCAGGCCATGGAAGAGCTCAAAAAGGATTTGGAAAAACAAATAAGAGAAGTAGAGGAAAAATAGGGAAGAGAAATGAGAGTGATGCAAGAAAACTATGAAAAATAAGTCAATGACTTGCTAAAGGAGGCCCAAAACATACTGAAGAAAGTAACACCTTAAAAAATAGACTAATTCAAATGGCAAAAGAACTCCAAAAAGCCAATGAGGGGAAGAGTGCCTTGAAAGGCAGAATTAGCAAAATGGAAAAGGAGGTCCAAAAGACAACTGAAGAAAATACTACCTTAAAAATTAGTTTGAAACAAGTGGAAGCTAGTGACTTGATGAGAAATCAAGACATTACAAAACAGAACCAAAGGAATGAAAAAATGGAAGACAATATGAAATATCTCATTGGAAAAACCACTGACCTTGAAAATAGATCCAGGAGAGATAATTTAAAAATTATTGGACTCCCTGAAAGACATGATCAAAAAAAGAGTCTAGATATCATCTTTCAAGAAATTATCAAGAACTGCCCTGACATTCTAGAGCCAGAGGGTAAAATAGAAATTGAAAGAATCCACAGATCGCCTCCACAAAAAGAGTCCCAAAAGAAAACTCCTAGGAATATTGTTGCCAAATTGCAGAGCTCCCAGATCAAGGAGAAAATCCTGCAAGCAGCCAGAAAGAAACAATTTGAGCATTGTAGAAACACAATCAGGATAACCCAAGATCTAGCAGCTTCTATATTACGGGATCAAAAGGCTTGAAATACGATATCCTGGAGGTCAAAGGAGTTAGGATTAAAACCAAGAATCACCTACCAAGCAAAACTGAGCATAATTCTCCAAGGCAAAATGTGGATTTTCAATAAAATAGAGGACTTTCAAGCTTTCTCAGTGTAAATACCAGAGCTGAATAGAAAATTTGACTTTTAAACAAAAGAATCAAGAAAAGCATGAAAAAGTAAACAAGAAAGAGAAATCATAAGGAACATACTAAAGTTGAACTGTTTTGTTTTTTTGTTTACATTCCTACATGGAAAGATGATATGTATAATTCATGTGATGTTTTTCAGTATTAGGGTAGCTGAAGGGAATATACATACATATATATATGTGTGTGTGTATATATATATATATATATATATATATATATATATATATATATATATATATATATATATATATATATATGGACAGAGGGCACAGGGTGAGTTGAATATGAAGGGACGATGTCTAAAAACAAATCAAATTAAGTGATGAGAGAGGAATACATTGAGAGAGGGATAAAGGGAGAGATAGAATGGGGTAAATTATCTCACATAAAGGTGGCAAGAAGAAGTAGTTCTTTGGAAGGGTAGAGGGGGAAGGTGAGGGGGAATGAGTGAATCTTGCTGTCATCAGATTTGACCTGAGGAGGAAATAACATACACACTCAATTGGGTATCTTACCCCACAGGAAAGAAGGGGGAAGGGGGTAAAAAAGGGGAGACGATAGAAGAGAGGGCAGATGGGGGAGTAGATAATCAAAAGCAAACACTTTCAAAAAAGCACAGGGTCAAGGCAGAAAATTGCCTAAAGGGGGAAAGGATAGAAGGGAGCAAAATATAGTTAGTCTTTCACAATGTGAGTATTGTGGAAGGGTTTTGCATAATGTTACACCTGTGGCCTATGTTGAATTGCTTGCCTTCTTAGGGTGGATGGGTGGGGAGGGAAGAGGGAAGAGAATTTCAAAGTTTTAAAAGCAGATGTTTAAAAAAGTGGTTTTTGCATGCAACTGGGAAATAAGACAACAGGCAATGGTGCATAGAAATCTATCCTGCCTTACAAGAAAGTAAGGGGAAAGGGGATGGGGGGGAGTGGAGTGACAGAAGGGAGGGCTGATTGGGGAACACGGTAATCAGAATATATGCCATCTTGGAGTGGGGGTAAGGGTAGAAAAGGGGAGAAAATTTGTAAATGCTGAAAATTAAAATATTAAATAAATTAAAAAAAAGAATTCCTAGAAGAGTTACAGAAAGAGTTAAGATTCATCATTAAAAAATGGGAAAATAAATGTAAGTAATTCAATAAGTGTATGAAAAGAGAATCATCTATCTGGTATAAGAAGCACAAAAAACCTGGAGAAAATAATACCTGAAAAACAAAGGAACAAACAAACCAGAACGGGCTTAACGGTAAAAGAAGCACAAAAATCCTCAGAAGAGATGAACTCTTTAAGAAGCAGAATTGGCCAAATGAAAAAAAAAAGATGTACAAAAGCTCATGAAAGAAAATAATTCCTTGAAAATTAGAACTAGGCCAGGGCCAGGTGATGATTCCTTGAGCCATCAGGTGATAATAAAGCAACCAAAGCCATGAAAAGTAGAAGAAAATGTCAAATATCTTATAAAAAACTGTCCTAGAAAATAGATTGAGGAGAGATAATTTAAGAATTATTGGAGTATCTGAAAGCCAGGATTAAAGAGAGAGCCTAAACATCAATTTTCAAGAAATTATCAAGGAAAAATGGCCATGTCATTCTCAAATCAGGAAAAAGAATCCACTGATTGCCACTTGAAAGAGATTCCAAAATGAAAAATCTAGGGATATTACATCCAAATTCAGGACTTCCCAGGTCAAAGAGAAAATACTTCAATAAGGCAGAAATACCCATTTAAATTCAAGTAGCCACAGTCAGCATTGCAAAAGATTTAGCCACTGTCATAATAAGGGAGCAGAAGACTTGGAATATGATATTCCAGAAGGTAAAAACAAACAAACAAACAAAAACAAAACTGCGATTACAACCAAGAATAATATGCTTGGCAAAACTAAGTATGATCCTTCAAAGGAAAATTACTTAATGAAATCAAAGACTTTCAAGTATTGCTGATGAAAAGACCGGGGTTGAATAGAAAATCTGATTTCATATACAAAGTTAAAAAGAAACAAAAAAAGGTAAACACAAAACATAAACCATAAGGGAATCAATAAGATTAAACTGTTTATCTCTCTTTAGGAAGATGACGAATATAATTTTTAAAAACATTTTTACTATTGGGAAATCTAAAAGGATTCTATAAAGATGGGACTGGAAAGAGTGAATTATATTGGGATAATGTAAAAAGAAAAGATAGACAAGAAAGTGGGATGCCCTGGGAGAGTAGAAAAGGGAGATGAAGATTGCGGCAAGGATCTTACACAAAAGAGCCATGTAAGGAAAAGCTTTTACAACGCAGAGAAAAATGGTGTGTGTGGTAGGTTGTGGGGCAGTGGGTGGCAAAGCTTAATCCACTCATATCTAAGTTGACGAAGCAAGAAACAATATGCGTATATACACAATACACAGATGTACATATATATATATATAGATGTGTATATACATATACATAAATGTGTGTATACACACATGTCCACACATTTGGTTGATAATATAAATCTATCTTACCCTAAATGGATGAGGTGAAAAGGCATAAGAGAAAGGGTGGGCACGTAATAAAAGGGAGGGCAGATAAAAGAAAGCAGTGGTCAGAAGCAAAACAGACTTCAGAGGAAGGACAAAATAAAAGGAGAGAGAGAGAGAGAGAGAGAAGAGAGAGAGAGAGAGAGAGAGAGAGAGAGAGAGAGAGAGAGAGAGAGAGATAAAAAGAAGAAAATATGATGGAGAGAAAGTCACAATTACAAATCATAACTTTTAATGTAAATGTCATGAACTCACTGTAATATTAATTAAGGTGGGGCTTTTTTTCTTTTTACTGTTTTCTCTTTTAGAAGCTAACGTGATCAAGCACCTTTGATTAAGTGTTGCTGGTACTAAGCCCCAGGACCACACCCTTTTCCTGATTAGGTGTGAAGCCTTCGGAACCTAAAAAGAGTATACAAACTCACAGGTTAGCATTTTGTTTGGGGCTCTCATTCACTGGAAGAGTGTTGGTGAGAAGATTCTGTGTAGCTGCTGTATTCCTCCAGCTTTGAAGAAACTGAGATGTTGGTGCTTCTCTGGTAACTATATATTGCTATAGATAGAATGGTTTATCTTATTTGCTCTGTTCATATTGTCTTTGTTTGCATTTGCTCTGAAGTTCAGGGTGCTGGCTTTTCCCCCTGAACTAAGTGAATGATATATGTATGTTTAAATAAAGTGAGAATGTAAACTCCTTAAAATTGCTTTCCTTAATAAAGCAGATGAAAGAACCTGTGCTGGCAGCTCTTGTTGCATTATAGAGCAACAGCAGGATATCATTTTCCTACTGAAGACTCCTCTAGCTGCTTGCCAAAAATGTTGGCATGCTATTCCAGCATTATCATTTTCTATTATATGGTTATGAATTTTTCTATATTTGGTCTGTCACTCATTCATTTAAAATTTTTTGGTTAAGTCTCCAGTTGAGTCTCTATTTTTTTTTGTTTGTAGTCTCTGAGGCAATTAATACTCTTATTGCATTATGGTCTATATACGATGTATTGATTTTTTTTATCCCCCCTTTACATGCATTTGCAATATCTCTGTTCCCTGATATATAGTCAGTTATTATAAAAGTTCCATATTGTGCATAGAAACATGTATATTTTTTTGGTTTCCCATTTAGAAGACATGCTTTTTAACTTTTAATTTCTATAGAAATTTGTACAGTTTCCTATTTTTCCTTTTGTTTATCTTTCTGGTAGACTTATCCCAAACTTGTAGGGCAATATGGAAATCTATCACTATTGTGTTACTTTCTGTGTTATGGAAGCTCAGATAATATTTCCCTTATGAATTTGGATGCTAAGGCATTGGTAGCATATACATGTGTTAGGGATATATTTTTTAATCATTCCCTTCAGTATGATATATTACTTTTTAATTTGCCCTTTTTAATTTCTGAATACTTATTTTGGCTTGTTTGATAGCATGATGGAAATTCCTACTTTTTGTGATAGTTGGTGCCTAGTAATTTTGCCCCATCACTTAAGCATTATTTTGTGTTTTACAAATGTTTTATTTAATTCTAAAATTCACTTAAAAATTAAATTCCAAACTCTTTCCCTCCTTTGATCCCCTCCCCTACCCACTAAGCAGGCAAACAATATATCAATTATACTTGTAAAGCCATGGAAAATGTAGGCAAACAATATATCAATGATACCTGTAAAGTTATGGAAAATATATTTTTGTATGAGCTTAGTTGCCAAAAAATAAAAACAAGAAAAAAGCAAGTGAGGAAAGTATATTTCATTTTCTACTTAGAATTCATTAGTTCTCTCTTTAATGGTGGATAGTATTTTTCATCATGGGTTCTTTGGAATTGTCTTGGGTCATTATATTGATTAGTCTTTCACAGCTCATCATCACTACAATATTGCTTGTACTATATACAGTGTTATCCTGGTTCTGCTTGCTTCACTTTGAATGAGTTCATAAAAGTTTTCCCAGGTTTTTCTGAAATCATCCTGTTTATTAGTTCTTATTACACTATAGTATTCCATTTAAAACATATACTACAAATCATTCAGCCTTTCCCTAAATGACAGGCATCACTTAAAATTCTAACTCTTTGCCACTGCAAAAAGAGCTGTTATAAATTTGTTTGTACAAATTTATCCTTTCACCTTTTCTTTGACCTCATTGTAATATGCTAAGTGCATTTAAAATAAATAGATAGATAAACAAACATGTAAATAAATAAATTAATTCTATTTCAATAGGTAAGTGCTCAAGGGACAGAAAGCCTGAATATTGGAATTGCTAGGTCAAAGGGCATACAAAATTTTATAGCCCTTTAGGTACAAATTGTTCTCCAGAATGGCTAAACAAGCTCACATTTCTACCAACCTTACATTAGCGTTCCAATTTTTCTCCCTCCCCTCCAGCACTTGACATTTTCTTTTCTGTCATGTCAGCCAATCTTATAGGTTTCAAGTGGCATGTCAGGGTTGTTTTAATTTGCTTTTCTCAAATCAGTAATGATTTAGAACACTTTTTCATATAACTATTGATACTTATGATTTCTTTTGAAAACTGACATTTCATGTTCTTTGACCATTTATTACCTGGGAAATTGTCTCTCTTTTTTTTAAATAAATTTGACTCAGTTCCATATATATTTGAGAAGTGATGTCTTTATCAGAAAAACTTTCTGTATTTCCCCCAGTTTCTTGTTTTACTTCTAATTTTGACTTAATTTTGTTTTTGCAAAAGCTTTTCAATTTCATGCAACCAAAATTATCTATTTTACTTCCCATAATATTCTCTATCTCTTCTTTGGTCATACAAATTCTATTATCTATTTCTATAATTTATTGTGGGGCAGGTAGGTTGTGCAATAGATAGATACTGGGCTAGATCTGAATTCAAGTCTAGCTTTACTATCCCTGTGACACAGACAAGTCACTTAACTCTTTTTTATTCAGTTTCCTCATCTTTAAAATAAGCCAAAGACCCTCAAAATAAGGCAAGGAAGTGCAAACCACTTTACTATCTTTGCAAAAAAAATGGGGTGTATATAGAATCATACCTTCAAGAGTATAAAATACCAAACTATCAGAAGACAATTAAAGAAATGGTAAATAATCCTGTCTCAGAAAAAGAAATAAATATAGTTATGAAGGAACTACCAAAGGTGGGCAGGATGAGGACCTGGACCTGATGGATTCACATGAGAATTCTGTTCTTTATAAGTTTGACCACACCAAAAATCAAAAGTAAGTGCACCAACAAATATGAAGGTCAAGTAGTATTTAAATGAAAATATATAAGAAGGTCCTCCCAATCCACCCCTTTATGCAAGTTGGATATTCATAGGTATTTCACATTATACCTCATTTCAGACTTTTTCAATATATTGGACAATTGTGCTGACTTTTTTTTCCTTTCTAAAAAATCCACTATTTGTCAAATGGCATGGCTCTCAGGTGGGGTAAGGAGGAGGGATATGTGGCATATCATGGAAATATGAGAAACAGAATTCACCAATAAAAATTTATTTAAAGAACAAATAAGTGCAGAATGCATGAAAAGTCTGTGTTGTAATCTAGCAAGGCAGAATCAGGACTAAAATAAATACTATTACAAAATATACATTAAAGTAATTTTAAAAGATGTAAATAATTTGAAGCATGGTAGTATCAAACTAACATAATAAAATGATTATTTACCAAATTAATTTTAAAAGTTTGATGTTATAGCAATCAAATTATCAAGAGAACACCTTACAGAGCTAAATAATAGCAAAATTCATTTAAGGCAACAAAATGTCTGTAATGTCAAGGGAAACATAATTTTTAAAAAGTTGCAGTGAATGGGAATAATACTTGAAAACATAAAATTATACTCTCAAGCAGTGTTCATTGAAACTCTCTGAAAGTGTAGGAAAATAGTGATCCAAGACAATTCTGTAGGACTTATTAAGAAAGGTACTGTCCAGCTCCAGAGAAAGAACTGGTAGAACCTGCATGCAGATCAAAGATAATTTACTTTCTTTATTTTCCTTGTTTGTTTTTGTTTGTTTTTTTTCTCAGAATGATTTACATAGAAATGTGTTTTGCGTGACTACATATGTAAAACCAGTATCAAATTACTTGCTTTCTCAATGTGGGGGGAGAATGGAGTGAGATTTGGAACTAAATTTAAAAAAAAAAGAATGTTAAAATTGTTTTTACATGTAATTGGGGAAAATAAAATATTAAATAAGACTTTTTAAAACTTCAAAAAATAAAAACTTGCTTGTTTTTTTAAAAAAAATCTTTAATAAACCCTATTTCTTCTAAGTTAAAAAAATGAGGTTGTATCTGTGAAACACGCTAGATAAGGAAGAATAGGAAACAATTGAACTCAGTACCCCAGAGTTTAGTAAACCTTTGAAAATGCTGTAAGGTGTTTGGAGAAAACCACCATATTTGACAAGAACTCCTGGGAAAGCTGTACTACACATAACCTCAAAATGTATATAGAATGTGAAGATTAGAGCTAAAAATGCAGGTGACATGAATATTAGAACTCTATCTCTCTCCTGTATATACACACACACACACACACACACACACACAGGGCAAGAGTGAGAGAAAAAGAGGTAGAGAGAGAGAGAGAGAGAGAGAGAGAGAGAGAGAGAGAAAGAGAGAGAGAGAGAGAGAGAGAGAGAGAGAGAGAGAGAGAGAGAGAGAGAGAGAGAAAGAGAGAGAGAGAGAGAGAGGGAGAGAGAGAGAGAGGGAGAGAGAGAGAGAGGGTAGAGGGAGAAAGGGAGAGACAGAGACAGAGACAGAGAGAGGAGGGGGGGGGAGAGAGGAGATTGATTATCTCTCACAACTATGACTCAGGGCTGTTAGGGGACATATTAAGCAAAAAAAAAAAAAAGGATAAAGGTAGGGGTGTGGTGCTAGAACCAGCTCAAAATGGCTCACGAGAGCTGATTGATAATTTTTCGCTTTGAGTATTTACACCATAGAAATCAGCAAATTATAAAAATCATGGTTTTACTTTTTTGTACTGATTGTCTAGTCTTAGTAAGGTAATGGAAAAATGACAAATGCAAATGAAATTAAAGAATGTGACAGGTACAATTTTTTTTGAGAGCCAGTTGTTAAACATTTAGCAGTACAACCCTAGATGGAAGCAATCATAAAGGATCAAGTATGTCATGTTGACTACCTAAAAATGCAAAAAAAAATACTTTTCATCAATAAAAGCAATGGTACCAGAATAGTAAAAACCAATCAAGCAAAAAACAAACAAGCTTTATATTGGGTAAAACAAAGTGGAATCAAACAATCTACTTTAAGAGACTGATATAAAAATTAAGTATCTAACACAAATTTGTAACACAAGGAACCACTCATGGGAATGTTTTTTTTTCCTTTCCTTTTTTTGCAATATGGCTAATATGGAAATATGTTTTACATTACTTCACATATATGATGGGTTTCATATTGTTGCCTTATGAATAAGTGCTGGAGGAACCTGAGAAAGGTAGAGAATTTGGAATTAATTTTGTACAAATAGCTAATGTTAAAAAAAGAAAAAAAATATGCATTTTCTATACCTCAAACAGATCAAAGAAAGGGATAAAGTCCCCATGTGCACACACAAAAATTATATTAGCACTTTTTGTAGGGACAAAGAATTGTTAACTCAGGAAGTGCCCATCATTTGTATAATCAATGTATGCAGCAGGAAAGTAATCAATTAATAGATAAAAAGAGACTGAAGATTGGAGAGATGGGATAGTAGTAAGCATGAACTATTTGCAAACACTAGAAGGGATAGGATCAAGGCTATATTTAGTGGGTTTGATCTTGACAAGCTGGTGGGCCACTTCTTCCCTAAAACTTAAAATAAAGGAAAAGATAGTTGGGGATCATGTCAAGCAATTGTGTAATGAAGAATGGGAGACTACAGATCTCATGATAAATAAACCCAGGTTTCTCGGAAAAACCTATGTGGTGAGATATTCAACTGAAAATGTGGGGAAAATGGTAGAAAGTGCCTGAGCAGAAATGTGGACCTGCCTCTTTGATAATTATACTATAAACTCATTTATGATTTACTCCAGTGAAAGGTCAGTTTACTTTAGATAAGATAAATTTACATGTAGCTAAACAACTCCACATATTTGAATGGTTTCTGTCAGCTACATTCAATAAAATGTGAGCTGTAATAGAGAAGGCAGGTGTTGGAAATAAATAAGATTATGGTTTGGTAAGACATGAATGGCATACCCAGGACAAGGAGTCATAGAATTTGATAGCAAACAGGAAAAGTAGTTGAGATACTAATCTAAAAGACTGATATTAAGAAGGGATGAGAGCATGGTTAAAGCAAGAAATTAAAGTGGGATGGATGAAATAGCATAGCTTTACCAATATGGCCACTGGAAAGATGGAATAATAAGAGATTATGATCAGATAAAGTTTAAAGTTCTGAGCATGAAAAGATAAAAAAAATGAGACCATCCTTGGGTATAACTTTGATGGTATGGAAAGATTAGATCATGGAAACAGTGTAACAAATAAAAAAGAGCATTCTCTCTTAATTACCAAATCTAATGGCCTTTACTCAATCATTATCCTTTGTGACTTCTCTGAAGCCTTTGACACTATTGATTGTCCACCTCTTAGACACTCTCTTTTCTTTTGATTTCATCACACTATCCTCTTAAGGTTATAGATAAGTTGGGAAATATGTATGGAAATTCATATATATATATATATATATATATATATATATAATGCATGAATTCATAAATTCATACATACAAACTTATTAATGCACATAATTCATACGACATTCACAAAGAGGAATCATATCTTTACTAATGCAGAAATATGTGTCACCAAATTCTGGGGTTTCAATATTAAATTAAGTATTTGGGAATCAGGAAGTGACCTTTCAAATATGAAAGGAAAACAGTCTTCTTGCTACCTGTTTAAGTGATCCTCAGTCTCTTTTGCTGAATCTATCTATGAAACATCTTCTACCCCTAAGTATGCCTCAAAGTTTTGTCCTGGACCCTTTTCTACTTTCTCTTTATATTCTTTCACTTGATGATCTTATCAGCTCCCACAGTTTGAATTATCAGCACTATTCAGAAGATTCCAAGAATTCTATATCCAAACTCCCTCTCTCTCTCCTTCTCCCTCCCTCCCTCCCTCTCTCTCTGCCTCTCTCTCTCTCTCTCTCTCTCTCTCTCATTCCTTACCACATCTGTATTTTGAGATGCACAGATGGATATCCTGTTGTCATCTTAAACTCAAAATGTCTACAATTAAAACTTATCATCTTTCCCCTAAATCAAACTATTTTATGAATTAATTTTTTTTTTCTGAGAAGAGCACAACATATTTCCAGTCATTCAGTTTGGTAAATTAATTATTAGCCTCTATACCTCACTCTTCCTTTCTGTGTATGTCAATATGTTGCCAAAACTTGTCATCTCTACGTCCTTAACATCTCTCCCATTAATCTTCTCCTTCCTATTCACTCATGTATCCCCTTATTTCTGGTCAAACATCTACCAACCTTGTTCACTACTTCTCAATTGAACTAGTAAAACAAACCCTCCTAATTCACCCCTTAAGCTTGCTTCTAGAAAAAGAGAAGAGAAAAATGAACATATCTCGCTTCTTTTCTGAGACAAGGAACATTAGAACATAGAACATTACATAGATTGTCAGACATATTTGACATGTTATTTAGTTTTCCAGGAATGGTTCTTTATCTTCTCTAATATTTTCTAAATGATGGTTTTCTGAGTAGGTGTGAGGAGAAAGTGATATATTTGGATGAATATGATTTTAAAAAATGTATAAATAAATGTATTCATGCATGTATGTATATATGTATATAAACCATACACACATATTAAATGTCAGAAAATGAGTTTATTTGTGTATATACAAATATGCACTTTTGTATGTAGAATATTTATACATAGTTAATTTCACTGAAATGCTGGAGTCAGTAGTTGTGACAAAGCTTACTTTATTTCATCACTTCAAGATGGTGTTGAGTATGCTCCCTGCAAAAACAAAAGAATAGCATATACAGCAGAAAAGGAGGTGGGAAGAAAAGAAACATTGACAAGGAGATGCTACTGACAAGTCAGCAGAGAGGCTGAACAAATAGGAGTAAAGAAACAAAAAGACTCCTGATACAAAAGATAATTACTTTGTTTTTGCTTCCCTAAAAAGCAAGGCTAAACCTTGGAAAAGAATGGGATAATTTCAACATAGTTACAACTGGATTCTAAAAAAATGAGATTAAAACAACTGTAAGTAGACCCAGTATGGCTCTAAAGCTAATAAATAAAATAAAGAATAAGAAAAAGCACAAAATTAAATTTCTTAAAGAAGATTCCATAGAAATAAATGAACAGAAGGTATACAATTTTAAGAAAAAGGGGGTATTTATCCTTGCTAAAGAAACCTCAGGCAAGCAGGGAATCAGATAAGGAAATTAAAAAAATAAATTTGTGTATATGTACATATATTAAAATACAGATATGTGTATGTATATATATATGTACATATATTAACCCATACATTCATATATGTGAAGTTGTTGATGCACACAATCTGTACATATTAGCAGAAAGGAATTAGATAAATAAATTATATTTACTAATCCATAAATAAAGGTCCCCAAATTTTAGAGCTTCAACATTACACTAAATATTTTGGAATCAGACAAAAAGAAGGTCTTCCTATGAAAGAAAAGTTTAAATCATACAAAAGTTTTAGCTGATGCTGAAAAATGCAAAGCTGTAAGATATTCTGAGAAGCAAAAAAAAAAAAATCACAGTCCAAAATAACATAATCTGCAAAATTAAACTTAAATTTCTTGAAAAAGGTGAATTTTCAGGTGGAATTTTCATGACCCAAGATGAGCTTGGAATTAGATAAGGAAACTTATCAGAAGGGCCAAGAAGTCCTAATAACTTCAGAATATTTACTGCTAACATGCTTCAAGAAGTCACAGCTGGCATCTTTTTGAAATCTCACTTTCTCCAAGAAACACTAAAAAACAGAAAGAACAAAGATGGGGTAAAACTCTGAAGAGGATAAAGACTTGGATTGCAATGGATTCCTTCAATCATTGGTAGGTCTAAAATGAATAATTAAATAACTAAAACAATTTCTTTAGTTTTGAAAAAAATCACAAATTTCAGTCATGATTTTGCATAACAGAAAAGTAAAAAAAATATTTCAGTGTGACAAGGGGAAAATAAATTATGATTATGGAAATAATAGGAGAAAAATAAGAATAAATAATTAGTAAATATGCATTGAATGGAATGGAATCTAAGTACTCAAAGGAAAAAACAACTTCTTCTCAAAGAGGCCATGATAGTAAGGCAAGCAGGTCATGTTAGTGTTTCTCTTTCAAAATTTAATAAATCTAATGAACACACAGAAGGAAATTATAAATCGTAATAGAATTTCAGAAAAAAAACTAGAAACAATGAAATTCTAACAATAGATTACATTATTTAAGGTACATTTTTTCAGTATTATGCAGTGTGTTTACAAAAATTGATTATACACTAGGAAATTATATATATGTATATATATACATATATACATATATATATATATATAAAATAAAAGTGGAAATTAAAATTATATGAAATTTGTTCTTTATAGTCCCCCCAAAGAAAAAATAGAGTAAACATATACAAAAGATGCATATCTGAATAGAAGCTAAGTAGTGATATCCTAAACATGAAAAGTTCAAAGGAAAAAATAATAAACATATTAAAGAGAATAATAATAACTAGTATTAATATAGTGCTTCAAACTTTAAAAAATATTTGTATATTATCCTCTTTCAAACTCAACAACACAACTATTAGATAAGAGCTATTATTAAGCTAATTTTTTTTTTACTTGCCCCAGATTCTACAACCAGGAAATACCTGAAGCAGGATTTGAATCCAGATTTTCCTGGCTAGAGTGCCAGCACACTATGCATGATGTCAAATTAAAACATAATCAGCAGAGCTAAATGTGTGAGATGCAACTAAAATAGATCTGAAAGAAAAATTCACATCTCTGGAAACCTATATCAACAGACAAAAGACGTGAAAATTAAGGAAATACACAAGATTTTTTTAAAGTAAATTAGCCAGTGAGCAATTTAAAAAAATCATAAAAAAATCAAATTGTAAACTGATAACATTAAAAACAAAAATGTTATAAAACTGAGTTTAAAAATAGTAACAAAATAAATCAATTATGTCAGCTACCAAAGTATAATCCACTACCAATTTAGTGCTACCCTAACCAAAGCAGCTATTCAATGCTGTAAAATATCTTATGTTATATGAATGAAAAGAACAGTGAATTTGGTATAGAAAGATAAAATAATGTAATTAGAAACTGCTCTGTTAAAGTATACACCAGGATAAAAGGGATATGTGAATATCCCTAAAAATCTAAAAAGCTCTAATAAACAATTCAGGCAACAGAGATAATAAACAACCCAGTATCAGAAATTGGCTAGTCTAGTCATAAATTTTGAAAGGAAGGAACCTCTTGGGTTGATACACATGTGAATTGTATCTCTCATTTAAAAAACAATCTCCTAGCTATGTAAACTATTCTCAAAAATGGAGAAAAAAGTCACCATATCAAATTTCTTATATGATACAAATATTTGCCTAATATCCAGATGATTATACAGCAATATCAATAATGAATGTTGACAAATATATTTTAAGATATAATATTTAAAGAACTACACTAATTTCCCCCCAAAATAATCACTCTGGATCAGTTTTTATCTGTATCAGTGATTAAAGCATGATTCAACATTGGGCAAATAAGTTTCATATTCAATCACATTAATAACAAAAACAAAAAACTATATCAATGGGAAAGAGCCTTCACTAAATTATACAATGATTTATTTAATATTAGTAAGAGTTTTTTTTTAAATAAACTAACTTCCTTTAATATGATCAAAGTCATTTATCCAAAATTCTGGAAGCTTTCTTGATAAAATCAGGATAAAATGAAAATGATCACTGTCACTAATTCTGTTGAAAAGAGTGTAATTATTAGTACCTATAACAATAAACAAAAAGAAAATTACATAATATATATAGGTAAAAGGGAAGAAAGTTTATATCAATTTGCAGACAGTATGATTGTTTGATTAGTGATTTCTAGGGAATTAACAACAGCAACAAAAATCAAGAAAATACATTTATTATAATAGGAGGATGCAAAATCAATTTAAAAAATAATTTTCTGTGTTGCTAACAAAATCCAGGAGGAGGAAATAAGAAGAAAAATCAATTTAAGATAACAAAATCCATCAACTATCTGAGAATTAATATGCTAATAAACACATATAGGAATATACAAGTGCAGCTAACTCCCTTTTTTAACAGAAATAGAAATATATCTTGGTAATTAGATAGACATTTAATGTTCTTGTCAAGATTATACTGCAAAAAGTGTTAGCACTTCCCAAAATGCACTAAAGATTAAGCTATTCCAACAAAAATACCTAAAAGAAACTTTACAAAAGTAACAGTATAAGAATTTTGGTTGGTTTGTTTTTCTTAGGAATAAACATTTATAACAGGGGAAACAGAAAGTTGACAGTATCAAATTTCAAGCAATAGCAGGGTCACTAATTCTCAAAACTTTCTGGAATTAAAATGGAAAATTAGGTTAAGCTACAGGCTATATAAATAAGACTTAGAAATAAACACTTTATGAGCAAGACAGAACTAAATTCTAGTAACAGTGTTATGTTTCAGAGTCTCAAGAACACAGAGTACAAAAGAATAGAATCTTTATCTGGTTAACAACTGCAATACAGAAGATATGTGTGTATGTGTGTATGCACATATACATACATATACATATATACAATATACACATATCTTCTGTACTATTCTATATGCATATACATATATGTATATATACATGTCATATTATATATTCTGTATACATACATATATGTATATATACACACATATTTATATAGGACATACAGGACAATAAATTTGTCCTATATATAAGACAATAAATTCAGATCAGCATCTTTCTCCACAATACCTACCTCCCTTCCAAATGAATAAAGTAACAAAATATAAATGTGGGCAATTTTTAAAAATGGAGGAAAGTATATGGTTTTATTTCTTACAATTATAGAGAGGAAAAATTGTAACTAGATAATAATGGAAGAATCATAAAACACAAGGAAGAAAACTATGTAAAATTAAAAACTTTGCAAAAATAAAATCAATGTTCTTTGAAATATCTGAAAAGTTAGAGAATGGGGAAGATTTTGAATTAAACACATCTGATTAAAAAATCTGACATCTATAATCTATAGGAAATTGACACAAATGTTCAAAAGTAAAAGACACTCCTCCATAGTTAATTGTCAAAGTTATGAACAAACTGTACTACTGGTAATAAAAAGCCACAGAAACTCATTGAATGGGGGGATAACTTGAAGAGTCTTCTGCTATACAACAATCAATTTAGTATGTGAATAGAGGATAGATTGGTGTCAGGAGAAATCTGAGGCAGGGAGATCCAAAGTCTACTTTATTAGTCTTTATGAACTGGCTTGGTGGCTATATGAGTGGAGTTAAAGGTATGTATATGAAAAAAAATGTTGTAAAGTCAGAAAATACAGGGTTTTTCAAATGTAGAGAGACTGAGAGTAAAGAATTCAGAAGGACATTGATATTATGAGCCTATGTAATTACATGGATGGTAGTGTCCTTGACAGTGATTAGAAAATTAAAAAGAGGAAAGAAGGTTGGGGGTTGAGAGGAAGAATGAATTTTGTTTTGGAAATAATGAGTTTGAGACACTTACAAGACATAAAATTCAAGATGTCCAAAAATAATTTGGTGATTCAGGACTTGAATTTACTGCAGATAATGGACTAGAAAATCAATTAAGGAGTAATAGAATGTTTATCTTCCTGCCCTATGGATCCGAGATTAGATAACATAAAATTGTAGTAGACCCTGCTCTTTTCAGCAGTACATGAGTGCAAATGCAATCCCATATGGACTTTGGGTCATATCTAGGCATTCTGCAACTGGTTTTGATCTGTTAACAATGTGGTAAAAGTCAAACATTTTATTGGCTCCTGAACTGAAATTGGATTACATTTAAAAGTTGCTAATGGACAAAACAAAACTCTTTCTCATTTTTACCTAGATGGGTTAGATAGTGTCATAAGTTCTTAATGGGGAGAAGCTTTAGGCCCTCCTTCTAGACACTGATACATGATGCACAAATATGGGACTACATTCTTTCCCTATGAATTTTCACTTTCCTGCTCTGGTAAATCATATTGAAGATGATTGTTATTTTGTGAGAACTGAAAGGTCTATATAGCTAATGTCATAAGTATGAGAGCTGTGGCCCATTAGAGGTGTTTCCCATAAACTAGACAATGAAGAGCAAAGTCCCAAGTAACATATTTAATCCAGCATAAAACAAAGGTAGCTAAGAGGGAACTATAATGATTCTTTCATTAGCTATGCCAGGGCTGTCCAAAATACAGCCTGCAGGCCACATGGCCCACTGTGTGATTTTATGCCGCCTGCCTGTGGGTTTTAATTTTCATGAGAGTGAAAATAAAATAATAATTCACATGGAATGCATATTAGAGATTTTTTTAATTTTATCACTAATAAATAATCTCCTTGATGTTGATTTTCTTTGGTGTTTTTAAACAGTATTATGAATGGAACATATCGCACGGAATTTTCAATCAATTTGTGGGATACGTTCCATTTGTATGATGCAGACTAGTCAGTATGCACCTACTTTTATACTGTTGTGTTGTCACTTTGTTGTTTTGTGTCTGCTTTTGCACTTCATGCCTTCACCTGTCATAATGATGATGTGTGTTCCCCCACTTTCTAGTAGTCTACTGTATTTTTTATTCTGGGTGCAGCCCTTGAATAATTATTTTATTTTACTGCAGCCCTAAGATAACGTAAGGTTGGATAGCCCTTACCTATGCTGAATTGAGAAGTTGATGAAACACATGCTACACAGAAACAGTTGTAAATTTAAGCCCACTCTCCTCAGGGACTAAAGAAGTACATGAGAAGCTATGCCTCCAGGGGATAATGTTTGTATTTCTGTCCTTGCTATATCTTGTCATTTAAAACCTATTTCTAAAAGGTAATTGATGTTAGTTGGCTAAGAGAAATGGGTACACATCAATAGTAATTATTATTAGGGAAAACACAGAAGAATAGGGGATTGGGCCCACGGCATTAGGGAGAAGATACCTGAATTCTGAGGTGCACACCTTGAACATTGAGGTGTGTTGGAGTAAGCCTTCCTCTAGGAGGGGGAATTCAGATTCTTCCTAAACCAAGATTGCTTGAATTCTGCACATAAGCCTTGAATGTGGTTTCATTTTGTTTTGAATCTGGTCTAGGATTAGTCTGTTATCATTTCAAAAGTTTATGGAAAACTTGGCATTTTTCAGCTTTGACCAAGAAAAAAAAACAACGATTCTTTTCTTAAAAGTTTTGAACCACTGGATAGTTAATGAGAATATAAATGTCATTGTTTCTCCTTCTCCAAACCTGGTTAATGTGGAATAAAGGAACAGGAAATGCTTAAGCAAGTTTTCTAGTGACTCAAAGGGTGCCATTTTTACCAGAAAGATTCCATGTTTGTGTATATATATACATACATACATGTCTAGTTTCGCTACTGTGATCTCTATCATCTGTATTTGGCTGCCTTTCCAACTATGTGCTCCTTAGACTCCTCCTTACAGTCATAGTTTGTGAGATGGGATCAAACAGACTATTACTTCAGTGCATTACAGAGCTCATTCCATCTGCTAGAAGCAAAAATTTATAGGACATCCTGTCTTGTCAGTTTTGATAAATCGATCCCTAAAAAACTGAGGAGTAGGGAAGGTGAAGAAAGGTAGAGAACTTGTTTTTGAGCAGTCATTGCCCAGTGCCTGGATTATGGTTGATGGAAGAAGTTTTCATGGAAGCCTTTTAGTAAAAATTTGCCTCCTTAAAATTAAGGGAGGAAATTTTGCCCTCAAGGTTGCTTCAGGGAGTTGTTAGACAAAAGTGAAAGCCAGTTTGGGAACAGGACAGTTAGCATAGGCTAAGTAGCACAGTGGATAAAGCACTGGATTTGGAATAAGGAAGAGTCATCTTCATGAATCCAAAACTGGTCTCAGACACTTACTAGCTTTGTAATGTAAAAATATCCTGTTTGCCTTAGTTTGCCATTTGTAAAATAAACTGGAGAAGGAAATGGGAGACCACTCCAGTATCCTTCGCAAGAAAATCCCAAATTGGGTTACACATAGTCAGACATGACTGAAATGAATCAACAACATAGTCATCACAGGCTATAGATCTCAGGGGATTGTGGGGTTATACAAAGGGGAAATACTTTTTGACATGCTAGTCCTTTATTTATCTATTCTCAGTCTAACTATTTTCTGTCACTAATTTGTGCTTTGTTATTATTATTATTTTCAATTTGACATTAGGCTGATGGTAAATTGTTTATGTTGTCTCCATTTTCATTCTGTTTAAAGTGTCAACCTGGATTTTAAAAGGAACTCCTTTTTCAGTGACATGTATCTCTGGAGCAAATTCTAGGCAAATATATTTGAATACAAACTGATCAAAGAGTCACAAGGAAATGCAAACAACTGGATTATCCCTTATGACAATGACACTGGTAGATGATAGACATTCGTATGTGTATAAGAAAGAGAAGATCACAAGTAGATTCATTCACTCAACTATCAGTCCTCTGTAAATTCCAGATGCCTTGAAATACTTTTATTATCCACCTTCCCAATTTTCCCTTGATCTCAGATACATGTCCAATTTTCGTATATCCAGAATTTGCATTTCATAGAACAAAAACTGGGTCAAGTAACTGAGGATTTTATCTTGTGCAATATGTGACTCTCCTGAAGGATGTCTTTAATTTCATCCTTCAGGGGAAGGCCAGAATCTTCCTAGTTGAAAAATGCACTAGTCCCAAACAATTACTCATGCTTTAGTCTCAGGCCCTCAGCTTCTGTTCTGTACGTGGAAGACTCCTGTTAAAGTCATGTATCATGCCAGATCCTCAGCTAATCCCTCTTGAAAGCCCAGACCATGTCATTGGGCCTTGGCACAGGAAGGAGGACTTCAGAGAGGAGCATGAGTGTCAGGGCAGCAAGGTAAGGTCAAGCCCCAGAAAAGGAGATGTAGGGACAGGGTCATGATTTGCTTAATCTGGCAAACTCAGCCCACAGCCTTGAAGCTATGGCTTCTCCCTTCACTCTGGTATCCACTGATATCTCGCCATCCTAAGCAATGGACCATTTAGGCTATAAGAAAACAATAAATTTAGAGACATGCTGGAAAGTTAGATGAACCACGATGCTAGTGTCATCCTCTTCAAATATACTTTCCATTTTTTCTTATTTGCCTTGAATTTTCTGATTGTGGGAACAAGTATTTTAAGATATCATTTTACTGTTGAGGAACATAAAGTTGACAAGGTCAAGTGATTTGCCCTGGGTCATACAGCTAGCAGGGGTCTGAGACACCTAATTGCCTAAAAGAAGTATATATTAAGTTCCTGTTATGTCCTTGTGCTACTCACTTTGCTAATGTTATATCAAAATGCTTTCAAATATAATTTCACTTGATCCTCACAACAATGCTGCAAGGTACTTGCTATTATGATTACAATTTTGTAGATAAGGAAACTGTCTGTCATTAAAACATATATTCCTTAAGGGTAACAAAATATTTTGGTTTTGCTCTCTACCACTTAGCCCCTGACACATAATTACTTTAAAAATGTTTTTGCTAATTTTTGAGGGTGGTAAGATACCATGAGAGTCAGGGTCATTTGGGGGAATTAGCTGATATGTACAAAAATATAAATTTTAAAGCAAAGTATCTTTTAATTTGACTTTTACTTCTTTCTATTTTGCTGTGGAGTGGGGTGGGGTGGGGTAGGGTAGAAGTAATCATAGTATTTTATTATTCCATGATTTAGCAAACTGGCATATATTTGCCTTTAATAATTTTACATATCATATTTCCTCTGAGATTTCCTTTTTACACCAAGTATAATACAGACTTTTTAAACATGTTATACTTCATTTCTTAAATCTTTCAAGCATTCCCACTCAATTAGCCATTTAATTTTAGTCTTTCCTCCCTCCCTTGTTCTCCTTCTCCTTCCTTCCCACTCTCTGTCACTGTTTCTCTATTTCTCTGTCTCTATGCCTATGTCTCTCTCTCTCTCTCTCTCTTTCTCTCTCTCTCTCCCTCTCTCTCTCTCTAACTTTCTCTCTCTCCTCTCTCTCTTTCTTTCTCTGGCTCTCTCTGTCTCTGTCTCTCTGTCTTTCTGTCACTCTCTCTCTCTCCCAATCTCTCTCTCTCTCTCTCTCTCTCTCTCTCTCTCTCTCTCTCTCTCTCTCTCTCTCTTTCTCTCCTCTTTTATTACTCCCTCAGAATTATTCTTCCCTTTCCTTTCTTTCTCTTCTTTTTTCTTGACTGCGACTTACTGTGAGTTTCATGAACAAGTTTTGCTTACTCATGCTGGTAGCACTTGGAGCTATGCAAGGAGATTCTTATGTACCAAAAAAGCCTATTACTTTTCTCTGTGTAGCTGTAGAAAACTTACAGAACCATTGGCCATGCTCTTCAAAAGAACTATATGTAAGTGTTGGGAAAAGATAATTTATCTTTCCCAGTGATTCATCACATGAAAAAAATTGCCTGCTGTATCATCAACTTCTCTAATTTGCTCAGTAAGCAAATTCCCATGCACAGCAATCCTCATACTGTCCTTACATTTTTCAGGGAAAATAACAGGTTGTGTATGTCCTAGTGACTCCTTTACCTTGAATTAATCACATTCTAATATATGCTATAGCCTAGTATAGAAAGTGACTTTTCACCTTTTCTTTTCTTTTGTTATCGTTTGGATCTGAAGCATATTCATTATGTTACTCCCCTAATTCTTTTAAATGGCAGCTATGTGGTACAATGGGTAGAGCACAGGGCCTGTAATCAAGAAGATCAAAGTTCAAATCCTGCCTCAGACATTTTCTACTTGTGTGGGCAAATCATTAACCCCTGTTTGCCTCAGTTCATCAGCTGCAAAATGGGGAGACACTTGGGAAGGAAATGGCAAACCATTTCAGAATCTTTGCAAAGAAACCCCATCACATCCGTGCGGTCACACACAGTTTGACACAACTACACAACAATAAAATCCTTTTAAACATTCACTTCTAATATGCTACTGATTTTTTTCTTCTGCTAATAGATGTTCTTTCCAGTAAAATGAAAGCTAATTAAAGAACCATTTTGAATTCTTCAAATGAACTCATAAATTTAAGAAACAGATACTAAGGTGTTATTTTTTAATGAAAGTTAAAAGGTAAATATGGGAAAGTAATATGACTTGTTTTTCCCTGAAATGAACATTGTAAAGACAAATCAGAGTAAGTGCAAAAAAGTTCCTACTTTACAAATACATGCTCTAAGATTTTTCATCTTTTAAGTTCTGTTTCTTCTCTTACCCCATTTTCACTCTGTGATATTTTAACTCTTAAAGGAAACAGTCAATTCCACTTAATCATCATCTTCATCATCCCTCCCTATTTGTCAATATTCAGAGGCAAAATGTTACACTTTATTTTTGTTAAGCTTAGAACCAGATGCCTTAGCATATGCTTCATCATTTAGAAGATGCCCTGTACATTCTTATTAGAGAAACGAACACCATGATGTCATTCAGTTAGCTACATATTTTTCCTGAAACATCTGCAGACAAATATTACTTAGTCATTTGTTCTGCAACATGAAAGCAGAGAGTTAGTCCATCTGATCTTTTGAATTCTCTTACAGATTAGCAATTCTATGACTTTATGCTTAAGAAAGTCCCTAATCACATATATGTATGTATGCACACGTTTGTATATACCACCACCACTCCCACACACACACACGTGTGTGTGTGTGTGTGTGTGTGTGTGTGCATGTGTGTACAGAACCTACATAGATTCACAGGGTAAATGTGCCTAGAAAGCAGATACAACAAAAGTTGCTTATACATGTATTTCATCCCAAGTCTGTCTACACCGATCTCTTCTGGCCATTTTTAGGATTAATAGGTTGCTTCATCAAACATCACACTGAAAGAATTCAGTAAATTACCTGACAAATCATTGTTAAAATAAAGAAAAGGCAGCATGGGATAGTGGAGAGTATTAAATTTGTATGCCATTTAACAGCTGTCTTGGGCAGGTATGTGGTACAGTGGATATAATGCCATGCATTAAGTCAGAAAAAAATGCATCTTCCTGAGTGCACATCTAGCATCAGACATTTACTAGCTATATGAACCTGGGGAAGTAATTTAACCCTGTTTGCCTCAGTTTCCTCATCTGTAAAATGAACTGAAGAAGGAAATGGCAAACAACTCCATTATCTTTGCTGGGAAAACCCCAAATGAAATCATGGAGGGTGGAACATGAATCAAAAACGAATGAACACACACAAATAAAAGTTGTCTTACTTTGGGCAAATCACTTAACTATTCTGGAACTCAGTTTCCTCTCTTATAAAATGAGGGAATTGGACTAGATGATATGTGAGGTCTCTTTCAGATATAATTCATCTAACTTAGTATACCTCTGTATTCATGGTATATTTCTACCTTTTCAAATGTAAATGAGACTAAAATTTTAATACTAAGGGGAATTTTAAGGACATTTATTCCTGTAACCTTCTCAGTTTCAAGTTTTGCGTTTCCCTTAATTATTTCAGTTAAAAAACTTATATTGTATGAGCATGGATAGTCAACTAGACTTCTGATGTCTTTGATTTTGGTGTTTCCCTTTAATGATGGAGCTCACATTTCATTCATGTCTGTCCAATGTCCATGATTCTTATCCATGTCCTCTTTCAATTTCACAAGAATGGATCTACCTAATTTGCTAGGGGAAGTGGGGTGAGGCAGGTGGGCTTGTTCATTTTGTCCTGATGTCATGAGTATACCAGTGGAGTACTTGGGCTATTTACCTTTTATCACACAATTTAATTTTTCTTTTTCCATCTACAAATACCATTATAAAAAAAGAAAGAAAAAAAGAAATTAACAGAACTGTGTATGACACGAAAACCTGAGTACCAAATTTTTAGTTTTCACCAATATGTAACCTGCCTCTCCTTTTAACTTCCCTTTTGTTCAATGGTACCACTGTTGTGCCAGCACCAGGCAGGTCTCTTTAAGTTCTATAACAATGATTCTATTATCATTCCCTGCACCACTTCTGTGTCTCTGTATTGGTGGTCACTGGTGTCTGAAATGTTCTCCCTCTTTATGTCTGCATCTCTGAATTCCTAAATTCTTTCCAAGCAGTGTGTCTTTGAATTGCTAAATTCCTTCCAAGAACAGCTCAGTTGCCATAAGCTCTTCTCTTACAGTCTCAATTATTAACCTTTTAATTAAATCACTTGCATTACTTTTTAATCTATATACAGATTGTATGCTTTCAGTAGGATATAAGTTCCTTTAAAGCGGAAGACTGACTATCATTTTCTTTGCATTCTCAGAGCCAAGAATAGTATCTTTCAAGAAGTAAGGAAGGGAGTATTTATTAAGTGCCTGTTACATGCCAGAATAATGGTAAGCACTTTACAAATACTATCTTATTTGAACTGCACAACAGCCTTGGGAGGTAGATTCTATTATTATCCTTATTTCAAAATTGGGGAAACTGAGGCAAACACAGACTAAATGACTTGATCTAGTGTGTGAGGGTGGATTTGAACTCAAGTCTTCCTGACTTCAGAACAAGTTTTCTAATAGTAAGTGTTGAATTAATAGATTGTTGATGGGGAGCATGATTGTGAAATGACAGTAATTTCCTTTAAATATAATACCCATAATATATATTTAAATTAATTATACACACACACACATATATATACATATATATGTGTATATATATATGTATATATATGTGTATATATGCATATATATGCACATACATATATATGTGTATATATATGTATATATATATGCGTATATATACATATATATATAAAATTTAAGGTAGCAAAGAGACACTAAGAGAAGCTGTCTGAGAAAAGTGAGGGAGTTAAATCTATATTCATGTGGTGGAATGGCATTCCAGCACCTGAGGAAACTACAGGAATGCTTTCTTCCCCATCAGGCAGAAACCCGTCATAATATATGGAGAAAAAGGTTGAAGATGATCCATAAACATCACTGTCTCTTCTGTTTACCTCTATCATAATGATGATATATCTCATGTCTGTGAACATCTGAAGCCTGAAGGACAGCCACACCGACATGCCTTTTCATTCTTTATATAAGAATTAAGATTCTCAAATAGCCTCTAGCCTGGACTTCTGTTGCCAAATAAAACCTTCAAATTAAATTGTCTTTGGGCTTTGAATCTGAATTTCCCTTTTTCTTATAAAACACCTTGTTGTCTAAATGTATCACCAATTTAAGGATGCTTCAGGAACTCCTGAATATCTATCTTCATTTTGCTTCTGCTCTATATTATCTCTTCCATTTTGGTTGGCATGTAAAGACTTATTAAATGGGATAAAATCTAGAGCTTTTTGTCTATACCTCTTTCATACTCTAATACTAATACAATAATACAGATATCTAAGAGAGACAGCATTTGCTATGACAGAAAGGGAGCTGAAGCTGGCATTTCAGTACCTGAGTTTAAATCCCAGCTCTTTTTCTTACTACCTCTATAACCTTGTTTAAGTTACTTAAGATTCCTGAGGAAGTATTTCCTCATCTGTGAAATGAGGAGCTGGGCTAGGGGACCCTCAAAGGTCTCCTCCAGTTCTGTATCTAAAATACTAAAATTTCTTGATAATTTGTATTTTATTACTTTTAAAATATATTACAAAGAATATTTTTTCTGAAGTATTTTTACAAAAAATCAATTGCTTATTTTTAGGTGAAATTTTATTGTTATGATTATATTAATGCAATTTATAATTATAGAATTCTGAGCAGTTCACAGGTGGTGATGATACATGAGTGATTAAAGGATAAATTTGAAAAAAAATCTATTCCCAAATTTGTTAAATCCAAAAATTGTTAGTCTATAACATCTGTGTTTGGAACTGGGTTAGAAGGAGAAATATTAAATGCTTGTTAAGTTGAAATGAATTAATTTAAAATTTAAAATACAAGCTGGGGAAATGGAACAAGCTGCTAATCTGAGCAGTGAAAGGTGTTCACAGTCCTTGAATTTAGGACTATTCTATTCAGTTTCCTCAGCTCCACAAATGAGTTGAGAACTAAAGGCCACACAGAAAATAGACATTCAGTGGGAGGTCTCTGTTTCTGAAACATAAAGTGAAGGAAGTATTCATTCATGGCTGCAATAATTATGAAGGAGAGAGGGTCCAGTTGTAACCAACTGAGTTCATCAAAGCACTTATGGGAACTATGCCCAGATATTAGCCTGGAGCTCTTGCTCAAAGAAATGAGCTTCAGCACAAGGATGGAGCTGGCCTTGAAAATCAGCAAATGTGTTTGAACTAGACCAGAGATATCAAACACATGGCCTGCAGATGCTCCTAATGCTGCCAGTGATTAAGTGCCCCCCATTTCTATCTGAATTTTACATCACTTCTTTAGACAAATGGATTAGGATAGAGGAGAACAGGAGTGTTGGGACTAAAGTCATGGAGTTAATGTCAGTATACTAGAGAGAATGGAGTAAACTATGATATGGAGGTGGGAAAAAGGAGAGTGACATATTTTAAAATAATTGAGAAATGCCATACTAGAAATACCATGTGCAATCTCCCAAGAAATTATAAGAGGAGAATGTCCTTCTCTGGCCATGCCCTTACCTCCTCCAAGCCAAGCTATTGTAAGAAAGTAATTAAATTGGCTAGCTTTTTTATTAGTCCTGTGGTCTGGGTATATCTTGAGAGGCTTTCAAGAGACTGAAAAAAAAGATCCAAACTAATCAGGAGGCCAACAAAGGCTACAAGAACTAAAAGTGGAATACGGTAGGCATGCTTAGGAAGGTAAGATCTTCCCAGAGGTGTGGGAAAAGGTCAACACCCAGAACACATTCCTTTCTTGGGCACAATCATGATACAAGACCTAGAAGTCCTAAGACAGTGTTTTGTAGCTATTGAGAAGGATATGTGAATGTCAGAGAAACTCTGCAGAATGAGTGAAGAATTCCAGTGCCATCTATTGAACTGCAGGCAAAGCAATGCAGTGCAGAGGGTAGGAAGTTGTGGGGGGATGGCAAGATTCTGAAGAGCCAAAATAGAGAAAGTGTCCTGAAGGCAGAAAGCAAACATCTTTTATCTGCTGTAATGAGCTAGTGGTATATGCCTCACATTATCTAGGCAAATGGAAAGATTATATTGTTATTTTTAAGAGTTTGTTTTTTGTAAAGGTCCTATTTACTTTCCTTGGGCTGTACTAAAAAAAGAAAAGAAAAGAAACACTATTCATTCTTTAAGTCTTGTGGACCTGTGACTTTGAAATGGAGTTGGTGAAAAGATCTCTGGGTCAGGGAAAGTGATTCCAGATACTGAAATTTCCAGATTATCTAATTGGGAACAAAACATTCAGAGAAGTTGAAGTCTTTAAAGAAGGGTACAAAGATTCTTCATGTCAGGAGGATGTCTTTGACGCTAGAGTTAGATGTATGTAAACAATCTTGATTCCCATAGCCCCGTGTGAAGCTGTATTCTTATTTCTTATTTACCATGTATCTCCTTTTGTTGCTGGATCTCTTATTGCTAGACTTGTGATCTAGGTCTCTGATCCCTTGCTTCTTCAATGTATGATTCTGGTTTCCCAGGCCCATATTCCTAACTTCTGCTACTGAAATTCCTGATCTTTGATTTAGACTAATTAAACTGGTTTACAACTTCTTGTATTTGGCAATTTTTGTAGATTTGTGTACTGGTTTGCCTGATCTACAATCCCTGCCATCCCTTCTCCAATCTAGATGAAGCTGGGTCCTCATGCCTAACTAGAATGAAGCCCTCCTAATCTGCCTGGGTATGAAATCGGTAAAGAGTTTTGTAGTGAATGATTCCTATGAAACAGAAAAACTTGTAGCCTTCAGGCTAACAAATATATGAAGCAATGTTCATGTAGCAAATTGAGGGGTGAGGAGGGTCAGTGTCTCAAATCCTTTTCTTGATAGAAGTTGATAATATGGAAATTCATGTGACTACACAGTCCTATATCCCTTTTGTCATAACATATATTGGTGAGTACAGGATAGAAGGGAAACAAGCCATTGAGATGCATTACCTATTACATGGAAAAAGGCCTGAATTTCTCCAGTCTGGTCCTTCTTGATGTCATTTTTTCACTCAATTTGACAAATTACTGTGCTAGATGCTACAAGAGGCATAAAAATACACGAGGAGGCAGAGAACACATCAGTTAGGGCTCTGAGAAAGATTCATGTATGATCATAGGATCATAGATCTAGAGATCTCAGGGGGCACCTAATTAGTGTCAAAGCAGGTTGCAACCAGATTATAAAGGACCTTAATTTTTAAGCTAAGATTTTTTGGGATAGTCTATGGGAAGCCACTGAAAGACAGACAGAGAGAGAGAGAGAGAGAGAGAGAGAGAGAGAGAGAGAGAGAGAGAGAGAGAGAGAGAGAGATGGTGATCTGAGTTATATAATAGGGAGATTATTTCAACAGTATAAAGGATGGATTAGAGAGAAGAGACATTGGAGGAAGGAAAAGATATTTGAAATTTATTATAATGTTTAGGTGATAGGTAATGTGGATTTACACTACTGTAGTAGAAAAGTAAGTAGAAATGGGGGTCACTTACGAGAAACGTTTCACAAATAGAATGTATATATCTGGAAACTAGGCAGAAGGTATGAAGAATAAAGAAGGTGGACAAATCAAAGGTGACCAAAATACTGAGCTTCTGTAATGAAGGGAAGAGTGGTGTTGTAAATGAATAGCATAAAAGCTGAAAGGAGGGAAATATTTTTGAGAGAAGAGTATATTAATTGTGGCATTTTGTTTTGAGGAAATGTGAGGATATACAGATAGGGGGTAGTTAAGGGCTGGAGAGCCCTGTAACTGTGAGGTTATATGCTTAAGGTAGTAATTAGCGTGAAATATTTAGGGTAGAATGGGTGAGAATGATGTGTAAGAAAACATAGAGATAAAAGAGAATGGTATTGAGAAAGTCTTAAAGGATGTACATGTTTAGGTGATGGGCAATGGAAGAGAAACCTGGAGTCGAAACATAGCGAAAGCAGAATGCAGCAGTATCCAGCCAGTGAACAGTGTATGACAGTATAATATATTGCAGTGGTGTGAAGTACTATCAGCTCAAAAAGTACATAGAATATTAGACTTCTATTTGAGAAAGTGTGGGTTCAAATATGCCTCAAATATCTATTATCTCTATGACTTTGGACAAGTCATTGAAACTCTTAGCCTGTCTCATCAAGGTAAAATCGAGATAATAATTTCAATCTACCTCAAGGACTTATTGTAAAGATTAAATTATTTTATTGAAAAAATTAAGATTTTAGCTGTGTGAAGCATGTTAAAAACCTATATGCGTGTCGGCTATTATTATTTGGTGATAAGAAGGTGCTTAGGGCAGTTTTAATAGACAGAAGCCAAGTTGCCAGGGTTAGAAGTGAATGGCGCATTCACCTTTTTTTATAAGTTAGACATACAATAGGACAATTTTAGAATTAGTAGTGGTGTATCTATCTAGAATTACATGAACTATTTTGTTTTTTGATCAGAAATAAAAGGTAGACTTTAAGTAGGAGATGGTAGTTTTTTTTTTCCTAGGTGGTAGTTTGAGACTTCAAAGACAGAATCAGCATGGAGAAGTGCTATTAGCTATCAGAGTTAACTCTGATAGGTAGGCGGGCTGGGCTGCCTAATAAGTGTGATTGAAAGGGCCTTAAAAGGCCTTCCAGAGACAATGAAGATATTCCCTTAATGCTGGAGCTTTGAGCACTTGCACTTTTTCAAATCAGAAAACAGTATTTACTTTGGCCTTCCTAAATGAATGAGTTTGTCTAGGGAATGCAGGAGACTGCTATAAAAAATAAATAAAGCTAAACTCCTCCAAGGGATTGATTCACTCTTGGAATATTTGAATTGAAAATATCGTTTGGAATTTATAGAATTCTATACTTGGGCAAGAGAACTGCTGTATTATTCTTTAAGCAGTATAGAAGGTATTCATTTTTATAGGACAGTGACTGAATTTATTAAGTCACATAATGAAGGGCAATTTCAATAAGTTAATGACTTTAAAGTTCTCCATTGGGAACCATTATTTCAAAGAGCATAGTGTCACCATCCATCTGTCAGTTAAAAAGCATAAACAAGATAAATTATCCCCCATAGATTTCATTTAACAAAAAACAGCCTCTGCAGGTGTTAGTCAATGATGTTGAGTTACTCTCCAGTGACTAAATTTACAAGGTTCTTCCTGATTGTATAGAACATGTTTTTTTTTATTAATTAATTGACTAATTAATTTAGTTTTAGTTTACAACATTCTTTTCCTTTGCTTACTCATTTTTATTTCTGTATTGTTTTGTTTTGTTTTATTTTTAGTAGTTTATTATTATAATCAGGCTTCAATCACAAATTGTGCTTGGTGTTGCCTTAAGTCTCATGTCCCCTTACTGTTGTTTTCTGAATTCTGTACTGGGGTTCAACTTCAATGTTTCCTCTCTTCCCCTAAGACACAGTTAGAGCCCTCAGCCTTGTTGTCCCCAAAATATTCTTACTCCCTGTAGTACCTCACTCACTGGGTATGTGTTTGCTTCTCCCTGCCCACAGCCACAGACCAGAATCATTTCTGTTTAGCACCACTAGGCCTGGCTTCTGGCAGCAAGGGGTCTTTCAATCTTCCTCCTACTTAGCTATCTGATGTTCATGAGATAAAAGTTTGTAAGTTTGCAAATTCATGAGGTGAAAGTTCCTGAGGCTGTGATGTGAATATTCATGACCTGAAATTTCTTGAGGCTATAAGCAAGGTAAAAGGTAAAATTTCTTGAGGCCTAGTTTGCTTCCTGACAGAGCTGCTCCACTGGCTGCTGTTTGTTCATTTCAGTGGAGTAGGCATGTAGGTGTCTACACTTCACACAGGCCAAACCTTAGCCTCTGGAGCTCCTATCTTTTCTGAGGCCCTGTGGAGTTATCTCCAGGGAACAAGTGCTTTATCCCTTTATTTTTGCTGTTCTACTTTTATTTTGTGGTGATTTTCTGTCTGTTTTGGGAAGAAATGTGAAGAACTTGGACATTTCTGAACTATTCCACCACTTTCCTAGAATGCTCTACTAACAACTTTAGTAGTTGTAACCGAAGGAAAATTGGTCCACTCTTGGCTTCATGTCTCTGGTAAAGACTTGAAGTAGCTGTTAGCAAAGTGGATAAAGTTCTGCATTTATAGACAGGAAGATCTGGGTTCAGAGCCAACCTCAAAATAGTTGTGTGATTATAGGCAAATTGGCTAACCTCTATGAGACTTGCATTTTCTAAACTATAAAATGAGGTGTTTGGATTTGGTGACTTTTAAGGCAAGGTCCTTTTTCAATTCTAAATTAATGGTCCTGTCTTCCTATGATGTTAGGATAGTATAATTGAAAAATCAGTTCTGTATCACTCTTGAAGAGATACTTCTACTTTTTCTCCTTCTCTCAAGACATTATGGGAGGAACACTTTAGGGTAGATTGACCTATAGGATAATGCAAATCTGGCCCATCTTCATGACAGACATTATATGAAAAAGGTGAGAAACGAAAACTGCAAAAGTCTGGGTGAAAATGAAAAAAATGTATCTTGAGAAATTATCCCATTTGTTAATTTAGTAAGACTGTCATCTGTTGCTGAACAGGATGTGTCAAGAGATGAAAAAGTACTATTGACTAATCTTTTCAACAATCTACTTCATTGAATCGTTAGTATAGTGCATTATCTATTTAGTCTGATCATTTATATCACTTGTAAGTGACACAGCTTAACAGTTTCTTCAGTGGATTTTGTAAGTATCCTTGTATATGTCCATTAAAATATTTTCCATATCAGAATCAATTTCAGGCAATTAGATACAGATTTAAAGCCTTTCGCCCAAATGAATAATTTCCAGGTATGCTAAATGTTATATTGCTAAGGTAATGGAAAGACTACTTTTTAAAATAACAATGTAATTTTCCATGGAAATATCCCTTGTGAACAGAGAGATAGTTGGATGTATATATACACACACACACATATATATGTATATATATATGTACATATATATGTATATATGTACATATATAAATATATACTTATATATATGTACATATATACATATATGTGTGTGGTGTGTGTATGTGTATTTCTTAATATATTATATATTAATATATATTACATAGGCTGTTGCCCCACCCCATCATTTCCATTTCTCATGCAAGATATGAGACAATCTAGCTTCCTGTGAAGTTAATTTAATGACTTCGTCAGCATGACAAGAAGTTTCATGACTAACATGAATTTTCACAGGAAATTATATAAAATAATTTTGGTCCTATAATGGCATGTGCCTCAGGGCATAAACATTTCCAAGGTTTAATATTAAGGAAAAAGTGCTACCAAGTTCTGAGATTTTAAACATTGAAAAAATATTTCTGATCAATATGTATTGTACAAAAAACTTCTTTTCATGTTAGTACAAATTACAAAAACTTTATGATAGAGGTAGCTATAATACTTGACTCCTATGTTAAGAACAATGTCTGAACTTTGCTTTTGTTGTATACTTGCATTCAGTAGATAACATTATTTTTGAATAATAAACAACTGCTAGATTCAGTTGCCATCTATCTAGCAGTTAAAAAATAAGTTTAATAAGAAAAGATAAAGCATTAATGATAAGAAGTGGAATGTATTAACCATAAATGATTAGCACAGGCTCATAAATCAGTAGTTCCTTGTTGTTCTACTTTTTAAAATGCTGATGAGTCCTTTTTTTCTAATGGTTAATAAGGGAAGTCAACATGAAAGAACAAATTGAGGAGCCCCCTAACATTAAAAAGTTTATACCTTTTATATAGTAGGTGCATGTGGATTTAATCTCTTCTGTTGTTTGGATGAATATTAATATAATAACTTAAAATATGTCATTGGAGATTCTTTCTTCATACATATTTTATCCCACTGAAGTAATTGATATATCAAATAACATGACATTTTTGATATTTTTTTAATTCACTCTTCGCTATTCTCAGAATCAAGGTATCATTGAAGCATGCTTCTGATTCCTCCAATCTTATGTAGTAAGATCTCTATCAGGCAACTAAAATATACAAATAATTAATAACTGTATGAATGTAGGAAAGTCATTTAGCCTCTCTCAGATTGTTTTCTTACCTTTAAAATGACGGGGTTGGACTGTAGGGCCTTTAAGGTAAAGTTCTTTCTCGCACTAGATCTATAAACTTGGGACCCTTTGATTTTAGGAGTTAGAATTGAAAAGTGCTTAATTCAGCAGCCACCTTGATAACAGATGATTGTTTGTCTCAAGAAATAGCATCATTAATACGCCTTTGAGCAGCTACTTATGATATTTAATACTAACAAATTATTTTGAATGAAGCAAAGGTTTAATTAGTTGCAGGTAGAGAATATGAGTGATTCTCAATTATCTTATTCACAAGACACTTGTAAACTGCAAAAAAGTTTCTACTGTGATTTGTACTAGGGAGGGATCATATAGATTATCCAATCCAGCCCCATCATGTTATAGATAAATAAATTCAAATAAAGAGGCTAAGCTGAGTTGTAATTCAGATGCATGTCTTCTGGCACCACATTTATTCAGTTAAGAAACATTTGTTAAGTACTTTCTAAATGCTAGGCACTCTTTCCTCACATCATGAAGCTTAAGTTTTAATAACTAAATAGCAGATATAATGCGTGAAGAAGAAGAGGAGAGAAAAATTAATCTAAAGGTCTGAACAACCTTTAAATTCTCTTCTAGTCCTAAATTTATGAGCTATGATCTAGTTTGACTAAATGCTCAGGCTCTTCTTCTCTCAGATCCAGATATGCTATTTTTATAATGTGTCCCAAATGCCCTTGTCTAGTAATATTATTAAAAGACAATTTATAGTCAGGCATGGTTTATATTGTAGTCTGCTCCTAGAAACCCTGATGATCATTTGAGTTTAGAAATTCTCCTGTAGTAGGGCTATAGCCAATCAGTTTTTCTCACTAATTTAAGAAAAATACTTGAGTCTTCAGGATGGGCAGAGACAAAAGAGGAGTGAACCAGCCTGCTTGAAAAACCCAACAAATTAAAGTTTCTGAGTCATATAAAAGTATTCAGATCAGAGTGCATTTCTATTCTGGGTGAGATAGGGAGAAAGGAAGAAAGGAAGGAAGGAAGGAAGGAAGGAAGAAAGAAAGAAAGGAGGAAAAAGAAAGAAAGAAATAAAAAGGAAGGAAAGAAAAGACAATTTATTCATATTATAGTCATTTTGACTAGTTTACTTTCCTTTAGTACCTATCCCAAAAAAGAAGGGTGCAAAGAGAACAAAGGTTGAAAACAATCACTTATGTTTGTTAGAACCTGGGGGAAAATGGTACTATGTGGGAATATAATTAAACCAATGGTTACCATAAAATTTGAAGATATTCTGTGGATTTAACTTATTGGTGCTGGCCCCATTGGGATAAATGCATGATTTATAAATGAAATTGTGAATCTAGGTAATATGTTATATAATTTAATAACAAGTGCTGTTTTTTTTAAGATAGTAATCCATCTGGTCTCTCAAGTCTAAAACAATTAGGGGATGGAAAGATGATGCTACCATTTTGCAGCTTTGGATTCATTTTTTTTCCATAGGTATAAATATTATGGAAATCTTTAAACACTACCTGGGAGATAGCCTGATCTGGTCAGCAAAGACAGTGGCCATGGAAACCCATTGAAGTCTTCTGAAAAGAGTCTGAGATTGTTTCAAAATGAGAAGAGTGTACTAGGCAACCTGAGAAACATAACAAATTTTATCAAATTACAAAAACACACTATCATACTGATTTCTTTAATACCATAAAAGCCAGTGATTAACTGTAGCTATGTCATTGTAATTAACTATGAACACATATCTGATTTTATCTTATTTACCAGCATTTGATCTTATCTGTCTTTGTTTCCTTGTTTGTATTTTGTGATCTACATTTGCTTTGGCAAAACTGTTGAACCAGATTACACACAAATGCACACACACACACACACACACACACGTTTATTTATGCAGATACAATGAGGGAACAGATGGTATTATTAAATAAAGGCACAATTACTTATAATTAATATATATGCCTTGTAAGGAAAACTATGGCAATTCTCGACAGCAAACTAAAAAATTGCCAACAAAGATGTCTAGAGTCAGACTATGGTTTTTCCAGCAGTAATGTATGGCTGTAATATTTGGACTATAAGGAAAGCTGAACACCACACAATTGATGCTTTTAAATTGTTTTATTGGGGAAGACATTTGAGAATCCCTTGGACATCAAAGAGTTCAAATCAGTTAATACTTAAAGAAATAAATTCAGGCTATTCACTAGAAGGTCAAATAGTGAAACCTAAATACTTTGGCCACATATTGAAAGGATGGGACTCATTGGAAAAGACCCTAGTGCTGGTTAAAGACTGAAGGTGAAAGGAAAAGGTGATAGGGAAAAGGTAGAGGGTGAGATGGTGAGATAGTGCCACAGAAACAATGAACATGAACTTGGACAGACTTCAAGAGATGGTGAAGGATAGAAGAGTCTCACATACTATGGTCCATGAGGTCATGAAGAATTGGACATGTCTGAATGACTGACCAGAAACAAAATATTTAGGTCAACTCTTCAGGACTGAAAAATAACTTGAAATGAATGGTAGCCAAAATCAAACAAAGTTCACAAAAGCAAAGTTTGCATGTTCAAAAAGACAATAACAGACAACTGTTTAACTGGTTTAATAATGCACATAATTCATGTAAAATGTCAAAAGTTTTAATTGGTTTCAAATCCATTAAAATGAACTATGTAGCCAGTAGCTTTAAAAAAGCTACTATAATTTAAGATCTCACTAATAGCAAGAAGACTTCCATAAATGAGAAGTGGCAGTCCTTATGAACTCCATCTCAACAAAATCACTTTCTTTTTGGATAGCGTACTTCAGTTTTGGGCATTGGGTTTTAGAGAGGGTATTGGCAAACTGAATAATTCAAAGGAGTATAACCTAGGTGATGAAGGGACTGGAAAATGTTATAAGAAAAATGCTGGAAGAATAAAGGAGTATTCTGGACAAGAGATTTGGGGTGAGATGGGAGATATAACAAAATATTACCTGTTTTATGTGGTTCCAGAACACAGGACTAAGATATGTAAAAGAAGTTAGAAAGAGTGTTCCAATACAAAGAAAATTTCCTAATGATTAGAATTACCTGATGATAGAACACGGCATTTTTTGTGATCAACACTAATAGACTGAATAGTCACAATGATGAAATCATTAATCCTTCATAATTAAATGGTTATCCAAAATTAGAATGTACTGTTTTGTGAAGGAGTTCACCATCACAGGAAGTAGTTGAAAGTTGTAGATCAAGAGGGAAATGACACGTTAGTTTTCTTTTAGTCTTTTCTTTATATCTAAATTTGCTCTAGACATTGATATTGTAGGAATTTTGACATTTTTCTTGACTTAGGAAAAAGAAAGTAAATGGATTTCATTTGGTAGTATTTAGCTTTTAATTCACTAATTCATATATAGAGTATAAAAAAAGACTGAGATTTGCAAACAACCCTGGAGCTCTAATTTTATGCATGAACATCTAAAGTTATCTCTTAATTGCTAAACCAATCTACACTTTATAACTAAACTGAAAGTTTGCTCTGTTTGTACTGTCTTTTCTCTAAATATTGCTTCATAAAGTAGTGTGACTGACTGCTACATTTAGATAATATAAAATGTTACATCTAGTAGAAAGAATGTAAAAGTAAATATGAAGAGAATACATGGTTAATCTTTCTTATAACAAGTCAAATTTTGGTTCAAATTTAGGAGGAATTTTCTTGCAAATCATATAATTTGAAAATGGAACGAATTGTGTTGAGGGAGAATGAATTTCTTGTCCCTGAAATTTTAAAATGTATAGGCTGAATGATGATTTGTCATGGTAGTTGCATTATCTGGGAGGTTGCATTCAGTGATATTCTATCCTTCTCACCTAAACAATGTATGGTATTAAATAGGAAAGAAGCATGAGTATTTTGTTACTTCTTATGAAGTTGGCTGGATTCAATTCAACAAATAAACACTAACTATTTACTATATGTGAGGCAATATGCAAGTTATTGAGAGGGAGTGCAAAGACAAAAGCAAAAGTCTCTACTTTTAAAAATTTGCATTCTACTTGGGGGGCAAATATACAAAAATAAAAAGTAAAGATAAAACAATTTTACTGGGGTTAGAAGGAATTAACAACTATGGAATTGAGGAAAGGACTAAATAAATGAAAGCTTGAGCAAAGCTTGAATGGACTTAGAAATTTCAAGAGGTGAAGGTGAGCATACCATGTGTAAGAATCCAGATCCATTGAGTCAAGCAATCGATTTACCTGTACCCCACTTAACCTAAGCAACAAGATGATAAGATTTTGCAGATTTTCAGGTGAGGAATATCAATCTTTCAGTGGTGATAACAAGATTTTACACACACAAAGATAGATAGATAGATAGATAGATAAATGGATTATTCAACTCACTGCTAATCTTAGATATGGAATATAATGTGTGGATACACACATATATGCATATATGGAATCCTCAATATATTACCTGTAAGTGCAGAATTAAATTTGCTATTCTGGCCTTTGTTTAGAGTCCTAAAACTAACTTTTTTGTCCTTGCCTTCTAATACTGATATTGTTCCAGGGAAGAATGCTATGATTTTGATGAAAAAGTCAAAATTATTCAGACTGATAATGCATGCATATATACATACACAAATATATATATATATATATATATACACATACACATGTAAACTTGTTACTACATTGAACAATATATTCATATATTTGTATATATTCCATACATTATTAATATGTATAAAGATAGATATATAATGTGTTAGATACATATGTAAAATATATGTGTATGTATATACACACACATGCAAGACTTCCTTTTTTATTTCATATGATTCATGCTGTGAAAGAAAACAGCCAAAAAAAATGAAGAAACTGAAAAACAGTAGGTTTTGTTCTGCATTAAAAATCCCTAAATTCTTTCTCTAGAGATGAATAACAACCAGGAGTCCTTTGAAATGGGCTTGGATCACTGTATTGCTGAGAATATCTAAGTAATTCACAGTTGATCATTGTACAGTATTGATATTACTGTGTATGATGTTCTCCTGGTTTTGCTCACTTTGTTTCAGTTCGTGTATGTCTTTCCAGTTTTTTTCTGAAATCAACCTGCTAGTCATTTCTTAATGCACAATAGTATTCCATTACAATCATATACCACAACTTATTTGGCCATTTCCTAATAGATGGACATGCTTTCAGTTTCAAATTCTTTGTCATCACAAAAGAGCTTCTATAAATATTTTTGTATACATAGGTCTGTTTTTTTTCCATTTTCCAAAATCTCTTTGGGGTACAAACCCAGAAGTGGTATTCAAGCTAAGAGTGTATGTAGAATTTTAGAGCCCTTTGGGCACAGAATGGTTAGATCGGTTCACAATTCCACCAATAGTGTGTTAGTGTCCCAATTTTCCCACATCTTCTCCAATATTTGTCATTTTCCTGTTTTGCCATGTTAGCCAATTGCATAGGTGTGAGGTGGTAGCTCAGAGTTGTTTTAATTTGCATTTCTCTAATTAAAAGTATTTTAGAACACATTTTTCCCATAAGACTATAGATAGCTTTAATCTTTTCCTCTGAAAACTGCCTGTTCATATCCTTTGACCATTTATCAATTGGGGAATGACTTGTATTCTTACAGACTTGACTCAGTTCTCTGTATACTTTAGAAATAAGACCCTTATCAGAGGCACTGCCTGTAAAAAATGTTTCCTGTCTCCATCCCTGCTAAACTTGATTACATTGGCACTTTTTAATTTAATTTAATCAAAATTATTCATTTTTGCATTACATAATGTTCTGTCTCTTATTTGTCATAAATTCTTCCCTTCTTCATAGATTTGACAGGTATATTTCTTCTGACTACTTGATGGATTTCCTTCTTTACCCAGTAGCTCTAGAATTTGGTTATAATATTTCTCAGAATTTTCATTTTGTGATCTCTTTTATGAGGTTATTGGTGGAATATTTCAATTTCCGGTTTTAAGATATTAGGGCAGTTTTTCTTGGTAATTCTTTAAAACATAATATCAAACTTATGGCTGTCAAACAGTCCAATTAATTAAATTATCTTTCCTTGATCTATCTTCTGAGTGGGAGTCAGCTATTTTTCAAATTAGATATTTTACTTTTTTCTATTTTTCATTCTTTTGATTTTGTTTTTATCATTTCTTGATGTCTCATGGAGTCATTAGCTTCCACTTGCCTGATTCGCATTTTTAAGGAATTATTTTCTTCAGTGAACTTTTGTACCTCCTTCTTTATTTGGCCAATTCTACTTTTTAAAGAGTTGTTTTCTTCAGTGAATTTTTGTACCTCTTCCTCTTCATTTTTCTGCTGCATTTAGCAATAAGCTATTGACTCTTTTTTCATGATTCTCTTGCATCATTCTCATTTTTCCCAAACTTTTCTTCTACCTCTCTTATTTGCTTTTTAAAATCCCCTTTAAACTCTTCTAGGAGTTCTTTTTGCATCTGAGACCAATTCACATTTTTTCTTTGAGATTACATGTAGACCTTTTGATATTCTTGCCTTCTGAGTTTACGTTTTTATCTTCCCTGTCACCCTAGTAATTTTCTGTGGTCAGGTATCTTTTTATTTTGTTTTGTTTTTCTCATTTCTTCCAGCTTATTTTATGACTTTTAATTTTATGTTAAAGTTGGGTTCTGCTCCTGTGGTAGAGGGGACATTGTCTCAAGTTTCTTGTGCAGGGGCATGGGACCTCACCACTGTTCTACACTGGGGGCTCAGTCCATTGGGCCTTAATAATGCTCTGCACCAGGTGCCATGGAGGTTGACTGCTGGTTTGCACTGGGGGAGGGGACACAGGGCCCCATTTCTCTCCTATACCAGGAGTCACAGGTCCTCATTGCTAGTCTTTACCAAAGGCCAGGTGCCAATGAACCTCTCTGCAGGCCTGTGCCATGGGTAGTGGGGACTTTTCACTGGCCTGTCTTGGGACTCTGAGTCTGGATGATGGCTTGCTGGGGTACAGTCTACTGCTGGCTTACTTGGATGTTGCTTGCACTGGAGTGTGTTCTCCTTTTACCCAGTGGGATAGACCATTCCTGCTGACCTATTAACTTGTCTTAAGCTGGAAAATTGTCTTATTTTGTCATTGTATTGATTTTATCACTCCAGAGCTAATTTTCAGTTGTCATTTTATAGTCCTTGGAGGTGAATGTAAGAGAGTTCCTGCCTTACTGTGCCATCTTGGCTTAACCACCAAGAAAGGTTTGTTTTAATAGCTTAAAATTGCACTAAGATTTCTGGGACATGGTAAATATACATATGTGTCTTTATATGAGTATCTGTATTTGGTCAGGTCTAGTCACACTTTCCAACTTCCTTCTTCTTAGGTGTCATTGATATTTCTTTAATATATGAGGTCCTGAAATGGTAGTTTAAATGTAACAGTTTTACTTTTATCACCAATTAAAACACATCATGATATAAATGTAAGCAAATCATTTCCATTATGCATAGATTTCCTGTCCTATTTTTTAGTTTCATATAAGGAGCATCTTAAAAATCTTAAGACCTATACCAAGATTTTGGAAACCCTGTAGAAATGTTCTTGAACTGTTCTGGCTTAGTTAGGTCTCAAGCTTTCTAAGGCTTTTTTTAATCATTGAATGGTCCCTATTATTTTGTAAGGTCATGCTACACATAAATTTCTATCCCTTTCTCTTTTGTAAATGAATGTCCATTCTGAAGCATTGTTGCCCTTGGTTGACATTTCTCTACATTGGTCAAATAGATAAAATATTTATTTTAATGGAAATTCTGAATTCTCTCAGCCTCTTCATTTTTTTCCAATAATTTTACAATCCCTATAAGAAATGGAGACAACTGGCAATTAAATTTTTATTTTTCTGTAGTTCTCATTTTAAGTGTCAACATCTCATTAAAATAGATAGTCACACCTACTACAAAAACACACAGTCTCTTTATTTTTATTATTTTTTTTCTGATTTTGATATTTACCCTGATCTTTGTTGTACTCATCACAAACTAATTACAGCTAACTGACCTGACTACTGTATACTGCATGTATAATCAGCCATTTCTTCTCTGTTAAGATATAATCACTGCCATTTTTATGCTTTCTATATGTCTAACATATCCACTACCTTCTGACTTTTTAAAGAAAATAGTGATGAAGTACAGGAGTAGTTTCTGAGGTTTGGACTTCTCTCATTTCTTGATCCAAAATGTAGTTTCCATTGTCATTCCTTGTCCCTACTTTTTTTTAAGTTATTAAATATCAAAGTACATATTGACTTAATTTGTACAATCTTGCCAAAGTCTTCATATAATTCCTCTACACCATCCTTCTCCACAACCACCCCCCCCATTAAAAAAATCTTTGCAGGATTTGATCATTGAGGTGTCAGCCTCCAAATCTGTAAATTTTTTCAACGAATCTGTCATCTCAAAAGTTCAGAATTCTCTCCAACCTCAAAGATCATGTCCTACTCATGTTTGCTTATCCTATGACTGTTTTTATCTTCTATAATTCTCCCCAAAAGGATTACTCAAACCACCTGAGATGATCCTTCTGTTGTCCTGAAAGTCAAAGGAGACCAGAGGAGTATATGGGTCTATCCATTGCTTATGTTTGTGTGTAAGTGGAACTTATTTTAATCAAGGTTCATTCATTTGTTCTATGAGGAGAGACAATTAAGCTTTGTATGAAATGATTCTTTCTCATTGTATTTGGGCATCGGATGAAAGGAACTCTTCTATATGCTTCATTTACTTCTCATAGGGGAATCTTTATATATGGCTTCATATATAGGGAATGTTGATTTTGGTATGGATCATCTCCATTCCCCTCCATCTCTCCCTTCACTAATATCTTTCTCCTTTCTCTAATTTACTTTTCACATTTTATTTTTCTCTTTTTTTCTTATCATTGTCCAATTTTAAATTTTCATTTCATTTATCTATTTGATTTTTAGATTGCTATTTGCAAGATTAAGTAAATAATAATGTGCTTATCCTGGATTCAGACCAAAGACAATGATTAAAGAAGAAAACATGTTTTTAAAGAAACACTATTATCATGATGACCCAGATACTAGGATAAATTTGGGAAAGAGTACTCCACAGTTCTTAAATGTCTTGTTTCTCAAAATAAAAGGCTCTAATCTTATGTGAGTCTTTAAAATAGAAGGGTCCTATATGCCTGTTATCTAAAAACAAAAAAGCAAATGATTCACAAATGAAAATACATGTGTTTTTTTCTTTTTTAAAATTAATTATTTTATTTATTTTTAGTTTTCAACATTCATTTCCATAAGATTTTGGATTCTAAATTTTCTCCCCCTCACTCCCCTTCCCCCTCCACGAGATGCCTTACATATTGATGTAGGGTATACATATACATTTATATTAAACATAATTTCACATTACCCATGTTGTTAAGAAGAATTAGAACCAATGGGAGAAATCACAAAAAGAATAAACAAAAAAGAAAAAGAGAAATAAAATATTATGCTTCGAACCACATTCAGACTCCATAGTTCTTTTATGGATGTGAATGGCATTTTCCTTAATGAGTCTTTTGGAATTCACTTAGATCCTTTCATTGCTGAGAAGAGCTAAATCTATCAAATTTAGTCACTGCACAATGTGGCTGTTACTGTGTACACTGTTTTCCTGGTTCTGGTCACTTCACTTAGCATCAGTTCATGTAAGTCTTTCCAGGTTTTTTGAAGGCTACCTGCTCAACATTTCTTATAGAACAACAGCATTCCATTACATTCACATACCAGAACTTGTTTAGCCATTCCCCAATTGAAGGGCATCCCCTCAATTTCTAATTCTTTTCTACTACAAAAAGAGCTGCTATAAATATTTTTATATGTGTGGGTCTTTTCTCCCATTTTTATGATCTCTTTGGGATACAGACATACAAGTGGTACTGTGGGGTCAAAGGGTATGACCATTTTTACAGCCCTTTGAGAATAGTTCCAAATTACTCTCCAGAATGCTCTCCAGATCAATTCACAACTCCACCAACAATGCATTAGTGTTTCAATCGTCCCACATGTTCTCCTATTTTGTCATGTTAGCCAATCTGATAGTTGTGATGTGGTACTTCAGAGTTGTTTTGATCAGCATTTCTCTAGTCAATAAAGATTTGGAGCATTTTTCATATGGCTATAGATTGGGAATGCTTCTTTTCAGTCATTTTTATTTGATTTTCATGTATGTCTAATAATTAAGATTGCTATAAAAATAATCATTCCATTATTATAGTATTTTATTTTGGATTTAGGGGATCAGGAATGTATTAACTCATTTCTACCACCTTCACATGGAGAAACACATTGATCTAACCATTCTCCACTCCACACCAAATTTAATGATTAAAGTGGATCAACTGCATATACATGAGTCCCATATTCCATGTTTTCAACAGACTTTTCATCTCATCAATGTAGGAATTCGGTGGTGAACTCTGAAAAATACAACATGCCTATGCCTGCTCATCCTATGATCTTTGTCCTTTCATTTTTTAGTCCAACTTGCAAATTTTAAAAATTACGTGCAAAATTGTCGTTTTTGCTTTAGTTTGATGTACTTCACAGACAGATGATAGAGCAGTGGATAGAGCTATAGGCCTGGAATCAAAAATAACTATGCTCAATTCAGGACTCAGACAATTAATAAAAGTATGACCTTGGAAAAATCACTCTTAACAACTGCCTAAGTTTTTTCAACATTAAAATGAGAATAATAGCACCTAACCCCCAGTGTTGTTGAGAGGATCATATGAGATAATATTAGTAAATCACTTAAAATAGTAACTGGAACAAAGGAAGCATTTAATGGTTGTTTCCTTCCCTTAATTTTTCTTAATGTGGTAGGCGACAATAAATCCTGTGTAGTTTCCTGGGCTTGAGAAAGCCCTATAATATAAATATAATTTCGACTGGGAAGTCCTTAGGCCATGGATCAATTAGGATTGCAAACCATATAGGAATTAATGGATTCTGGTGACCAGTAGCTATATAAGCAATTAGAATGTAAAGATGACTTTGTTTCATACATGACAGAAAGCTTTGCATTGGTGAAATGGACCATGATATGCTCATGACATCATCAAAGGTAGCCAACGATGGGTACTCTACCTCTCCAAGTTCTCCTCTATCACCTGGGATGTAATTGTTGTTGGACAAGCATAGTCTCTGTGAAGAGAAGGGAATACAAAGGGTAGGTATTGGTGTTCACTGGAACCAGAATTATCTACATGTATTCTTACCCTATTTTGACAGTTATATATTTATATAAGTAAGCTACGTACAACTAAGTACTTATATAAGAAGTTAAGAACAACTCTTTTTCCCTCTCTTTTTAAAAATTTCATTTTACCAGAACACAAATACAAAATAGAGAAAAGAAACAAAAACATATCATAAACTTAAACATTGATACTTAAATATAAAGTAAGAAAGAAAAAAAAGCATGTCATATGCATAGCAGAACAAAGGAGAGGATTCAAAATATGTAATAATAAATTTTCATTTCAAGAAAGCAGGGATGATAAATAATACACCTTGTGTTGAGAATTATCCATCTTTTCTTTGCTTCTTTGTGTTTTCTTTTGTTCTCTGCTGTGCACTTTTTAACCTTTTTTTCTTTTTTTCACCTCCCTCCACCCCCCCAGAAGGCTACAATATAATTTAGATATTTCTTAATATATACATACACATTCTGACATATACATACACTTATTCATGTATACATGCATATATAGGCATATACTTTCCAAAAGATAATATACTCCTGATCTTTGTTGTTTTAATTTGTGTATATCTTTTGTTTCCTATCCTTCCTGCCTTCTCTACTTACTTCTATCCACTACATTGCCTTCCTATTACTTGTCTACCCCCCTTCTCCACCAACCAGACTGCCCTCCTATTACTTGCCTTCCCTCCTCTAAAAATTCATCCCCATGCCCCCATTCCCATTGATCTAAACTCCCTTTACCTATTCCCTCATTCTCCCCTCTAAAAATCCCTCCCTTGTCCTAATCCCTCCCTAATCTCTCCCCCCTCACTAAACCCCTACCATTTTATTTCTTCTAAATTTAGAAGACTTTTAGACTCTTTTAAATATATATGTATTGTTCCCTCTTAAACCCATTCCTGATGAAAGTATGTCACCAGAACTACCAGCCCTCCTGCCCTGTCTAAATCCTCTGTATTCTTTCTTCTTCTTGAACCTCTCTTGTATTAAATAGTTATTCTTTTTAGCTGTTTCTAAAAGGTTTTACTTTTTAAATTAATATCATAGCCAGATTTATCCCCCTCTTCATTATAAGCTCAGCAATTTTTAATAAGAATTTTAGAAAGAGATTTTACATTTTATGTTATACAAAAGGTAAGCAATCAGTTCTTGTAGAGCCCTTAGAGTCAGTCTTTGGTATGTACCTTATGTGTCTCTTAGTTCTTGTATGTTGAATCTTCTATTACGTGGAGGATTTTTTTGAACAAAGTCTTGGAAGTCTGGGGGTTTGTCAAATGTCCATTTTTTTCATTCAAGATAATACTAAAATTTGAAGGGTATGACATTTTCAGCCAGAGCCCCAAGTCTTTTGCTCTTTGATGTGTTGTGTTCCAAGACCTGCAGTCCTTTAATGTCTCTGCTGCTAGTTCTTGTGTGATTCTAATTGTGGAACCATTGTATTTAAATTGTTTTAATCTTGATGCTTTTAATATTTTATCTTTGATCTGAGGATTTTGGAATTTGACTATGATATTCCTATGAGTTTTTCTCATAGGATCTCTTTTAAGTGGTGTTGATGGATTTTTTTCTATTTCTACTTCCCTGCCCTGTTCTAATGCATTAGGGCAATTTTCTTTAATTGTTTCTTGTATTATTATATCTAGATTCTTTTTTTGATCACAACCTTCAGTTACTCTGATTATTTTTATATTTTCTCTTCTTGATCTATTCTTTGAATCTGTTGTTTTTCTTATAAGATGTTTCACTTTTCTATTTTTTTCATTATGCATGTTTTGTTTAATGATTTCTTGATCTCATAATTTCACTGGCTTCACTTTGCCCAATTCTAATTTTCAAGTCATCATTTTCCTCCTTGAGATTCTGGATCTCTTTTCTAATTGGTCAACTTTCATAACCTTCTTGTTTTTCTTGTATTATTTTTATTTTATTTTTTATTTTTTCCTCCATTTGTGTCATTTGATTTTTAGAGTCTTTTTTTTTTAAGATCTTCTATAAATTCTTTTTGGGCAAGTGACTATTTCACATTATTCTTTGGGGACTTCTTTATTTCAATGTCCTCCTCTAAAGATGAACCCTGGTCAACTCTATTCCTGTACTAAGTTTCTATAGTTGGATTCTTTCTCCTTTGCCTATGCATATTTTTGTGGTAATAACTTGATTTTCATAATCACCTCTGGCCCTGGGGTATGGGAAATGGTGCCTCTTGCCCCAGATCTTCCTTTCCCTCTAGCCTGGCAAACCTCCAACCTCCTGTAAGTGCCCACAACCAGGGGCTTTACATTGCTTCTGCACTCACTGGGTGTGTGTTGGTTCCTTCTTGCCCCCACTGCTCTTCACAGCACAGCCCACAATCTTCCTAGGCTCAAACACATGACTCCCCTCACTATCCTGGGGTGAAATGTCCCAGTGGTTGGGGCTGAGGCAGCTTCTCAAACCAACTAACCCCAGGACTCACTGCTTATTGTTCAAACAAACAGGACCTAGCCTGGAGGTGTTCCAAACCCAGTCTTTCTTCAGATCTTCTCAGACTGTCCCTGGAAGATTCTGGTTGTGCCACTATCCTTCTTTGTCTCCGCCCCACTTTGTTTTTCCAAAGGTGCTATTTCAACTCTTTTGTGGGGGAAAATCTTAAGAGCTTGGAATTTTCAGACCTACTCTGCCATCTTCCCAGAATCCTCTCTCTTTCTTTTCCTCTGGCCTGTGTCAGGCCAGTAATTTATACCGCTCCAATGATATTTAGATATCCAAGGAATTATTCATTTTGTGTTTCCTACTTAAGGCATTATTTATAAATTCATCAACTAAAAACTAGAATTAAAACATTTTATATTAAGGAGAATATACATAAGTTTTGTGGATGTTGAGCAAAAGTTCTGAAGGGCTAATAACTACTAATTTTAGTACCTACTAAGTGGTGAAGCAATACTGGCCTAGTAAATTATTATCTAACATCCAAAATTCAATCTCACCATGAACATGTTGGATCTAGGATTTTTTTTTTTTGATCCTGGAGATTCATTAGGAAATTTAAAAAAAAGACTTTTAGTTCCAATGGAGTCTCCTCTCCCCACAATCCCCATATTGTAGTGGCACAGTTGTGGAATAGGACAACATACTCTAGGTGGGTATCCCATATGACTCTCTCCTGGGCCCTCTTTTCTTCTCCCATTATACCACATAGTTTCAGACATCTTAAACTCAACATGTCCAAAAAATAACTCATTATGTTACTCTCCAAAACCCTCCACCTTCCAAACTTACATGAAGATTGAAATTTTCATTGATATTTTACAGATATGAGAAGTCAATATATTGGTAAACAACTGCTGATCTTTTAGCAGTTATGTTTTAATCACTAGAAAAAATATATTATATTTTCTATATTTTGGATACATACATTACTTTGAATATGTTAAAATTTTGCCCCTAAATATCTTTGAATCTGTATCTCCTTTAACATGGATTTCTTAAAAATATATTAGCTCAATCACATTGTTTTCTTCTAGATTTTGCATGGGAGGTAATAAAGTAGGAATATCCCCTTCAGTAGTTATTCCACTACAGTCAATGATTATAATAGATTCCAGGTCAATTCAACTTCTTGTCTACTTGTAATCATTTTTTTTCTTCTTCAATTTCTTCTATAAATTTCAGGATCATCTGAGCTGCCTGCCTTTGAAGCCAACCTCTCTTCATCCAACTTGGAGGATGAAGGCCCCCAAATCAGTAAGATGTATGTTTGGAAGTTGGGAGGTTTTTATTTTTTTGCTTTAAAAATAATTTTATTTTTTCCACAATTACAAATCAATAAAAATTTTAGCATTCATTTTAATAAGATTTTGAGTTTCAAATTTTTATTCCTCCCTTCCTCCTTCTACTCCCCTCTTCTGAAAATAGTATACATTTTGATATAATTCATACATATGCTATAATGTAAAACATATTTCCATATTCATCAGATCAAAAGTAAAAATAAAAGCCACAAGAAAGAATAAAGTAAGTGAAAAAAATTGTTTCAATCTGCATTCACACTCCATCACTTCTTTATCTAGATATGAATGGTATTTTCCTTTTTGAGTCCTTTGTATTTGTGTTGGATCATTATGTTGCTGAGAAAAGCTGAGTTATTCATAGTTGATCAACACATGATGTTGCAGATACTGTGTACATATTTTCCTGATTCTTCTCATTTCACTTTGCTTCAGTTTGTATAAGTCCAGGTTTTCCTTTACTCTGTGTGTCTCTCTCCTTCAAGCATGTTTCTTGTAGGCAACATATTGTAGGATACTGGTTTTTGATCCACTCTGCTATCTGCTTTCATTTTATTGGAGAGTTCATTGCATTCACATTCACCATCATGGTTACTACCTGTATATTTCCTCCATCCTATTTTTCCTCCTGTTTGCCCTCTCTCTCCTTTCACCCTTTCCCACATAACCAATGTTTTACTTCTGTCTACCACCTCCCTGATCTGCCCTCCTTTCTGTCAGTCCCCACCCCTCCCTTTATTTTATCTCCTCCCCTCATACTTCCCTGTTGGGTAAGACAGATATCTATATTCATTTGATTGTGTATATTATTCCTTCTTTGAGCCAATATTGATGAACATAAGTTTCAAGCAATGTCCATTGTCACCCCCTCCCATCTTTTCCTCCATTGTAAATTATCTTTCTTGCCTTCATGTGAGATACTTCACTCCATTCCACCTCTCCCTTCTGCATCCATTTTACTCCTCTTTCTCATCCCTTATTTTTTATCATTCCCTCAAATATGCCTTATAGCCATACCCTTTGTCTATGTTTATTCCTTCTGTCTCTACTGTTAGTGACACTGTTAGTATCAACTCCACTTTCATGTTTATTTTTCACATTTAATACATGAATCGTTGAATTCATAAAAAGGTTAAATGATTTGACTTTATTTTAAGACCATAAACATTCTAGCTTTCTTAATTCAGGACATTTTTGCATATGGATTTATATGAGTGAAATATTAGGTCTTCAAAATTTTCTACCAATCATACTCAATATTAAGTTATTTTTACAAATCTCCTAACATGGTTTTCTGTGTAAAAAAGTATTTTAACTCATAGGAATAGTTTCCTTTTCAATTAACTTGCATTTCTAAGGATAGCAAAAGATCAACAAGACACTTATTATCATGAGAGAAGAAATATAAAAATATGTAAGTACAAAGACAGTTTAAAATACAGTTCAGAAACCCACTTGAAATAGTAAATAAAAAGCAGCAATTCCATGGGATGAATAAAACATCTCTAGAGATGAGGAAAACAGAGAACCATTCCTGAAATTGAAAAATCTATTTAATACGAGAGAGAGAGAGAGAGAGAGAGAGAGAGAGAGAGAGAGAGAGAGAGAGAGAGAAATTGATTCTTGGGGAGAATGGACTATGTGAAGATCAAAGTCAGATTAAAACATAGATGTATAAATATAATATTAATGTCCTCATGTCTCAGTATCTTGCATGTTTCATAAATTAAAGATTAATATCATTTTGCACACAGCAGAAAAGCAGATATTTGTGTTATCAAAATATGGCTACTACTTTATAATGCAGAGCAACATTTCAGGAGGGTAAGGATGAAATCAAACTGTCAAGTGATTTTAGATGATCAAAATTTAGGCCTATTCTAATTGTCCAGCATAGTGAACTTAGCATAAATATTTCTATGGAATAATCTTTTAAAATTTTTTATATCCCTACTACATTGATTGGTTTTGTATTAATAAGGTAAAGGCAGTGAAATGCACTATTTGACCTCACAAGGGGACATGTTTTCTTCTATGTGAATAAATTCCATTCCACCCTACACAACTGTCTTCATATTTGAGTCATTGGTTAAAAAGCATACATATTAAGAAGATGTGTATGACTCGGGGAAAACTCATGACTGTAATCAGAAAAAAAGCAAGTCAAAGCTCATTTCTAACTGATAGTAATACAAAGATAGAATTGTCTTCATTTATGAATGAAAACACATTGTAAGGTTGTTTTTTTAGTCTAACCTTATTGGCGGTAAAGGCAAGTGGTCCTAAAGTTATGGAGTTCCATATTTAGTGACCAAATGCTACTTTATTCAGGATGAATAATTCAGTTTCCAAAGTAAACATGCTCCTATTGCTTATTAAATATATCTTCTCATAAACTGTCACTACTCCACATTAAAAAGACAAAAATGTATGTCATCAAAGAGTTCAGAAAGAAAGTAGAACAAAAACAACATTTCTAACATACAGTTCATTAACTTTATAAAATATTTTGAAAATGATATTTCAGTATGATTGGTTTCCTTTGTAATCTATGCACTTTATTTTATGAATTTAAAATATTACCTTGAGAAGGATTCATGAGATTGACAAAGGGGTCCAGAATATACTAAAAAGTATTGTTGTTCAGTCATGTCCAATTCTCTCCTCTACTACCTTCTAAAGTCTATCCAAGTTCATGTTCTTTGCATCTATGATACTTCCCATTTCGTCCTGTGCTGTCACTTTGTCCTTCTACCTTTGATCTTTCATAGCAGCAGGGTCTTTTCCAATGAGTCCTATCTTTGCATTTTGTGGCCAGGATATTTCAGCTTCAGTATTTGACCTTCCAAAGAATAGTCTCAATGAGTGTTGTATCAGTCAAATTGAGGCCTGTGATAGACCTTAACTTAAAAAGGCCAGATCTCCTACTGCATGTGGGACCATCTCCAGGTGTCATTATCTATATTTTGCCACTGGACCCAGATAGCTTCAGAGCAAAAAGTGAGGCCAGTGAATTTGCACAGGCCTCCATCCCCTAAGTCTAATTCATTTGCAAGTCATGGCATCATGTTACTGCTGTCATGGTTCTCTTCAACAATGAAGAGCAAGGAGGAGGAGCCAAGATGGTGACTGGAAAGCAGGGACTTTCTTAAGCTCCCTTCCAGGTTGCTCCAAATAATACCTATAAAAATGGCTCTGCACAAATTCTAGAATTGCAGAATTCACAAAATAGCAAAGGGAAGCAGGGCTCCAGCCCAGGACAACCTGGATGGTTGCTGAGAAGGGTCTATCGCATCATGCTGGAAGCAGAGCAGAGCCCAGCATGGGCCACACCAGGAACAACCAGAATGGGAGCCAGGTGGATCTGGCCATAGCACCCTGAATCAGTGAGCTGTGGCAGTCATCAGACTTTTCAACCCACAAACGCTGAAGACAACAGAGAATGTTAGTGGGAAAAGTGGCTGGGACAGAGGGAAAGGAGTTCATAGTCAGCCACCACCCTGGAGGCAGCAGAAGTGGTGAAGCTCTGAGGGTGCTTCCAGAGCTGCAGCTGCAGTTGCTTCTAGCCCCAGGCCCACCTGGTGGGAGGAATTAATTGACAGATTAGAGTGGGACCACAAATCTTGCTTTGCCCTGCCTGGATCTGGGCCAAAATACTGGTGGGTGGTTCTTGGGGGAGAAGGAGCACTGGTGTGGCAGAGCTTGCTGTATAGAAGTGGCTCTGAAAACAGCAGCACAGACCCTCAAGTTTGGGACAAAGTACTCTCTACTCTATAATCACTCATACCCCAACAAAAACTCAAGTGTCAAGTAGTTGGCTGGGAACATGAACAGGCACCAAAAATGGTCTTAGATTCAGACTCAGACTTTGGAATTTTTTTTGTTGAAAAAGAGGACCAAAGCATACAGCCAGAAGAAGTCAATAAAATCAAAGAGCCTACATCAAAAGCCTCCAAGGAAAATATGAATTGGCCTCAGGCCATGGAAGAGCTCAAAAAGGATTTGGAAAAGCAAGTAAGAGAAGTAGAGGAAAAATTGGGAAGAGAAATGAGAGTGCTGTGAGAAAACCATGAAAAACAAGTCACTGACTGGCTAAAAGAGACCCAAAATAATACCAGAGGGCACAGGGTGAATTGAATGTGAAGGGATGATATCTAAGAAAATAAAATCAAATTAAGGGATGAGACAGGAATGTATTGATAGAAAGGGAGAGAAGACAGAATGGGGTAAATTATCTCACATAAAAGTGGCAAGAAAAATCAGTTCTGTAGGAAGGGAAGAGGGGGCAGGTTAGGGGGAATGAGTGAATCTTGCTCTCATCAGATTTGACTTGAGGAGGGAATAACATACACACTCAGTTGAGTATCTTACTCCACAGGAAAGAAGGAGGAAGGGGATATAAAAGGAAGGATGATACAAGGGAGGGCAGATAGGGGGAGGAGGTAATAATCAAAAGCAAACAGTTTCAAAAAGGGACAGGATCAAGGGAGAAAATTGAATAAAGGGGGACTGGATAGAAAGGAGCAAAATATAGTTAGTCTTTCACAACATGAATATTGTGGAAGGGTTTTACATAATGATACACACGTGGCCTATGTTGAATTGCTTGCCTTCTTAGGGAGTGTGCATAGGGATGGAAGATGGGAGAGAATTTGCGACTCAAAATTTTAAAAGCAGATGTTCAAAAAAAAGTTATTTTTTTCATGCAATTGGTAAATAAGATATACAGGCAGTGGGGCATAGAAATCTATCTTGCCCTACAGGAAAGTAAGAGAAAAGGGGATGGGGGGGGGAGTGGAGTGACAGAAGGGAGGGCTGACCTGGGAGTACGGCAATCAGAATATGTGCCATCTTGGATTCGGGGGGAGGGTAGAAATGGGGAGAACATTTATAATTCAAAATCTTGTGGAAATCAGTGCTGAAAACTAAAAATATTAAATAAATTATTAAAAAGAAGAGATTTAAAAATAAATAAATAAATAAATAAGAATGAAGGGCAAACAACAAAATTATACTAGCAGTGACAGGGTCAGGTACCAGAAGCTCTCCACATTATTTTCCCCTGGGAGGAGGGTATAGAATCCTAAAGTATTCATGAATCTCCCTTCAATCATAAGGTGTGATGATTACATATGTAAGAATATGTATGCCGATACAAATTTTCTGGTGTGACCACCATATGTCCAGGCATTGCTGATGATGAACAGATTAAGAATATAGCAGTAGTGGAGCTAAAATGGACAAGTGAAAACAGTTTCTTACTGGAGCTGTCTCACATTTTCTATCAGATACCTCTAAAATAGTGAATCTGAGCAGATTTTAGAGAGTTAGAAGCCACTAGCAGACTGAATGGGGCAAGTTTCCAAGCCAGGAGAGTGCGGAAGGTTGACAGGACAGATGTGTAGCCTGGGAGAATGCCTGGAATGTTGAGTTGCACCAGACAGCACCAAAGTGGAAGCAGCTGTGGAAACCAGTCAGCAATCTAGGTTGGGAGAAAGCTGGGCACCTAAAACCGGTGGAGATGACCAGGCCTGCCAGCACACAATGGGAGTCTGTCAAAGAGACAGGAGGCAGCACAGCACCTACAGCCCTGAGACATCTTCTCCTGTGGCTTGCAGCCCAAAGGTTCAAAATTCTCATTCTTGAACTTCCAGGAGACATAATGGCCAGGTAAACAACTCTCATCCATCCCTCCCTTACTGACCCAGAGAACTCCTTGGGAAAAAGGCTGGAATAGAGGAGACAGAAGTGGTTTTTCAGTAGCCAGACAGTGGGAATTCCTGAGTCCCAGAAGGGTGGAATCAGCAAGGGTCAACACCAGGAACCCAGATGTGCCTTTGCAAAGGCAGGGGAAGTGGCAGAAAGCAGCACAGACAACAGCTTAGATCCCCAGTCCTGGAGAGAAACCCCAGGGGGTTAGGAAACTTCCAGCAGCCAGATGACCCCTCCCCCACACCTCAGGAAACCAAAAGACATAATACACAAAGCCTAGACTCACAATCCCCAGAACAAGAAACCTAAGACAGAACTCCCTGAGCCCCCAAAAGAGAAATCCAATGTAAAGCCAGGAAAAAGCTAACCAACATGAAGGAGAACATGAAAAAACCAAGTATTGATTCTTTTTATGGATACAGGCAAGATCAAAATGCTAATTTGGAAGAGGACAGCATTGTCACTATACCCACATCTGATACCTCAAAAAGGAATGTGAACTGGTCTCAAGCCCAAAAAAACATTTCTGGAAGAGCTAAAGGAGGATTTAAAAAATCAAATTAGGAAGATAAAAGAAAAAAAATGGAAAAAACCTGGCAGATAAGATCAAATCTTTGAAAAGTAAAATTGGCAAAATGGCTAAGGACGTTCAGAATCTAAACAGAGAAAATGACACCCTAAAAGGTAAAATCAACCAAATGGAAAAGGATACTCGAAAGCAAAATGAGGACAGCAACACATTAAAAATCAGAATTCAGCAAGTGGAAGCTAATGATTCTTTGAGGCATCAAGAAGTAGTCAAACAAAATGTAAAAATGAAAAAAAAAGATAGAAGAAAACTTGAAATATCTGATTGGAAAAACAACTAACCTGGAAAATAGATTCAGGAGAGACAATTTAAGAATTATTTGTATTCCAGAAAGCCATGATGAAAAAATAGATCCTGGACAGTATCTTCAAAAAAACTATCAAAGATAACTACCCAGAGGTCCTAGAACCAGAGGGGAAAATAGTCATTGAAAGAATCCACTGATGACCCCATGAAAGAAATCCCAATTTGATAAACTCCAATAAATATTTTAGCCAAATTTCAGAATTACAAAGTCAAGGAGAAAATACGGCAAGCAGTCAAAAAGAAACAATTCAAATATTGTGGAACCACAGTCAGGATCGCACAGGATCTCTTAGTTTCTGCATTAAATGACAGGAGAAAATGGAATATGATATTCCAAAGGGAAAAGGAGCTGGGATTACAACGAAAGATTAACTATCCAGCAAAATTGAGCATAATTTTTCAGGCAAGGAGATGGACGTTCAATGAAATAAGGGAATTCTAGACCTTTCTGATGAAAATGCCAGAACTCAATGGAAAATTTGATCTTCAAATACAAAACTCAAGAGAGGCCCAAAAAGGTAAACAGGGGGAAAAACCCCACAAACCTTGTTATATATATGAGTGCATGTATATATGTGTGAGTATATATATATATATATATATATATATATATATATATATATATATATACATATATATGTATTCACATATATATGTCAATATTGAGAATAGTACTGTTATTATGACAATTGAAAGGTATACACATAGACTGTGGGTGTCAGTATAAAGTACCTGATATAATGATAAAAACGTAATTAGGAGATGTAAAAGGAGTGTTCTAGGAGAAGAGGTAAGGAGGTAGTAGAAAAGGGTACATTACATCAAATGAAGAGGCACAAAAACACATTATAGTAGAGATAAAGGCAGGAGGGAGAAGAGTAGTGTATAAGCTTTTCTCTAATAAGATTTTGTTCAAGAAGAGAATAACATGCTCTGAAAAGTATGGAAATCAAACTTGTACTACAGGTCATAGGAGGGGAAAGGGGAGAGAAAAGGAAGGATGGTCAGAAGAGAACAAAGAAGTAGCAAGGGGAAAAGAGTAACATAAGCTAGGAAAATCAAGAGGGAGGGTAAATTGAGAAAGGTGGAGTTCAAAAGCAAAACTTTTGAGGAGCAGAAGTAGGGATGAAAAAATAAAAGCATAAAGGTGGGGGAACAGGATGGAGAAAGAGACATAGCTTGTAATCATAACTGTGAATGTGAATGGGATGAAATCTCCCATAAAACAGAGGCAGATATCAGAATGGATTTAAACCACAATCCTACAATATGTTGTTTACAAAAAACATGTTTTTTAATTCATCATCTTTTTTTCTTTTATAAATTATTATTTATTTATTTAATATTTTTAACTTTCTGCATTAATTTCCACAAGATTTTGAATTACAAATTTTCTCACCATTTCTACCCTCCCCCAACTCCACCATGGCATATTTTCTGATTGCTCCATTCCCCAGTCAACCCTCCATTCTGTCATACCACTCCTCCCATCCACTTTTCCCTTACTTTCCTGTAGGGCAAGATAGATTTCTATGCCTCATCGCCTATATATCTTATTTCCTAGTTGCATACACATACTTTTTTTTGAACATCTGCCTTTAAAACTTTAAGTTCCAAAATCTCTCCCCGCTTCCCTCCCCACCCACCCTCCCTAAGAAAGCAAGCAATTCAACATGGGCCACCTGTGTATCATTGTGTATAACCCTTCCACAATATTCATGTTGTGAAAGACTAATTATATTTTGCTCCTTCCTATCCTATCCCCCTTTATTCAATTTTCTCCCTTGACTCTGTCTCTTTTCAAAAGTGTTTGCTTTTGATTAACTCCTCCTGCTACCTGCCCTCCCTTCTATCATCTTACCTTTTTATCCCCTTCCTCCTTCCTTCCTGTAGGGTAAGATAACCAATTGAGTGTGTATGTTATTCCCTCCTCAGGTCAAATCTGATGAGAGCGAGATTCACTCATTGCCCCTAACCTGCCTCTCCCATCCCTTAATTTAATTAAATTTTTAGATATCATTCCTTCATATTCAACTCATCCTGTGCCCTCTGTGTGCATATATATATATATATATATATATATATATATACACACACACATATGTGTGTGTCTATGTGTTTGCGTGTATGTTTGTGTGTGTGTGTGTATTCCCTTCAGCTACCTTAATAATGAGGTCTCATGAATTATACACATCACCTTTCCATGTAGGAATGTAAACAAAACAGTTCAACTTTAGTAAGTCCCTTATGATTTCTCTTTCTTGTTTACCTTATCATATTTCTCTTGATTCTTGTGTTTGAAAGTCAAATTTTCTATTCAACTCTGGTCTTTTAAATGAGAAAGCTTGAAATTCCTCTATTTTATTGAAAATCCATATTTTGCCTTGGAGCATGATACTCAGTTTTGCTGGGTAGGTGATTCTTGGTTTTACTCCTAGCTCCATTGACCTCCAGAATATCATATTCCAAGCCCTTGAATCCCTTAATGTAAAAGCTACTAGACATTATGTTATCCTAATTTTGTTTCCACAATATTCAAATTATTTTTTCTGGCTGCTTGTGGTATTTTTCATTTGATCTGGGAGCGCTGGAATTTGGCGACAATATCCCTAGGAGGTTCCTTTTTAGTATCTTTTTAGGGAGGCCATTGGTGGATTCTTTTAATTTCTATTTTACCCTCTGACTCTAGAATATCAGGGCAATTTTCCTTGATAATTTCTTCAAAGATGACATCTAGGCTCTTTTTTTGATCATGGCTTTCAGGTAGTCCAATGATTTTAAAATTATCTCTCCTGCATCTATTTTCCAGGTCAGTTGTTTTTCCACTGTGATAGATCACATTGTCTTCCATTTTTTCATTCCTTTGGTTCTGTTTTACAATGTCTTGATTTCTCATCAAGTCACTAGCTTCCACTTGCTCCAGTCTAATTTTTAAGGTAGTATTTTCTTCAGTGGTCTTTTGGACTTCCTTTTCCATTTAGCTAATTCTCCCTTTGAAGGCATTCTTCTTCTCATTGGCTTTTTGGAGCTCTATTGCCATTTCAGTTAGTTTATTTTTTAATGTGTTATTTTCTTCAATATTTTTCGGGGTTTCCCTTACCAAGTCAGTGACTTGTTTTTCATGGTTTTCCCACATCACTCTCATTTCTCTTCCCAATTTTTCCTCTACTTCTCTTACTTACTTTTCCACATCCTTTTTGAGCTCTTCCATGGCCTGAGACCAGTTCATATTTTTCTTGGATTCTTTTTATATAGTATTTTTGACTTTGTTGACTTCTTCTGGCTCTATGTTTTGGTCTTCTTTATCACCAAAGAAAGAATCCAAAGTATGAGTAGGAATCTGAATCCATTTTCACTGCCTGTTCATGTTTTCAGCCAACTACTTGACCCTTGAGCTTTTTGTCTGGGTATGTCTGCTTATAGAGTAGAAAGTACATTATCCCAAGCTTGAGGGGCTGAGCTGTTTTTTTTTTTTTCAGACCTATTTTTACATAGCAAGCTCTGCCACATCAGTGCACCTCCTCCCCCAAGAACCGCCAAACTCAGACCTAAGCAGGCTTTGCACTCCTGCTCTGATCCGGCAGTTAATTCCTCCCACTAGGTGGACCTGGGGCAGGAAACAACTGTAGCAGGAGCTCTGTCAGCAGCCTCAGAGCTGCACCACCTCCTCTGCCTCTGGGGTGGTTGTCAACTGGGAACTCCTTTTTCTCTGTTCTGCAGTTTTTCCCACTAACTTTCTCTGTTATCTTTGGTGTTTTGGGGTTGAGAAGTCTGGTAACTGCCACAGCTTACTATTTCAGGGTACCAGGGCCTGTTCTGCCTGGCTCCCTGTTCTGGTTGTTCCAGGCATGACCCACACTGGTCTCTGCTCTGCTCTGCTCCCAGCACGGTGTGATACACCTTACCTGGAGCCCATGCAGGCTCTTTTGGGCTGGAGCCCTCCTTACTTCTTCTATTTCATGGGTTCTTCAGTTCTAGAATGGTTCAGAGCCATTTTTGTAGGTATTTGTAGGGTCCTGGGGAGAGCTTTAGGCAAGTACCTGCTTTCCAGCCACCATCTTGGCTCTGCCCCCAAAAACACATTTGAAAAGGAGGGATCCACAGAGGTAAAAGTAAAAGGATGGAAGAGACTATTCTGTGCTTCCGATAATGTAAATAAAAAAAAAAAAGCAGGAGTAGCAATCCTAACCTCAGACAAAGCAAAAGCAAACATACTCTTAATTAAAAGAGATAAGAAAGGACACTATACCCTTCTAAAAAGCACCATAGACAATGAATCAATATCATTATTTAACATATGTCCACCAAGTGGTGTACCATGCATATTCTCAGAGGAGAAGTTAGGGGAGTTACAGGAAGAAATAAACTGCAAAACCATACCAGTGGGGGACCTCAGCCTCCCCATCTTTGAACTTGATAAATCTAACCTCAAAATAAACCAGAAAGAACTTAAGGAGGTGAATAGAATTTTAGAAAAGACAGATATGACAGATCTCTGGAGAAAACTGAATGGAGATAAAAAGGAATATCCTTTTCTCAGCGGTACATAGTACATACTCAAAAATTGACTATGAACTAGGGCATAAAAACATCCCAATACAGTGCACAAAGGCTGAAATAGTCAATGCATCCTTCTCAGATCATGATGTAATAAAAATTATTTGTAATAAAGGATCATGGAAAGATAAACTAAAAATTAATTAGAAACTAAATATTTCTTCTTTCTCATGATTGATTCCATTGGTCATAATTCTTCTTTGCAACTTAACTATTATGTAAATATGTTTAATGCAAAGGTTTATGTAGTTTATGTAATCCTACAGAATGAGTGGGCCAAAGAACAAATCATAGAATCAACTAAGAATGTCATTCAAGAGAATGACAATAATTAGATGACATGCCAAAACTTATCAGATGCATCAAAAGTAGTTCTTAAGGGAAGTTTCATATCTCTAACTGCTTACATGAATAAAATAGATAAAAAGGATGTCAATGAAATGGGCATACAACTGAAAAAATAGAAAAAGAACAGATTGAAAATCCCCAATTAGATACCAAATTAGAAATACTGAAAGTCAAAGAAGAGATTAATAAAATTGAAATCAAGAAAATTATTGAACTAATAAATAAAACTGATAGCTGGTTTTATTAAAAAAGCAATAAAATTGATAAGCCCTTGGTCAATTTGATTTATATAAAAGAAAAAAACCAAATTATCAGTGTCACAAATGAAAAGGTTGAATTCACCTCCAATGAAGAGGAAATTAAAACAATAATTAGGAGTTATTTTGCCTTGCTGTATGCCCATAAATTTGAAAACCTCAGGGAAATGGATGAATATTTACAAAAATACAAATTGCCCACTCTAACAGAAGAGTAAATAAATTACCTATATAACCCCATCTTGGAAAAAGAAATTGAGCAAGCCATCAATGAACTCCCTAGGAAAAAACCTCCAGGGCCAGATGGTTTTACATGTGAATTCTACAAAAAATTTAAAGAATGATTAATTGCTATATTTTATATACTATTTGGGAAAATAGTTAAAGAAGGAGTCCTACCAAATTCATTTTATGACACAAATATGGTACTAATGCTTAAACCAGGAAGAGTCAAAACTGAGAAAGAAAATTATAGACCAATTTCTATAATGAATATTGACACAAAAATTTTAAATAAAATATTAGCAAAAGATTGCAGCAACTTATCACTAGAATAATACACCATGACCATGTAGGATTTATTCGAGGAATGCAAGGCTGTTTCAATATTAGGAAAACTATCAGCATAATTGATCACATAAATAACAAAACTAGCAGAAACCATGTGATTATCTCAATAGATGCAGAAAAAACTTTTGACAAAAACAACACCCACTCCTATTAAAAACACAAGAAAGCATAGGAATAAATGTAGTCTTCCTTAAAATTATAAATAGCATCTACCTAAAACCATCAACAAGCATTACACGTAATGGCTAGATGTATTCCCAATAAGATCTGGAGTGAAACAAGGATGCCCATTATCCCCCCTATTATTCAGTTTAGTACTAGAAATATTAGCTTTAGAATTAAGAGAAGAAAAAGGAAATTGAAGTAATTATAATAGGCAAAGAAGAAACTAAATTATCACTTTATGCAGATGACATGATAATTTACTTAGAGAATCCTAGAGATATAAGTGAAAAACTTCTTGAAATAATAAACAACTTTAGCAAAGTTGCAGGATATAAAATAAACCCACATAAATCCTAAGCATTCCTATATATTACTAACCAAGCCCAACAGCAAGAAATAGAAAGAGAAATTCCATTTAAACTTACTGTAGATGATATAAAATATTTGGGAGTCTACCTGGCAAGACAAACCCAGGGCCTATATTACAAAACACTTCTCACACAAATAAAGTCAGGTCAAATTAAATGGAATAACATCAGTTGCTCGTGGTTAGGTCAAGCTAATATAATACAAATGACAATTTTACTTAAATTAATTTACTTATTCAGTGCCACATCAATCGAACTACCAAAAATTATTTTACAGAGCTGTATAAAATAATAACAACAACCATCTGGAAGAACAAAAAGTCCAGAATATCAAAGGAATTAATGAAATGAAAAGTTAGGGAAGGTGGCCTAGCCACACCAGACATCAAAACGTACTATAAAGCAGCAGTCTTAAAAACTACCTGGTACTGGCTAAGAAACAAAGAGGTGGAATAGGTTAGGTACACAAGATGCAGAAGTCACTGACTTCTTTGATAAACCCAAAGAATCAAGCTTCTGCATTTAGAATTCACTATTTCACAAAAACTGCTGGGAAAATTGGAAAATAGTATGGTAGAAACTGGGCATAGATCCATATCTTACACCATATACCAAAATAAAGTCAAAATGGGTTCATGATTTAGGAATAAAGGCTGATACTATAAGCAATTTGGGAGATCAAAGAACAGTTTACCTGTCAGATTTATGGGAAAGGGAGGAAGTCATGACCCAAGAAGAGATAGAAAGCATTATAAAATGCAAAATGGATAATTTTGATTATGCTAAACTGAAAAGTTTTTGTATAAGCAAAGCCAATGCAACCAAGATTAGGAGGGGAGCAGGAAATTGGGAAAGAATGTTTACAACCTGTATCTTTGATAAAGACCTCATCTCTAAAATATACAGGGAATTGAGTCAAATTTGCAAAAATACAAGTCATTCCCAGTTGATAAATGGTCAAAGAATATAAACAGGCAGTTTTCAGAGAAAGAAATTAAAGATATCTATAGTCATATGAAAAAAATGCTCTAAGTCACTATTGATTAGAGAAATGCAAATCAAAACAACTCTTAGGTACAACATATCTCCTGTCAGACTGGCTAACATGACAAAATAAGAAAATGATAAATGCTGGAAAGGATGTGGGAAAATTGGAACATGAATACATTTTTGGTGTAGTTGTGAATAGATCCAGCCATTTTGGAGAGCATTTTGGAACTATGCCCAAAGGGCTATAAAAATGTGCATACTCTGTGATCCAGCAATACCACTCTTGAGGCTATGTTTCGAAGAGATCACACAAGTGAGAAAAGGACCTGTATATACAAAACTATTTATATCTGCTCTTTTTCTGGTGGCAAAGAATTGGAAATCAAGGGGATGCCTATCAGTTGGGGAAAGGCTGAACAAGATGTGGTGTATGAATGTGATGGAATACTACTGTGCTATAAGAAATGGGGAAGATATGTACTTCATAATAACCTGGAAAGACCTATGTGATCTGATGCTGAGTGAGAGGAGCAGAACTAGGAGAACATTATATACAACCACAGACATATTGATTCTGTGATGACTAACTTTCATAGACTTGGTTTTTCTCAGCAACAGAAGGCTCAAAGACAGCTCCAAAGGACTCATGATGGAAAAAGCTAGCTACATCCAGAGAAAGAACTGTGGAGTCTAAATGCAGATTGAGGCAAACTACTTGCTCTCTTTATTTTCTTCTTTCTCCTTTTTTTTATTTCTTCTTTCTCATGATTCATTCCATTGGCCATAATTCTTCTTTGCAACTTAACTATTATGTAAATATGTTTAATGCAAAAGTTTATGTAGAATCTATATCGGACTTCAAGCTGTCTTGGGGGGGAAGGGGGTGGCGATAGAAGGGAAGAAAAATTGAAACTCAAGGACATGTAAAACTAAGTGCTGTAAAGTAAAAATAAAAATCTAATTTAAAAAAATGAAGCTCTGGAAAAAAAGAATATAGCGGTAGTCTCCAGAATGGTAAAAGTCATGATAATTTCTTCACCTGAACATAAATGCACTGGCTGATTAGAAGGCTTCATTCTAGCCTCCTTCTCATGTTCTCGGTCATAAGGATCAAGAAACAGAAGTATTATGAATCTGGGCCTTTTATTTTCCACTGTAAATACTAACATGGACTGTTTTTTTTGGGGGGGTTGTTCAAAAAGTGTGACAAAATAATTATTTATGTTGAGGCTAAAAGTGATCAAGTTGTTTCAAGAAGTAAAGTGAGGGGATAATATATTCCAGGCTACAGTTATCACCTATTCAAAAAGACAGATGGGAGATGGAGTGTTATGCTCAAAGACCAATAGGCATGTCAGAATGTAGAATATTCAAGAGAGAGTGATTTTTGATCATTGAGGAAAGAAAGTATGGGGTTTCATTGTGAAGGACTTTAAATGCCAGGGAAAGGAAACTTAATATTATCCCAGAGAGTGAGATTTTTAGATATAGGGAAGAGGAGAATATATAAAACATCAGGAAAATAATCATGTGCCTCACTATATAGGAGCAAAATGGTACAAATAATTATTAATCCATATGACTACTTTCTTATCTCTAAAGAAATCTTAATGACAAGTATTAAGGGAATGCATCTTTGATGAAGACTTTTGAGGGGCTATCACAAACACTTTTTAAAATAGACCACATACTCCCAGTCATTTAGGAGCTTAAACAGTTTAGAGCATACACAACCCAACTGTGCCTCTTATTTGTCAACTGTTTAAAAAGTGCAATTTTATACAATAACATTATTTAAAACATTTTTTCATGTGCTCCTACAGAAAAAAATATCATGTGCATTCTAATGTATGTATATTTACATATCTATAAATTATATATTATTAAACTTCATATACATTAAATATATACACAAAAGTAATTGTAAAATAACATTTTCTTTTACATATGCTTTATGAAATTAAGGGAGTGACATGGTCAACTATGAACTTTATGAAAATTTCTTTGATGCCTATGTGGATGATATAATTGGAAGATATTTGAGACAGTAACAATTAAGAAGCTACTGTAATAGATCAAGTGATAAGAAATGAGAGAATGAAGAAGGGCAGTAGTTGTGTGAGGAGAGAAGAGAGATAGAAGAGGCATCTAAATTGGGAATAATATTTGGCAATTGCTGGGTATGTGGAATAAATGAAAAAGAAAGATTGAGGATGACATTGTGGTTGTGAATCTAGGTGACTTGTAGGATAGTGATGTTAATTGGCAGAAGTTGGGAAATTTGTAAGGATGGATTTAGATGAAATATAATACAATGAGATCTATGAAATTGCGATTCATCCATGCTCGTTCAGCCAATGTAACTAATTCTGCTTCCCTACACACACATACACACACCTCGTGCAGAGACATCTTACTCACCATCAACTACCCCAGAGAAAAAAGCCTTCAGTCCAGGAGTGCCTACAGCAATAATGAGGTGATCTTGTGGTGGTGGGGGAAAGGAAAGTCTACATGTGTGTGTGTGTGTGTATGTGTGTGTGTGTGTGTATGTGTGTACATATTTGTCTGTGTCACTAGTGAAAGTAGTGTAGTTGTTTTGTGATAACTGTCCTAAAGGGCTGAAACCCAAAGCAATCAAGAAAGGGCAGCAGCAGGAGGAGGGTGAGAAGTGAGAGAATGATGAGTAATAATGGGTGATGGTAGTGACATATTTATTTTGGAGACAATTCCATATTTCACAATAATGGGGTTCCATCCTCCTACCTTCCAAATAGTTGATCAGCCACTTTTTATAACATGTCATAGCCCACATGAAGTTATTCCATGACCCCTGAGGACACATAGTCCTCACTATGGAGAAACATACTATATAGAAAAAAGTGTTATCAAAGTCTTTCCTCCTATGAAGTGTCTCTCCTGAATATGTCAAAATTATTCAAGATTCCTTAAAAGACACAATAATATAGGTTGATTTGTTTAATTACCCTGTGATTACAAATTGCAAGAAAAAAAATTGAGAAATGTGTGTTCACCAGAAATGTTTATTATTATCAAGGAAGGTATCCATCTGAGATAGTCAAATCTTCCAGATACTCATATTTGCTTACATTGTAGCCTTTGTTTTAAATCCTGGAATAATACTAAGATTCCTAAATATGATTTATAACTCCCCAAAACTATCTACTCAGGAAAAAACAAGTGGATGAAGACAATTTATTTTCCAAATTATGATTTTTAGTTGGATGAATTATGCCTAGACTTGGATAAGTAATGCATCATTATTGGAAAAAGGTCGTCTACAAAGAATTGAAGAGGAACAGAAAAAGCAGGCTGAATCGTCTTTGGAGAATCATATTATGTTTAAAATGATATCAAACTTCTTGAAACAAATGGTCTTCTTTTTAAAATAAATATTCTTTGAATGATGCTTCTGTGCTTGTGAGTCATGAAAGTTCTAAAGATTTAAAATTCTGTGTAACCCAAGAACAATTAACAATATAAATGGTGTGTGAGTAGGCAGCAACTTATTAAGCAACAAAGGGGTATATTGGATGGATTTTTGGACCTGGAGTTAAGAAGACCTAATCTTAAGTCCAAATCTTGCCTCAGATATGTACTAGCCTTGAGACACTTGGCAAATCTCTTAACCTCTGTCTTCCTCAATTTCCTTACCTGCAAGAGGTGGATATTATGTCATTTATTTCCTAAGATTTATGTGAAGAAAAAATAAAATAATTTAAAGTGCTTTGCAAAGCTTAAAGCTCTATATACTCAGGGCTAGCTATTTTTATTACCAACACAGTTTTGTATAAAAATAGATCACAAAATATAATGATTTATGTTAAATATAGAATATTTATGTTATAAGTTAATATATAATTAATTATTAATGAATATATTATTAATAATTTATATATTATATCACAATATAATATTTAATAAAACATTATACAATAAATATATAATCATGTATTAGTATAATTATATCAGTGTAACATTAATATGTTGCTTAATCAGTACATTACTAAAATATTAATAAATAACATTATTGATTATTGATGCACATATTAAATAAATATGAATTAAATGAAATCATAAGTACTACAATAAACAATGTAAAAAGTCAGAATTATTTGAAAAATTTAATTAGAACACTAGAGTGGTTGTTATGAAGTAATTGGTATACATGCAACATCAAGAGATCTATAGGAAGGCCCCCAGAACGTTGAGTGGACACGCTGTGACAGATTTATGGAAGGGTATAGACAAATAGTAAAAAGGATGACACATGCAAATGGTTTGGAATCTGTTTCATTGACAGAGGTATAAAAAATGATAAGATCACAAGTCCTTTAAAATATTAAATATCTCAGAAAGGACAAGAGTTGTACAGGATGAGAATAACTATATCATTCATCATCTTTGCCATGAGAACAAGTACCTATGGCAATGAGAATATAGATCTAAATTTTGAAGTATTTATAATGCACTAAGATATACACACATATATGTATACATATATGTGTCTGTCTCTCTGTGTTTATGTTGTATATATGCACATATACATATATACATATATTGTTATATGTCTTTTATTAGTTTGCAAACTTCATGTAAACACATATACACCCATGGCACAGACCTGATCTCATGAATTTTAGAAACCAATGAAAGATTTTGTATATCTATCTATCTGTCTATCAAGAGAGAGATAAATAGATATGTTTGTGTACATATACATATATACCTACATACACACATATGTATGTATGTGTATATATGACATTGTGTTATAAATCCACAAGTTATTACTTGTGAGAACTTGTGAGAAATATGAGTAAGATGTATTGCTTTCATCTGGGTTCATCTTTCAAGACTTCATGAAGATAGTGACGTTTAGATTAGATTGGGCCTTGATCAAAGTATCATAAGAGCATAGATATAGAATTTAAAGAGAACTTACACTTAATCTAATCCAACCTCTTCATTTTACAGATGAGGAAACAGCAGCTAACAAAGGTTATATTACTTGCCAAAGTCACAACTATTAAGGGACATAGCTGGTATTCAAAAAGAGATCATCCAACTACAGACTTCTACTAAACCCCACTGCCTTTCATAAGGAGGAATGTCCATGAATGGCTAAGCAAGAGTTGAATCCATGTCTTTTTGATGCTATCCCTTTGCAAAGGGATAGCATGGAAAAAGGAATGGAGATAAGTAAATGGATGAAGGGTAAAGATTATCTTAAGGGTTTAGTATGGCTCAAATGTAAAACATGTAAATGACATGATATAAGGCTGTAAAGGAAAATAATGGAGACTGATTTTGAATGGTTTTGAAATCCAAGACAAAGTTCTCTTTACTTTATTCACTAGGTAACCGAGAATAATTAGTAATTTTTAGTAGTAGTTACTTAATCAAAGCAATACATTTGGAAGATTATCTAAGAATTGGCTTTTTAATATGAAATTGAATACATATTTTGAAGTAGTCTAAGTTAAAGAGAATAAGGACTTTTACTAAGGAGGGTGCAGTGTTAGAAAAGAGGAGTAAATTAATTTGAAAGATGCTGTCACACTAAAATCAGCAGTACTTTGCAATTGATTGCAAATGAGAAGAAAAAAGAAAAATGTTTAAGTTGAAGTTCTTAAACTTCAAAAACTTTCAGATAGTCACATTTTAATAGATGCATTAGTAATTTATCTAAGATAAGATAATATTTCATTTTATTTATCATTAGCTCACCAACTCACCTCCAAAAAACTGACCCTACACCTCGACTGTAGTCACTGGAAAGTTATCAGATTTAGATATAGAATACAAATTCCCATTGAGAAGTAAATGCAGATTGAGAATAGCAATCTTCTTTCCAAAGGAAATAACAAAAGGAGAGACACAACAAGGTGTACTCAGGACATGGAAATTTCCATGAAATCCAAAAGAATTTAGCTATGCCTCTTTCTGTCCTCCAGAGGCTTTTCTCATTCTAAAACATTCTTGATGAATAACTGCATTTGCAAAGATTGACCATGTATCAATATGTAAGAATTTTATAGTTAAAAGCAGAAAAACAGAAATATAAAAGTTTCTTTTCAGATGATAATGCAATAACAATTATATTTAATAAAGGACCAAAGAAACATATATTAAAAAACTAATTGTAGATTAAACAAGGTAAACAAAGAATGAGTGCTGTAAAGAATAAATCACAGAAACAACTAATAATTTCATTAAAGAGAATGACAATATTGAGACAACAAATATGAAACAAAAATTGAATACAGCAAAAGCAGTGCTTAGGTGAAAAATATATCTTCAAATGCATAAATAAAATAGAGAAAGAGCTGACTAATGAGTTGAATATGGAATTAAAAAAACTAGGAAAATATTTGAAATTCCCCAATAAACATTAGATTCCAGATTCCAAAAGTAATGATGAAATTAATAAAATTGAGAATAAAAACATTGAATTAATGAATAAAACTAGTAATTGGCTTTATGAAAAAGGAAACAAATAAAATAGATAAGTAGTTGGTTTAAAAAAGAGAAGGAAACCAAATCGCTATTATCAAAAATGAAAAGGGTGAATATACCACTATTGAAGATGAGATTAAAGCAATTTTATATGTTATTTTGCCCAATCATTTGCCAAGAAATGTAACAACTTACTTGAAATTGAAGAATACTTCCAAAAGTTAAATTACCTAGTTTATCAGAAGAGAAAATAGAATACCTAAGTAGACCTATATTAGGAATAGAAATTCAATGGGTCATAAATGAATTTCCTAAGAGAAAAGCACTAGAATTAGATGGATTTACAAGTGAATTCTATCATACTTTTAAAAATCAACTAATTTAAATATTAAATAAATAATTTGGAATAATAGATAAAGAAGGGATCCTACAAAACTTCTTTTATAAAACAAATACAACACTGACACCTAAATCAGGAAGAGTAAAAACAGAAAAAAGAAAATTACAGACCAATTAATTCAAGAATATGGATGCAAAATCTTAATTACATGCTAACTAAAAGATTACAACAATATATTAGAAAGGTTATACATTATTATTAAGTGTGATTTATACTAGGAATTCAGGGATGGTTTAACATAAGGAACATTATTAACATGATTATGTTAATAGAAAAAGATTTTGATAAATTTCAACACTCATTTTATTAAGAAATATTCCAAAGTTTTGTTATAAATGGATTTTTCCTTAAATTGATAAAAAGCATTTTACTAAAACTATCAGCAAGTGTTATGTGTAATAGGGGTATACTAGAAACTTTCTCGGTAAAATCAGGTTTGAAACAAGGATGCTTACTATCACCAATATTGTTTGATATTTTATTGATAATCCTAGCAATAAGAGAAGAAAAAAAGAAATTTCCTAGGAATATTGTCGCCAAATTCCAGAGCTCCCAGATCAAGGAGAAAATACTGCAAGCAGCCAGAAAGAAACAATTTGAGTATTGTGGAAACCCAATCAGAATAACCCAGGATCTGGCAGCTTCTACATTAAGAGATCGAAGGGCTTGGAATGCGATATTCCGGAGGTCAATGGAGCTAGGATTAAAACCTCGAATCACCTACCCAGCAAAACTGAGTATCATGCTCCAAGGCAAAATATGGATTTTCAATAAAATAGAGGACTTTCAAGCTTTCTCAGTGAAAAGACCAGAACTGAATAGAAAATTTGACTTTCAAACATAAGAATCAAGAGAAGCATGAAAAGGTAATCAAGAAACAGAAATTGCAAGGGACTTACTAAAGTTGAACTGTTTTGTTTACATTCCTACATGGAAAGAGGACATGGATGATTCATGAGACCTCAGTATTAGGGTAGCTGAAGGGAATATGCATATATATATATGTTTATGTATATATATATATAAGTATATATCTATGTGTATATATATATGTGTGTGACACAGGGTGAGTTGAAGATGAAGGGAAGATATCTAAAAGAAATAAAATGAAATTAAGGGATGAGAGAGCATCATACTGAGAGAGGGAGATAGGGAGAGATAGAATGGGGTGGATTATCTCACATAAAGGTGGCAAGAGGAAGCAGTTCTGTGGGAGGAGGGGAGAGGGCAGGTGAGGGGGGAATGAGTGAACCTTGTGCTCATCAGATTTGGCCTGAGGAGGGAATACCATACATACTCAGTTGTGTATCTTACCCCACAGGAAAGAAGAGGGAGGAAGAAAAAAAAATAAAAGGGGGGGATGATGGAGGGGAGGCCAGATGGGGGTGAAGGTAATCAAAAACAAACACTTTGGAAAGGGGACAGGGTCAAGGGAGAAAATTCAATAAAGCGGGATGGGTTGGGAAGGAGCAAAATGTAGTTAGTCTTTCACAACATGAGTATTATGGAAGGGTTATACATAATGATACACATGTGGCCTAGGTTGAATTGCTCGACTTCTTAGGGAGGGTGGGTGGGAAGGGAAGAGGGGAGAGAATTTGGAACTCAAAGTTTTAAAACCAGATGTTCAAAAACAAACAAAAAAAAGTTTTTGCATGCAATTAAAAAATAAGATACACAGGCAATGGGGCGTAGAAATTTATCTTGCCCTACAAGAAAGGAAGGGAAAAAGGAGATGAGAGGGGAGGGGGGTGATAGAGGGGAGGGCTGACTGGGGAACAGGGCAACCAGAATATACGCCATCTTGGAGTGGGGGGGGAGGGTAGAAATGGGGAGAAAATTTGTAATTCAAACTATTGTGAAAACCAATGCTGAAAACTAAATATGTCAAATAAATAAATTTAAATTAAAAAAAAAAAATAAGAGAAGAAAAAGAAATCAAAGGAAATCCCAAAGACTTCAAAGACTTAACTAAAATAACAGGCTACATACTGGTGAATAATCAGGTAAGAAATTAGGAAAAAGAATCTTTCTGCCTCCTCAAAGTTCTACATTATATGTCTGCCCTATCTATGCATGATAGTGAAAGAATTCCACCCAACTGGTGAGCTGGTGTCAGCTTTAACTGTTTCTCAAGCTACAGGGAAGACCTAGTTAATGACTTTGCGCACCACTACTACCTCTGGCCATGGTGCTGATAGCAGCCACCTCTGTAATTTTTTCCTCCCTTTTGCCCAGGGATAGAGATAGATCAATACTGTCTTTGGATTTCCAGGAAGAAAAACTCCAACCAGAGAAAAGTGATAAACATCTTCCACTATTTCTCCTGTGCCATTCTCTAAGCCCAACTGACGAAATAGTACAATTACACATTATTCTGTTTATAATTTTCAAAATTTCTCATATTTTCTATCCATCTCTTGATTTCACTCACACAAGGATAGAATGCCCCATTTTTTATATGAGATATCAAAATAATATTCAGGTTTGAAGTTTTAAAAGTAAAAGTTAAGATGACATATCATGATAAATAATTAAACAAGTTCATAAGTCACTGACATGACTACATGATGATAAACAGTCTAGATTATGTGGGAGCTACTCTGGAACAAGAGATAGATGTGACCTATACAGTCTTGATATTCAGAGTTTTTCATTAGATACTTTGTTCATTTTGAGTCCTATCCTTTCCTTTCCAGAACTTGTGACCCATTAATACTTACTGATCAATACAGATTCCTAGGTAGAATCGTGGTTAAAATGATGCACATGGTGTCAGAAAGACTTCAGTTCAAACCCTATCTCAGAAACACATTAGCTATGTATACTTACTAGCTGTAAAGCTCTAGTCAAATCACTTAGTGACTCAATTATGTTCTCACCTGGAAAATGATAATAATAATAATAATATCTCCCTTACATGTTTGATGTGAAAAGCATATGAGGGAACACGTGTAAAGTATTTTACAGAGCTTAAAAATGCTGTATAAATCATAACCAGTACATCTTTTTTTTCAGATGTTGTTCCTAGGCTGCTTTTGTTATGGGATTTTTTTTTCAGTCTCTGCTATGTCAACTGCACATGTATATGGGAAAAATGCATATGTCATCTGAGATGGTTAGCTTATAATAGAAGGGTGCTATCATCACTTCAAAATTTTTAACAAACACAAATCAGAAATAGCCCTGATAAAAATATATATTCTGAAATAGTAGATACTGTTTAATATATCCATTTACATACTCTGCGAGAGGACTGACCCATGGGTGGTAGACTAGGGTAAGAAATAAACCATAACATATTTTAAAGTCATCTCAGTGGTTTAGTTAAAAAACAATGAGCATCTGATTCTGAGAAAATCAGCATGAAAAACCAATGCAAGTGGATTATTCCTTTAGAAAGCAATATGTTGTTTATTTGATAGATGGTTATTTGGGGTATAAAATTAAATTGCACTTCCTTGAGAAACAATATGCTTTAATAGGAATGTAAGCCTTCCTCAAGAAAGTAATAATTCAATTATAAAGTCAATCCTCATCAGATAACATGGTGTCGTGTTATGACTGGGTATATCTAATGATTGTGTATATTTTATGATTTTATAGTGTGTGTGTATGAATATTGATTCACCAAATGGAATGTAAGTTCTTTGAGTGGAGAGACTATTTTGTTTTTCTATTCTTCATATCACTAGTGCCTAGCACAGTGCCTGGCACATAATATTTTTTAAACAAATAACTATTGATTTACTCCTTATGATTTTTACAATTATTCATGCATTGTCACTAATAACTGCATTAGACATAATGATAAAAGTCCTACAATAAAACCACTGAGTTAAGAAACATTGAGATGAAGCTGTAAGAACTCTTTTCAATAACTCAGTGGCCCTACAACCTAACTTGGGGAAAAAAAAAACTCTAGCAGAAGGTGTAGTCATTTCCTTGATATTAATATGGTTTTTGTTCTTTGTGCTCCAATAGGACCAAAATGACATGACTATGTGGGGGTCAATGTACAATGTGTCCAACTGTGGCTGATCAGATGGAAAAAAGCTTAGAAGGTTCTACCATGGGTTTGGCACAAATAGTCTATATAAACATTTGGAGTGGAGACATCTCTAAATTTGTGCATCTCATGGTTCTTTTGAGCTATGGAAATTATTCTTTGCCCATAGAGCACAGTGATCTTCTTTGATGTGGGCATGCTATGGTGGGAGGTCCTCTACCAGTGTTTCCCATGTATCACAATCAATTCTAAAACACATTGAGAATTTCACTGTGTTCCTTATCCTGACCTCTGTGTGAGTATTTGACTTGTGTGAGTTCTCAATAAAATAGTCATTAGGTAAACATATGATTGATATTTGAACAACATGGCAACTCTTGGCAGCAGTTTCAATGTTAGCAGTTCAGCTTGAGAAAAGACCTTCATGTCTAATATGTTATCTAGCCAGGTGATCTTTAGAAAATTCCTAAGACAATTCAAAGGGAAGTAATTCACTTTCCTGTCATGGCACTGGCATACTGTCCAGGTTTCACAAGCATACAACAAGTAGGTCAGCAAGATGGCTCTGCAGAACTTCAGTTTGGTATTCAGTCTAATACCTCTTCTCTTTCAGACTTTCCTACAGAGCTTCCCAAACACTGAGATAGCTCTGGCATTGCATGTGTCAACCTCATCATCTATGTGCAGATACCTAGAAAGTATACTGTTAAGGTAGTTGAAATGATCCACAGTGTTAACAATTTCTCCATTGGCTATAACCAATGGTTCCACACATGGATGGCTGGTAGAGAACCTCTTTTTTTAAAAATAGTATTTTATTTTTCCACAGTTGTGTGTAAAAACAATTTTAACATTAGTTTTCAAAATTTTGAGTTCCATATTCTTTCCCCTCCTCTCTCCCCAACCCCTCAATGAGAAGGCAAACAATTCAATATAGGTTATACATGTGTAGTCATGCAAAACCTTTCCATATTAGTTATGATGTGAAAGAAAACAGAGGTAAAAAATCTCAAGAAAAACAAAGAAAGTAAAAATGTATGCTTCAATGTGCATTCAGACACCATTGGTTCTTTCTCTGAGGATGAATAAGCATTTTTGTTCATAACACCACCAGAGCTGTCTTGAATAACTATATTGGTGAGAATACCTAGGTCATTCACAGCTGATCATCTTACAATATTACTGTTACTTTGTACACAGTGCATTTTAATTTGCATCAGCTCATGTAAGTCTTTCCAGGTTTTTTTTTTAGCATCCTGCTTATCATTTCTTATAGAACAACAGTACTCCATCACAATCACATATCACAATTTGTTCAGCCTTTCCCCAAATAATGAGCATTCCCTCAACTTATTTTTATTTTTTAAATCATTATTTATTTAGTTAATATTTTTAGTTTTCAGCATTAATTTTCACAAGAGTTTGAATTACAAATTTTCTCCCCATTTCTACCCACCCCCCACTACAAGATGGCATATATTTTGATTTCCCCATTTCCCACCCTTCTGTCACCCATCTCCCCCCCAACCATCGCCTTATCCCTTACTTTCTTGTAGGGCAAGATAGATTTTTACAGCCCATTGCCTGTAGATCATATTTCCTAGTTGCGCGCAAAATTTTTTTTTAACATCTGGTTTTAAAACTTTGAGTTCCAAATCTCTCCCCTCTTCCCTCCCCACCCAGCATCCCTAAGAAGGCAAACAATTCAAGATAGGCTACATGTGTATCATTATGCAAAACCCTTCCACAATACTCATGTTGTAAAAGATTAACTATATTTTGCTCCTTACTATCCTATCCCACGTTATTCAATTTTCTCCCTTGGCCCTGTCCCTTTTCAAAAGTGTTTCCTTTTGATTACCTCCTCCCCTTATCTGCCTTCCCTTCTATCATCCCCACTTTTTTATCTTCTTCCTCCTTCTTTCTTATGGGGTAAGATACCCAATTGAGTGTGTATGTTATTCTCTCCTCGGGTCAAATCTGATGAGAGCAAGATTCACTCATTCCCTCTTACCTGCCCCCTCTTCCCTTCCTACAGAACTGCTTTTTCTTGCCACTTTTATGTGAGATAATTCACCCCATTCTATCTATCCCTTTTGCCCTCTCTCAATATATTATTCTCTCATCCCTTAATTTGATTTTATTTTTTTAGATATTATCCCTTCATATTCAACTCACCCTGTGCCCTCTGTCTACACACACACACACACACACACACACACACACACACACACAAACAAACACATTTTCTATTTTCTATTCACTTCTGGTCTTTTCACTGAGAGAGCTTTTAAATTCCTCTATTTTATTGAAAATCCATATTTTGCCTTGTAGCATGATACTCAGTTTTGCTAGGTAGGTGATTCGTGGTTTTGATCCTAGCTCTAGATCTGCCAGATCTTGTATTATTCTGATTGTGTTTCCACAATACTTAAATTGTTTCTTTCTGACTGCTTGCAGTATTTTCTCCTTGATCTGGGAGCTCTGCAATTTTGTGACAATATTCCTAGGAGATTCCTTTTGGGGATCTTTTTGAGAAGGCAATGAGTGGAATCTTTCAATTTCTATTTTACACTCTGGCTGTAGAATATCAGGGAAGTTCTCCTTGATTATTTATTGAAAGATAATATCTAGGCTCTTTTTTTGATCATGGCTTTCAGGTTGTCCACTAATTTTTAAATTATCTCTCCTGGATCTATTTTCCAGTTCAGTGGTATTTCCAATGAGCTATTTCACATTGTCTTCCATTTTATCATTGCTTTGTTTCTGTTTTATATTATCTTGATTTCTCATAAAGTCCCTAGCTTTCACATGCTCCAATCTAATTTTCAAGGTAGTATTTTCTTCAGTGTTCCTTTGGACATCCTTTTCCATTTGGCTAATTCTGCCTTTCAAGGCATTCTTCTCCTCATTGGCTTTTTGGAGCTCTTTTGCCATTTGAGTTAGTTGATTTTTTAAGGTGTTGTTTTCTTCAATATTTTTTTCAGTATTTTTTGGGTCTCCTTTAGCAAGTCATTGATTTGTTTTTCATGGTTTTCTCACATCATTCTCATTTCTCTTCCCATTTTTCCATCTACTTCTCTTACTTGCCTTTCCAAATCCTTTTGGAGCACTTCCATGGCCTGAGACCAGTTCATGTTTTTCTTGGCAGCTTTTGATGTAGGCTCTTTGACTTTGTTGACTTCTTCTGGCTGTATGTTTTGGTCTTCTTTGTCACCAAAGAAAGATTCCAAAGTCTGAGTCTGAATATGAGTCTGTTTTCACTGCCTGTTTGTGTTTTCAGCCAACTACTTGACCCTTGAGCTGTTCGTTGGGGTATGTCTACTTGTAGAGTAGAGAGTACTTTGTCCCAAGCTTTAGGAGCTGCACTGTTGTTTTCAGAGCTATTTCTACATAGCAAGCTCTGCCACACCAGTGCTCCTCCTTCCCTAAGAACTGCCAGCCCACACCATGCCTCATATCTTAAGCTCGCTCTGCACTCCTGCTCTGATCTGCAACTTAATTCCTCCCACCAGGTGGGCCTGGGGCTGGAAGCAACTGTCCTCAGAGCTGCACCACCTCCACTGCCCCTGGGGTGGTGGCAGAACTGAGAAGTCCTTTCACTCTGTCCCCTGCAGTTTTTCACACTAACCTTCTCTGTTGTCTTTGGTGTTTGTGGGGTGAGAAGTCTGGTAACTGCCACAGCTCACTGATTCAGGGTGCTAGGGCCTGTTCTGCCTGACTCCTGGTCTGGTTGGTCAGCACAGCCCATGGTGGGCTCTTCTCTGCCCTGCTCCCAGCTCTGCAATTGACCTTACCTAGCAACCATCCAGGCTGTCCTGGGCTGGAGCCCTGCTTCCCTCTGCTATTCTGTGGGTTCTGCCACTCTAGAATTTGTTCACAGTCATTTTCATAGGTTTTTGGAGGGACCTGGGTTGGGGAGCTCACACATGTCCCTGCTTTCCTGCTGTCATCTTGTCTTGTCCTCCCATTGCCTCAATTTTTAATGCAACTCCAGAAAAGAGCTGATGTAAATATTTTTGTACATATAAGTCCTTTTTTTTGAATCTCTTTTGGGATGCAGATGTATTAGTGTTACTGCTAGGCAAAAGAATGTACATGGTTTTATAACCCTTTGGGCATTATTCCAAGTTACTTTACAGAATGGTTAAATCAATTCACAACTCCACCAAAACTGCATTCATGTCTCATTTTTCCCACATCTCCTCCAACATTTGTCATTTTCCTTTTCTTTTCCAGCAGCCAATCAATGTATATGAGTTAGTCTCTCAGAATTGTTTTAATCTGCATTTCTCCAATCAATAGAGCATTAAAATATTTTTAATATGGCTATAAATAGCTTTAATTACCTCATCAGAAAACTCATCATAACAATTATCCTTTATAAATTGTGGGATGGTCCTTACTTTTACAGATGTGACTCAATTATGTGTTTGAGAAATGAGACCTCTATCAGAGAAACTTTCTTTATTTGTTATCAGTTACTATTCCTAACTGTATCCCCCACTCTATCCACTCTATTTTTCCACTTTATCTACCCTATTCAAATTGTTTTGCTTCTGACTAACCCTCCTCCAATCTACCCTCCCTTCTATTACCACTGCTTCTCTTATCTCTATCCCCTCCTAATTTCCTGTAGGGTAAGAAAGATATTTATACCCAATTGAATGTATATGTTATTCCCTTTTTTAACCAATTCTGATGAGAGTAAAAGTCACTCATTCCCATCACCTCCCCCACTTCCTTTCCACTGTAAAACCTTTTTCCTTTCTGTGTTCATGTGAGATAATTTACCCCATCCTATGTCTCCTTTCCTCTTTCTCCCAGACCATTCCTTTCTTGACCCCTAATTTTATTTTTTAGACATTATCCCTTCATATCCTGGTGTTCATGTGATTAAAGATCTTACCTGTCTATTCAATAGGGCCTTTACTTACACCCTTTACTTACTAGATGCCAAGCCCCAGGCCCACACCCTTCCACTAACTAGGCTTGTGTCCCCAGGCCCACACCCTTTTGCTAATTAGGTCAGTAGGGTTGTGAAGCCCTCAGGGCCCTAAGGAGAGGTGCTAAGACTAGAGACAATTGTATGTGCACTAAGTTCTAGCCAATCAGATACCAGCTAGAACTGTATATAAGGAGACCCCAGAGTGTGAAACAGAATTGAGAAGCAGACATCAAGCAGAATTGAGAATTAGACATCAAGAAGACATTGAGGGTGTTGAAGAGCAGATATTGAAAGAGCAGACATCGAGAGAGAACCAGCATCAAGAGAGACTGCAGAACAGAGAGTTGTGGAGATCAGAGAGCTGAGAATCTACATCATTGAGCAATTGTAAAACTGAGAATCCAGAAGACTACAAGGACTCTGAGAACTGCAAGGAATTTCAGAACTTCATGAGAGGATGCAGGCAAGCAGGCAGTTAGGATTTGTGAGTGATTGTTTATGGGAAGGCCCTAGCAGGGAGGAAGGTTACAGGATGACATGCTTCCTTGCTACAATACTGTGTTATAACTTCCTTGCTGTTACATTGAGGTGGGCTTACTGATTTCCGAATTTAATTACCGCTATATCAAAATGGAGTCATTGGTCTTAGGATTTGATACTCTGTTGTCTAAATAAATGTCATATTTCCTCTGCCTTCTACCTAGATAGTTTTTCATACTTTGCAATTCTGAACCATATGGCAATGCTCATGGTCATCCTTGAAGTTATAAATCTTGTTTTATTGATACACATATTCAATTCACACTTGTGCCCTCTGTCCATATATATTCCTTCTAACTTCCCTTGTAATGAGAAAATCATTATGAGTTACCAGTATCATCTTCCCATGTAGTGATGTAAATAGTTTAACCTTATTAAATCCCTTATTATTTCCCTTTCCTGTTTACCTTTTTATACTTTTCTTGAATCTTATTTGAAAGCCAAATTTTCTATTCAGCTCTGTTCTTTTCACACTTGAAAGTCCTCTATTTTATTGAATGCCCATTTTTCCCCTGAAGGATTAGTTTTGTTGGTTAAGTTACTCTTCCTTGTAAGATTAGCTTCTTTGCCCTCTGGAATATCATATTCTAAGTCCTCCAATCCTTTAATGTAGAAGCTGCTACATCTTGTGTTATCCTGACTGTGGCTTCACAATACGTGAACTGTTTCTTTCTGGCTGCTTGCAATATTTTCTCCATGATCTGGGAGATCTAGAATTTGGCTAAAATATTCCTGAGAGGTTTCATTTTGGGATCTCTTTTAGGAGGTAATTGGTGGATTCTTTCAATGACTATTTAAGCCTCTGGTTCTAGGACCTCACCATAGTTTTCCTTGATAATTTCTTAAAAAATACTGTTTAGCTCTTTATTGATCATGGCTTTCAGGTACTCCAAACATTTTAAAAATTATCTCCCCTGGATATATTTTCCAGGTCAATTGTTTTGCTCATGAGATATTTCACATTGTCAGTCATTTATTTATTTTTATTCTTTGGATCTTTTTTATTGTTACTCAGTTTCTTTTAAAGTCATTAGATTCCATTTGCTCAATTCTAATTTTTAACAATTATTTTCTTCAGTGAGATTTTGTACCTCCTTTTCCATTTGGTCAATTCTACTTTTTAAGGAATTTCTTTTTTTCGGTAAATTTTTGTGCCTCTTTTTGTCATTTGGGCAAATCTGCTTGTAAGGCACTCTTCTCTTCATTGGCTTTTTGGAGCTCTTTTGCCATTTGGCTTAGTCTTTTTCCTAAGGTGTTATTTTCTGCAGCATTTTTTGTGTGTTTCCTTTACCAAGGTGTTGATTCATTTTTCATGATTTTCTCGCATCACTCCCATTTTTCTTCCCAATTTTTTCTTTGTCTCTCTTACTCAATTTTCAAAATACTTTTGGATACTTTCCATGGCCTGACACCAATTCATATTTTTCTTGGAGGCTTTGAATGTAGGAGCTTTGACTTTGTCATCTTCTTCTGTATGTGTTTTGATATTCTTTGTCACCATAGTCATTTTCTATCATCAGATTTTTTCTTTTGTTTGCTCATTTCCCCAGCCTATTTATTAACTTTTAACTCTTAGTTCAAGTAGTGCTCTGCTTGCCATGTAAAGGATATACTCCCCAGGGTTTTGTGCAGGTATTTTCAGAGATACTTTTAGGGACCTGTAAGTTTTCAGTTTTTCAAAGGAGTTATGATTTAAGGAGAGGTGTGTTTGTTACTGCCCTCACCTGGATTCTGCTCTATGAGTGATCACAAGCATTCTTATCTGCTCTGTAACTATGACAAGGGTTCTCACTCCACTGCAACTGCAAGTTCTGCTGTTCTAATGCTCCTCCTTGCCCTGGGACTGCCACTCAGGACTGAAACACAGATCTGAATATAGTCAAAGAAATAGAGTCCTACCTCAGTGCTATCAAAGAGACCCCTGTAATATTCTTCTGACCATTCGTTTGACCTCCTTACTTTCTGTGGGCTGAGAGCTCTGGAAGCAGCTGTTGCCAATGTTGATTCAGTGGCTCCCAAGGCTTCTTCCTGGTTTGCTGGGACTGGGGCTGTGCTGGTACAGCCTGCACTGGACTATGCTCCACTTTTACCAAGGTGTGACAGACCTTTCCAGGTGACCTAAGTTTTCTTTGGCTGGAAAATTATTTCACCCCATCCTTTTGTGAGTTCTGCTACTCCAGGAATTATTTTATGCCATTATTTAAAGGTGTTTGGAGGAGTTTGGGGGAGAGCTCAGGTGACTTACTGACTTTTCTCAATCATCTTAACCCACCCAATTCCACAAGCTATTTTATCTTCCCTTATAGAGATGGAGAATGGAGGCATCCTTGACCTTCTGGGGGATAACCTCCTCTTGCCAACTCAGAAGGTTTTCAGTCAGCTTTTCATATGAGTAATGGAATTGCTTCCTTGTAATTTTCAGCTGGAATAGAAACATTAAAGGCACTTTACCACACAAGAGGAGCCTAATTACATTCAAAACCTGTGCTTCAGTTTAAAGTTTGGCTAGAGAGATATTGACTTCAACGTGGCGTATATTGTCAGTGGCTTTAGCATTTAATGATAATTATGACTTGAAAATCTCATGGAAGTGTTCAGGTCACCTGTTTAGAATCATGTTCTTATTACTAGTAAATGTGGCTGCATCATTGCTGATTGAGATGCACCATACATCTTTGGCCTATAAAACCTTCAGGACATCATAGAAGCACTTTAAATTGATACTATCAGTGTAAAATTGAATTTTGTCTGCCTTCTCTTTGAGCCAAGATTCCTGCATCTCTCTAACTTTTTCTTTTTTTACTTTTGATGGAGTTTCTTAAAGAAGGACAAACTATTCTGCTGATAAACCCTGAGGAGTTCTCATTTTTCATTTAGCAGCTTCTGAATTTCCCCATCATTTTCATCAAACTCATCTTGGTGTTTGCAAGCATTCTGGTCCAGATGAGTAAACGCAGTCCTATATACCAAATCTCTAAAATCTCATTTTCTGCTCCAGTGTTGCCAACCATGTGTTGGCTCAGCTTTTCCTCCAAGCTAGTGACAACTGTTAACACATGGAAAAGTGCTCTAATCCAGTGACATTAAGTTTTATGGTAGGAGTTTTGCCTTGGGGTGACTGCATTTGTTGAATGTTTAGCTAAGAGAGAATGAGTATGCCTTGGTCAGTCTCACATCCTGTCTGTCTCTTCTTCTTACAATGACATGGTCTATTTAAGGCCAGTGTTTGCTATGATCGTGCATCCATGAAGTTTTATTGCATTTAAGTGAAGGAAAGACAATGTTGGTGATGAGAGGGTCCTGAAACACACAAATGTTCATAGTAAGTGACCACTGCTGTTGTTGTTTCCAACTCCAATCCTCCCTAGGACTCCCTGATATGTCTTATAATCTATAACCACTCTGGAGTAAAAATTATCTGGAATTATATGCTTCTCCTCTTTCAGAACGTTGATTATGAGGGTCTCCAGGTCTTCATAAAATTTTTCCCTGATCTCATCAGTGTTTATCATGGTGGGAGCATATATACTTTGATGGTGGCATGGTACTTTTCTGTAAGTAGCAATTACATTATCACAAGCAGGTCATTCACTCCTTTTGGGAGGCATACCAGCTTGTTGACAAGATTAGTTTTGATTGCAAAATCTATGCCAGCTTCACAGCACTCCCCATCCTTATGGCTCCTCCAGAAAAAAAAAATGCTTCCAGTGCCAACTCCAGTAAGATGGCTGTCATTTACCAGCTTTGTTTCACTCAGGGCTGCTATTTGGATGTTATACCTGCTGAGTTCTCTCATAACAAGAGCTGTTCATGCTTCAAGTCTACTGTTGTCCGTTAGCTTGTGTGTATTCCATGTGCCAATGGTGAGTGAAATCATGTACTCACAGGTTTTTGTACTTCTTTTGTGTGTGGTATTTTTTTTATTTCATGGAAGGATCTCCACCTGCTGTGGTAAGCAGGCCAGGGTCAGGTTACGTGAAACAGACAATTTTCAGGGTATCTTGTGTATACCCTTGATGATGCCAGGAGGTGTGCAGTGAGGTTCTTAAAAAGGTTACTTAGACATCCAGGGGGCTGCTAAATCCCACTGCTGCTTCAGTCCAATGAGAAGATGAACATATGCCCTAGACTGCCTGTGTATAGGTTTGTGATTACAGATTCTAGTCTATCCACACCTGTTGCTTTACAAAACTTCCCTAACTCTTAATTCCAATACCCTGAACATGATAATTCCTCTGTATGATTTTTTTAAGCCAGATATCTGTCTTCCACAAGGCAAAAGGAGACTCCCTAGAATTCATGCTACTGTCAGAAGAATTATAAATGGATGAATTGTAATGTATGATATAATTGCTAGGTAAAGATACATCCTCCAAGTAGGTGTCACAGTGGGGAAGAAGAGACTTCCTGATATTGACCAAAGCCTTCATATGGCATTCTCATAGGACTTTGAGGCAGGTAAAAATGAGAAAATGGTTTAGAAAATTGGTGATGTATTTTGACTTGCATGTAAATTGGATTTAAGTGAGGCAGAGTTGTGCAAAATTATCAGCCTGTATCTTCCAGAATAATTGAAGTTCAGTGGCAAAGCATGAGTTAAGAAGACTGGAGATGGCTCAGGATGCAGTGGATGACCTCGGTTTCTTCAATGTGTAACCAAGTTGTAAGTGCTTCACAGTGCCTGCTATTACTACCTTCACGGTTTGTTGGAACAAATTGTTCACATCTACATATTCTGATAGTTAAAGTCTTCACATGGTTGGGATAGACATCCTCCTAACTCACGGATAAGTTTGTGGCTCATTAGTTACCCGTAACCTGATTTAGCCCAGGGTGTGGCTGCTGTGCATTCTTAGAGCCACAAGTAAGAGCTGGTTAGCAGCTGAACATAAAAAGTGGAAAAGAGCTTTGAAAAGGGCCTGGAAACCCCCATATCAGAGGTAGTAATCTTCCTTGAATACCTGTATACCCCAACCATTACTATGTATACTCCAAGGACAACTAATGGCTCTTTCTATCATTCTCATAATGAAATTCCAGATTTTGTGATAATATTTCTTATTCCAGGCACATGAACGAGCTGCAGGAAGAAAAAAGATCAAAAATATTAATGCCTACTATGTGTGACATCCCAATAAAATTCAGATAGTTTAAAATAACCCAAGTTCTAATGAACTATCAAGACCATAACTGTGTGTTTCTCTCCTTTCAATTGGTGCTGCCATTCCTTAAAGATAAGTTTTATAGTAAACATGTATCAATCTATCACAATATAATTCCTTTCCAACGAAGTCAGCTCAAAGGAATAGTACATGACTAGAAATTTTATGGCCAAGAGCTTAAGGACCTCCTTTCCTGAATGACCAGTTTTAAGTCAGGTCTATCCTAGTAGCCACCCAGACGCATATGTCACCACAAAGAGTGAGCAATCAGGGAATGGACACAATGGGGAGAATGCCATATGAAGGCTTTGGTCAATATCAGGAAGTCTCCTCTTCTTCCCCACTGTGACACTTACTTGGAGGATGTATCTTTACTTAGCAATTACATCATACATTACAATTCATCTATTTATAATTCTTCTGACAGTAGCATGAATTCTAGGGAGACTCCTTTTGCCTTGTGGAAGACAGATATCCTGCTTAAAAAAATCATACAGAGGAATTATCATGTTCAGGGTATTGGAATTAAGAGTTAAGGAAGTTTTGAATCCTTCCACTAATACTAGGAGTCATTGGACAAATTTCTTTTCCTATAAAATTGGGCAGCTAGATGGCACACTAGAGTGCTGGGCCAGGAGTAACAAAGCATCATCTTTCTGAGTTCAAATTTGGATGCAGACACTAGCTATGTGACCCTAGGCAAGTCACTTAACCCTGTTTGCCTCTGTTTCTTCATCTGTAAAATGAGATGGAAAAAAGAAATGGCAAAGTATTCCAGGATCTTTGCCAAAAAAGGTGGGGGGAGATAGTCATGAAGATTTGCACATGATGAAAAATGACTGAAAAACAACAAAAGCATATAAAATGCATATAATCATGCCCACATAACTTACAATACCTTATAGCATTTTGGGGGAGACAAAATGTGATAATGTATGCAAAGCAGCTTGAAAACTATGTAAAGCATTTTGTATAAAGTGCTACATGCTTTTTTGAACAGCTAAGTAGATCTTTGTATAGAACACTGGTCCTAGCATCAGGAAGACTTGAATTCCAATCTATTTTCAGGCACTTAGTAGCTGTACAACTCCTTTTTCTGTTTTCTTCTTTGTAAAATGGAGATGATGGCATTACCTACTTCCTAGGGTTGTTATGAGGATCAAATAATGTTTTTAAAATTGGTTATAGCAATTGCTGGCACATAGTACATGTTTAATACTTATTTCCTTCCTTCCTTTTTTCCTTCCTTCTTTCCTTCCTTCCTTCCTTTTTCCTTCCTTCCTTCCTTCTTTCCTTCCTTCCTTCTTTTCTTCCTTCCTTCCTTCCTTCTTTCCTTCCTTCCTTCTTTCTTCCTTCCTTCCTTCCTTCCTTCCTTCCTTCCTTCCTTCCTTCCTTCCTTCCTTCCTTCCTTCCTTCCTTCCTTCTTTCCCTCCTTACTTCCCACCTTTCTTCTTTTCTTCCTTCTTTCCTTCTTTCCTTCTCTCCTCTCTTATGTCATTATTTACACGCATGATATCTTTCTTACCACTAAATTGTAACCTCTTGGAATAAAGAGTATATTTTTATTCATCTTTGTATCTCTCTATGTGTGTCGGCAAGCAAAATGGCCTTTGTTTTCTTTGAGTAACTCAGTTTATTTCATTGAGCCTTACTAGGTGCTGAGCCCTTGGGGGCCCAGGGAGGGCCTGGTTTGCATGTCGGGGACAGCAGAGGCTTTTGGACCACATGGGTTTGGGTCCGCCTCTATTGGGTGTTGACCTGGTCTGCATGGATGTGAACCTCCCAGGGTCCTAGGGGAAGGGGCCAACTCAAGAACCAATCGGCCCTGGTCATTCAGGCAGCGCTTGATGATGTCAAAAACTCTGTAAGAGAGGAGAAGACAGTGTGAAGATCCTTTTTTCGGTCGGAGCAGCAGCAGGAGCAGTGGCAAGCATGACTGTGGACCAGGCCTTGTTCCAGGCTGAACCTAGATGTTGGTAACTATGAATTGTATTGGGTCTGTCTGTTGATATTTGTAATTTGTATTTTATTCTGAAGTTCAGGGTGCTGGTTTTTTCCCCCGAACTAAATTAATGTTCTAAAGTTCAGGGTGCTGGCTGTTTTTTCCCCTGAACTAACCCAATGATGCCTGTATGCTCCCCTGAACTAACTGAATGCTGGATTAAAGTAAGCTTGTCAACCCCTTCACCGTTCTTTCCTTGGTTAAGCAGATAAAAAGAACCTGTGCTTTCCCAGCATGCCGGCAGCCACCTGGGTGCTGACTGTGGGTGGAACTTATACCCCCACAGAAGCTGCTAGCCAGATAACTAAAACACTATGTTTTCAGTAAACCAAACAATAAACTATAATTTTTAAGTTCTTATTATCTGCCAGTAATGGGAACAGAAAGAAAGTGGAGGAATTGTTCATGTCCATGATCAGCTTACATTCTAATTGTAAAGTTAATATTCCATAACTAGGCACATACAAGATGCAGAAGAGATGCAAGATAACCTTAGAGGTGGAGTCTATAGTATCCTCTGGGATTGGGAAAGGACTCTTGTAGAAAGTAATATTTAATATAAGCTTTGGAGGAAGTCTGAGGTTGAAATACAAAGACAGCATGTCAAGTATGAGTGGACAGATAGTTCAAAGGCACAGAAGATGGAATATTGTGTTCAGGGAACAGGTATGTGAGTATAGCTGAAATACAGTGTGTGTAGAAGGACATAAACAAATTGAAAAATAGATAGGGGCAAAGTTGGGAAGACATTGAAATACAAGGCTTTCAATAAATCTTCGTTAAAATTAATCCACTTGTACAGTGATATATTGTTGGTGGAGCTATGAAATGTACCATCATTCTGGGAAGCAATTTGAAAGTATAAAAAAATCAAAGCGATTAGTGTGCATACCCCTGGAAGCAGATCCTTTGAACATACTTGTGTGATCCCACTTGTGTGATCTCTTTGGGATACAGCCCTAGAAGCAGTATTGCTGGGTCAAAGCGCATGCACATTTTTGTAGCCCTTTGAGCAAAGTTCCAAATTGCTCTACAGAATGGTTGGATCAGTTCACAATTCCACCAATAATGTATTAATGTTCCAATTTTCCCACATCCTCTCCAGCATTTATCATTTTCCTCTTTTGTCATGTTAGCCAATTTGACAGTTGTGATGTGGTACCTAAGATCTGTTTTGATTTGCGTTTCTCTAATCAATAGTGATTTAGAGCATTTTTTCATATGACTAAAGATAGCTTTAATTTCTTCTTCTGAAAACTGCCTGTGCATATCCTTTGACCATTTATCAATTGGGGAATTACTTGCATTCTTATAAATTTGACTCTGTTCTCTGTATATTTTAGAAAGGAGGCCTTTATCAGAGACAATGGTGGTAAAAATTATTTTCCAATATTCTGCTTTCCTCCTAATCTTGATTGCATTGGTTTTGTTTGTATAAAAACTTTTGAATTTAATGAAATCAAAATTATCCATTATTCATTTCGCAACACTCTCTATTACTTGTTTGGTCATAAATTCTTCCCTTCTCCATAAATCTGACAGGCAAACTATTCCTTCCTCTCCCAGATTGCTTATATTATCTATCAGCCTTTATATCTAAAGTGTGAATGCATTTTGACTTTATTTTCATATATGGTGTGAGATTATGGTCTATGCCCAGGTTCTCCCTTACTATTTTCCAGTTTTCCCTGCAGTTTTTCTCAAATAGTAAGTTTTTATTCCAGAAGCTGGAGTCTTTGGGTTTGTCAAACAACAGATTACTATGGTCCTTGACTACTGTGTCTTGTGTACCTAACCAATTCCACTGATCCATCACTCTACTTCTTAGCCACTACCAAGTAGTTTGAATGACTGCTGATTTATAATACAGTTTAAGATCTGGTATGGCTAGGGCACCTTCCCTAGCATTTATTTTCATTAATTACATTGATATTCTGAACCTTTGTTCTTCCAGATGAATTTGGTTATTATTTTTTCTAGCTCTATAAAATATTTTAGGTTGTTTAATTCATATGGCACTAAACAAGTAAATTAATTTAGGCAAAATTGTCATTTTTATTATATTAGCTCAGCCCAACCATGAGCAACCGAGGTTTTTCCATTACTTTAGGTATGATTTTATTTGTCTGGAAAGTGTTTTGTAATTGTGTTCATATAGTTCCTGGGTTTGTTTTGGCAGGTAGGCTTCCAAATGTTTTATAATCTTTACAGTAACATTTTAAACGGAATTTCTCTATCTCTTTTTTTGTTGATTTCTTTAATTTATTTAATATTTTAGTTTTCAGCATTGATTTTCACAAGTTTGAATTACAAATTTTCTCCCCATTTCTACCCTCCCCTCACTCCAACATGGCATATATTCTGGTTTTCCTGTTCCCCAGTCAGCCCTCCCTTCTGTCACCCCGCTTCTCCCCCCAACCCATCATCCCTTTTCCCTTACTTTCTCGTAGGGCAAGATAAATTTCTTTGCCCCATTGCCTGTATATCTTACTTCCTAGTTGCATGCAAAAACTTTTTTTGAACATCTGTTTTTAAAATTTTAAGTTCCAAATTCCCTCCCCTCTTCCCTCCTCACCCACCCTCCCTAAGAAGGCAAGCAATTCAACAACCACATGTGTATCATTGTGGAAAACCCTTCCACAATACTCATATTGTGAAAGATTAACTATATTTTACTCATTCCTATTCTATCCACCTTTATTCATTTTTCTACGTAGATCCTGTCCCTTTTGAAAAGTGTTTGCTTTTGATTACCACCTTTGCCTATCTACCCTCGCTTTTATCATTCCCCCTTTTTTTATCTCCTTCCTACTTCTTTCCTGTGGGGTAAGATATCCAATTGAGTTTGTATGTTATTCCTACCTCAGGTCAAATCCGATGAGAGCAAGATGCGCTCATTCCCCCTCACCTGCCCCCTCTTCCCTTCCTACAAAACTGCTTTTTCTTGCCACTTTTATGTGAGTTAATTTACCCCATTCTATCTCTCCCTTTCTCCCTCTCTCAATATATTCCTCTCTTATCCCTTAATTTGATTTTATTTTTTTAGATATCATCCTTTCATATTCAATTCACCCTGTGCCCTCTGTCTCTCTCTCTCTCTGTCTTTCTCTCTCTCTCTCTGTATATATATATATATATATATATATATATATATATATATATATGTGTGTGTGTGTATATATATATATATATATATACACACACATATATATTCCCTTCAGCTACCCTAATACTGATGTCTCTTGAATTACACACATCATCTTTCCATGTAGGAATGTAAACAAAACAGTTCAACTTTAGTAAGTCCCTTATGATTTCTCTTTCTTGTTCTATTTTCATGCTTCTCTTGATTCTTGTGTTTGAAAGTCAAATTTTCTATTCAGCTCTGGTCTTTTCAATGAGAAAGCTTGAAAGTCCTCTACTTTATTGAAAATCCATATTTTGCCTTAGAGCATGAAACTCAGTTTTGCTGGGTAGGTGATTCTTGGTTTTAATCCTAGCTCCATTGACCTCTGGAATATCATATTCCAAGCCCTTCAATCCCTTAATGTAGAAGCTGATAGATCTTGTATTATTCTGATTATGTTTCCACAATACTCAAATTGTTTCTTTCTGGCTGCTCACAATATTTTCTCCTTGATCTGGGAGTGCTGGAATTTGTTGAAAATATTCCTAGTTTTCTTTTTGGGATCTTTTCCAGGAGGCAATCAATGGATTCTTTCAATTTCTATCTTACCCTCTGGCTCTAGAATATCAGGGCAGTTCTCCTTGATAATTTCTTCAAGATCATATCTAGGCTCTTTTTTGATCATGGCTTTCAGGTAGTCCAATAATTTTTAAATTATCTCTCCTGGATCTATTTTCCAGATCAGTGGTTTTTCCAATGAGGTATTTCACATTGTCTTCCAATTTTCCATTCCTTTGGTACTGTTTTATAATATCTTCATTTCTCGTAAAGTCACTAGCTTCCACTTGCTTCAATCTAATTTTTAAGGTAGTATTTTCTTCAGTGGTCTTTTGGACCTCCTTTTCGATTTGGCTAATTCTGCCTTTCAAGGCATTCTTCTCCTCATTGGCTTTTTGGAGCTCTTTTGCCGTTTGAGTTTGTCTATTTTTAAGGTGTTATTTTCTTCAGTGTTTTTTTGGTGTCTCCTTTAGTAAGTCATTGACTTGTTTTTCATGGTTTTGTCACATCACTCTCATTTCTCTTCCCAATTTTTCCTCTACTTCTCTTACTTGCTTTTCCAAATCCTTGTTGAGCTCTTCTGTGGCCGGAGACCAATTCATGTTTTTCTTGGAGGCTTTTGATGTAGGCTCTTTGACTTTGTTGACTTCTTCTGGCTGTATATTTTGGTTTTCTTTGTCACCAAAGAAAGATTCCAAAGTCTGAATCTGAATATGTGTCTGTTTTTGCTGCCTGGCCATGTTCCCAGCCAACTTATTTGACCCATGAGCTTTTTGTCTGGGTATGACTGCTTGTAGTGTAGAGAGTATTTCGTCCCACGCTTGAGAGGCTGTGCTGTTGTTTTCAGAGCTATTTATATATAGCAAGGTCTGCCACACCAGTGCTACTCCTCCCCCAAGATCCACCCACCCGGACTGGACTCAGATCTAAGCTGGTTATGCACTCCTGCTCAGATCTGCCACTTAATTCCTCCCACCAAAGGGGCCTGGGGCCAGAAGCAACTGCAGCAGTAGCTCTCTGGAAACAGCCTCAGAGCTGCACCACCTCCTCTGTCCCCAGATTGGTGGCCAAACTGAGAACTCCTTTCACTCTGTCCCCTGCAGTTTTTCCCATTAACCTTCTCTGTTGTCTTTGGTGTTTGTGGGTTGAGAAGTCTGGTACCTGCCACAGCTTACTAATTCTGGGTGCTAGGGCCTATTTTGCCCAGCTCCTGGTCCGGTTGGTCCAGACGTGTTTCATGCTAGTTCCATGCAATAGACCTTACCCCGTGACCATCCAGACTATCCTGGGCTGGAGCCCTGCTTACCTCTGCTATTTCGTGGGTTCTGCAGTTCTAGAATTTGTTCAGAGCCATTTTATAGGTGTTTGGAGGGACCTGCATGGGAGCTCACATAAGTCCCTGCTTTCCAGCCACCATCTTGGCTCCACCCCACTTTCACTATCTCTTGATGTTGGGCCAACACTTACCTTTAAAATTAAAAATTAATGCTTTGAACCTCTTCATGCTTCAGTTATAAGAAAACAACAATCAGAAGTAATAAGTGGTCCAACTTGATGAAGGCAGATTAGAGACTGGAATACAAATCCCCATTCTAATTTTAGTATGGCAAAATTTGCTACTAGATTCTCATACATCATGCTAGAATCTTTTGTTCTATTTTGATCTCCTATACAGTGTTTCATGTACTACATAGCTCACTTTACTGATAGCTTTCTACTTGGATGGAAACTTGGCATTATCCTTTCAGGTTTCAAAAGAAGAAAAAAAACCCACTCAGATATTTAGCTGCACCTAAAATTGCATTAACAAATAAAATGGCTCCATGGGACCTCATACATGAACAGTTAATTTTGGTAAGAAAAGAAATATGTCAAAGTATATAGTTAATGTTCCTCAAGCTGTTTCTTATTTTATATCATCAAATTATTTGAGGCACTTGTACTTATCTTGTGTCTCAGCATAATCCTTTTGTGTATTGCTGTGGAACTATAAGCACAGATCTACATTCACACATTCATAGTTGCATAAATATGCTCAAATACCAAAGGCACTTTTCATTTTAAGTAGAATGAATATTGTATCCCACTGGAAGCCATTATCTATTCTCTATAGCACACAGAGAAGTAAAACATTGTGCCACTTTTGAAATGTAAAACACAGATCTCAATAGATTCATTTTTTTTCTGATGGAAAAAAAAATCTTAAAGACAAAGGGTTGCTGTTCTATAGAGTGTATGTGTGTATTTATACTTGTTTATATAGAGTGTGTGTGTGTGTGTGTGTGTGTGTGCGTGTGAAAATTGTGGATTTACATGTGAGTAAATATATCCCTTACCTATAAATGTGTGTCATTAACAGATATAGCAGAATTTTGAAGCTATGAGAGTGATGAAAGAATTCCAAAGTTGTTAGTACTGTGAGTTGTGGTGCTAATGTGATCAAAGATCTTCCCTGCCCATTTAATAGGCCTAAGGAGGATATAGTTAAGGAAAGCTTGATTAGGAGAGGTCTATTTGAGGAAAGCCTCATTTGCTAAGTAGGTGCTAAGCCCCAGGCCCTTCTTTGCTGTGTAGGTGCTAAGTACCAGGCCTACACAGGGTATACATACCTAGTGGATAGCCATTAAGCTCAGACTATAGAGCTAGACTAAAGACATGTGGAAAGAGACTAGAAATTTGAGTAGAGTAGAGAGGAGAGTGCTTTGAGGAGGAGGAGGAGGAGACACAGAGGGGAGAGAGAGAGAGAGAGAGAGAGAGAGAGAGAGAGAGAGAGAGAGAGAGAGAGCTGTGAGAGACAGAGAACTGGAAGGGCTCTGATAACTTCAAGGCTTTCAGGTCTGCAGGAGGAGAGGACCTAGGCAAGCAGACAGTTAGGATTCATGAGCAAGTGTTTACCAGAAGGCCCTAGTAGAAGGAAAGGTTACAAGATGGCTTGGCTTTTTGCTGTGACACTGTGTTTTAATCTCCTTGCTATTACACTGAGGTGAACTTACTAATTGCTATGTTTAATTATTGGTTCTGAGATTTGATGCACTGGTGTTTGAATAAATGTTTTACTTCTTCTGCCTTCTATACAGAGAGCCTCTTGTATTTTGCAATTCTGAACTATATAAGCATAATCATGGTCAGCGTTGATATCTTGAATCTTGCCTTAATGATACATTGTGGTTTTGGATTTTCTGTTGCTGGTATTACCCTTTCTTGTCCTTGGGAAGAAAGCAATGAAATTATATCCATCAGACATGTGGTTATAGATATTGTTAATGAAAATAAAGAATTTGGACTTTAATGTGACATGACAGGTCGAAGATATAAGTCAAAGATAATGGAACACATATTCATAAGCCTAACTGGGTATCTCTTGCTGAAGAAAGTGTCATAATGTCTTTCCAGGGGGGCGGAGCCAAGATGGCAGCTGAAAAGTAGGGACTAGCATGATCTCCCCGCTGAGTCCCTCCAAAAATCTATAAAAAATGGCTGTGAACCAATTCTAGAACTTCAGAAACCACAAAAGAGCAGAGGGAAGCAGGGCTCCAGCCCAGGACAGCCTGGATGGTCTCTGGGTGAGGTCTATCCCGCATGAAGCTGGAAGCAGAGCAGAGCAGAGCAGAGCCCAGCATGAGCAGCGCAGACCAACCACAACAGGAGCTAGGTGGAGTGTGCCCTAGCGCCCTGAATCAGTGAGCTGCAGCAGTTACGAGACTTCTCAACCCACAAACACTAAAGACTTCGGAGAAGGCTAGTGGGAAAAGCTGCAGAAGTGGAAGGAGTTTGTGGTTCGGCTACCTCCCCGGGGGCAATGGAGGTGGGGCACCTACAGCAGCAGTTGCTTCAGGCCCCAGGCCCACCTGGTGGGAGGAAGTAAGTGGCACATCAGAGCAGGAGTGCACAGCCTGCTGAAGATCTAAGCCCAGTCCGGGTTGCGGGTTCTTGGGGAAGGAGGAGTACTGGTGTGGCAGAGCTGGCGCATTCCCCCCCAAACATGGAACATAGAACTCTAGAGAGTCTACAAGCAGTCATACCCCACAGAAAAACTCAAGGGTCAAGTTAGTTGGTTGGGAATATGACCAGGCAGTGAAAATGCACCCAGATTCAGACTCAGACTCTGCAATTCTTCCTTGGTGACAAAGAAGACCAAAACATACAGCCAGAAGAAGTCAACAAAGTCATAGAGCCTACAACAGAAGCCTCCAAGAAAAACATGAACTGGTCTCAGGCCATGGAAGAGCTCCAAAAGGATTTGGAAAAGCAAGTTAGAGAAGTAGAGGGAAAATTGGGAAGAGAAATGAGAATGATGCAAGAAAACCATGAAAAACAAGTCAATGACTTGCTAAAGGAGACCCAAAAAATGCTGAAAAATATACTGAAGAAAACAAAACCTTAAAAAATAGACTAACTCAAATGGCAAAAGAGCTCTAAAAAGCCAATGAGGAGAAGAATGCCTTGAAAGGCAGAATTAACCAAATGAAAAAGGAGGTCCAAAAGACCACTGAAGAAAATACTACCTTAAAAATGAGATTGGAGCAAGTGGAAGCTAGTGACCTTATGAGAAATCAAGATATTATAAAACAGAACCAAAGGAATGTAAAAATGGAAGACAATGTAAAATATCTCATTGGAAAAAACACTGACTTGGAAAATAGATCCAGGAGAGATAATTTAAAGATTATTGGACTCCCTGAAAGCCATGATAAAAAAAAAGAGCCTAGATATCATCTTGCAAGAAATTATGCAGGGGAACTGCCCTGATATTCTAGCGCCACAGGGCAAAATAGAAATTGAAAGAATCCACTGATCGCCTCCTCAAATAGATCTCAAAAAGAAACCTCCTAGGAATATTGTTGCCAAATTCCAGAGCTCCCAGATCAAGGAGAAAATACTGCAAGCAGCAGAAAGAAACAATTTGAGTACTGTGGAAACATAATCAGAAAAAAAAACAAGATCTAGCAGCTTCTACATTAAGAGATCGAAGGACTTGGAATACGATATTCCAGAGGTCAATGGAGCTAGGATTAAAACGAAGAATCACCTACCCAGCAAAACTGAGTATCATGCTCCAAGGCAAAATATAGACTTTCAACAACATAGAGGACTTTCAAGTTTTCTTAGTGAAAAGACCAGAGCTGAATAGAAAATTTGACTTTCAAACACAAGAATCAAGAGAAGCATGAAAAGGTAAACAAGAAAAAGAAATCACAAGGGACTTACTAAAGTCGAACTGTTTTGTTTACATTCCTACATGGAAAGATGATGTGTATGACTCATGAGACCTCAGTATTAGGATAGCTTAATGGAATATTCATATATATATATATATATATATATATATATATATATGTTTATGTATATATATAGGTATATGTGAGTGTGTATGTATTATATATGTATATGTGAGTGTGTATGTATTATATATGTATGTGTATACATATATATATATATATATATATAGAGAGAGAGAGAGAGAGAGAGAGAGAGAGAGAGAGAGAGAGGGCACAGGGTGAGGTGGAGATGAAGGGAAGATATCTAAAAGAAATAAAATAAAAATTAGGGGATGAGAGAGGAATACATTGAGAGAGGGAGATAGGAGAGATAGAATGGGGTAAATTATCTCACATAAAAGTGGCAAGAAAAAGCAGTTCTGTAGGAAGGGAAGAGAAGTCAGGTGAGGGGGAATGAGTGAATCTTGGTCTCATCAGATTTGACCTGAGGAGGGAATACCATACATACTCAATTGGGTAAATTACCCCACAGGAAAAAAGGAGGAAGAAGAAGATAAAAAGGGGGGGGGATGATAGAAGGGAGGACAGCTGGGTATGGAGGTAATCAAAAACAAACACTTTTGAAAAAGGACAGGGTCAAGGGATAAAATTCAATAAAGGGGGATAGGTTAGGAAGGAGCAAAATATAGTGAGTCTCTTCACAACATGAGTATTTTGGAAGGGTTATACACAATGATACGCATGTGTCCTATGTTGAATTGCTTGACTTCTTAGGGAGGGTGGGTGGTAAGGGAAGAGAGAATTTGGAACTCAAAGTTTTAAAAACAGACGTTCAAAAACAAAAAAAAGTTTTTACATGCAACTAGAAAATAAGATACACAGGCAATGGGGCATATAAATTTATCTTTCCCTACAAGAAAGAAAGGGTAAAGGGAATGGGAGGGGAGTGGGGTGAGAGAAGGGAGGGCTGACTGGGGAACAGGGCAACCAGAATATATGCCATCTTGGAGTTGGGGGGGAGGGTAGAAATGGGGAGAAAATTTGTAATTCAAACTCTTGTGAAAATCAGTGCTGAAAACTAAATATATTAAATTAAAAAAAAGAAAGTGTCATAACGAGTTAGGTATCAGAGCCAAAATCTATATGTGAAGACATTTGGCAACTTGGATATATGAAGACATTTGCCAACTTGGATACATGACTTATTCAATCAATAAACGTTTATTAAGCACCTACTATGAGCTATATGCGCTTATGCACTTTGCTAAGTGCTAGTGATATACATACTTACATATATGGATATGTGTGTACATATGCACACATACATATACATATGCATAAACACATATACATATGTATATACATATACATATATGTGTGTATGTATGTGTGTGTATATATGTATGTGTGTATATATACACACACACAAACACACACACACACACACACACACACACACACATATATATATATATATGAAAAAGACAGTCCCTACTCTCAAGAAGCTCACAGATGGGGGACACAATAAGCAAATTAGCATGTATAAACAAGCTATATACAGGAAAAATAGGATTAAAATTAACACAAGGAAAGCACTAGAATTAAGGAGTGTCCTGAAAGCCTTCCTGTAGAATACGGGATTATGGTTGAGACTTGAAGGGAGCCAGGGAACACAGGAGGCAGAGATAATAAGAGAGAGCATTCCAGGCATGGGCAATAGCCAGATAAAATTCTGAAGTTTAGATGGAATGTCTTGTTTATGGAATAGCAAGCTGCTCCATTTCACTGAACGGAAGAGTATATGGCAGAGAATAAGGTGTAAGAAGAGTGAATAAAGTGGAGTTGGGGAGGGAGTTGGTTGCAAAGGGCTTTAAATGCCATACTAGGGATTTTGTATTTTGTCCTGCAGATGAGGTGAGAAGGGTGAGAAGGTCAGACTTGCGCTTTGGCAAAATCACTTTCTTGACTGAACAGAGGATGGAACAGAGTAGGGAGAAACTTGTGGCGGGCAGATCCACCAGTTGTGATAAATGGCATCATAAAACCTGAATCTAGTGATGCCATATAGGATGCCCTCTATTCTTTTTGGTTTCCTGCTTCATTAAGAATTATAAATTTTCATCCTCAAATCAGAGAAGATGTCTCTTTGTCCACGGAAATAAATAGTGGCCTGAATACTGTAGCAGTGAGTTTTATTTTGCTAGCAATGTGTTAGGGGGTGAAAGTAACTCCATATACCTATGTTCCTCCTATTTATAAGAATACAAAGGTACTATTTACCAGCAGACACTGAAAGTTTTAATGAAACACTTTTTCAAGTGGTTTGAGTAGTTTAAATGGTTATCAGCAGGTACAATATTATTATGAATACTTAACATTTATAAATCCTGTTGAATCCATTTGCCTGACGTTTCTTATGTAATGCAAGAGAAAATGATAAATAATCTAGTGTGAAGTATCATGGCCTCTAGGAGATATATGAGGTATCTTAATCCTGTTGCCTGACTAATTAATCTGTAGTGTCCAAAGCATGGAATATTTTCTGAGGATTAGGATATCTGATGGTCATTAATCCTGACTCAAAGTTCTTATGGTTCTTTTGTCCTGAAAAAAACAGTAGCAGGAACATATTTAGATCTTACTCTTAGAAGGATTATATTCATTTGGTATAACCTTTCAGGTAAGTAAGCCAACCAGCTTGTTTGTATCAGTGTTAATAGGACTCATTTCACCAGTGATGGCTTTGTGTTCATGAACCAGGTTTTGAAGAAGGGTGTTCTGGAATCCACATAAGCCTTAAATACTGAGGCAATGCCAAATGAAAACCAGCTGAGAAGAATGTGTGGCTTGGTGAAATGCTGGGAATTAAAGGTGCTGGTGGAAGTTTATTTCACAGAATAATTTGACAAGCCAATCAGTACTGAAAGGAAAAGGGCACTTTATTTGTATCATCTGAAGACAACAAAATGACCTAGAAAGGTTAGTCAGGGGCAAAAATAGTAAGGGTATCACACACACACACACACACACACACACAGTAACATGAGCATCAGTCACTTTCAGTTGGCAAGAATTCATTAAATAAAGGTATCAGTCTACAACATCAAAATAAAACACCTACCCATATAACTTCAAAATCAGCCTATGCTTCCAAAGAGAGTAAAAGATGGACAGAGAAGGGATACATCCAAAATGTCACCAAAGAGCTTCAGATGTAATGACATTTCAGGGAAAATATTGTGGTTGTCCTTCATTTTCTAAGAGGACCAATGACATTACAGGTGATGTCTTGACTCGTGTATAAATTGGATTTTAACAAGGCAGAATTGCAGAAAGTCATCAGCATCAGTATCCCTTCCTGAATGTCAACTGGACCAAACTGTCCTCTAACCTGTGAGTGAGTACAGCTGAACATAACATACTAGGACAGGAGATTCAGGAATCAAACAAAAGTTTAATTTCAAAGTGAGGGAAATGGCTTGCAGGCAAGGACACGAGTGTCCCAGCTCTGTCTATAGTAGGGGGACCCAAGGCAGTGTGGGGAGATCTCAATACTTATACCAATGGTTGTGCAGTGAGCTATAGCCCTAACAGTGAGGGGTAACAGCAACAATGTGACAATTTTGATTCATAGCAGGGTTTCATTATCAGAACTTGTCAGAGCTCAGAGAACACCTGGTGCTGGTCAAAGCAATTGATTTTGACAGTGGGTGAGATCATCCAGAGGGTTAGTGCAAAGGATTGTTGTTATGCCAACATCAGGAAACAGCTTCATTACTAGGCCTTACCTCTGGAAAAAGGGTGTCTAATAATATCTTAACATGAGTCATTGAAGTCCAGCGGCAAGACAAAAGAAAAGACAACTGGTGATGGCCTTGTATGAAGTGGATGACCTTGGCATATTCAATAGCTGACCAAGCTCTAAGCACTTCACGGTGCCTGCTTAAGCCAGCTTCATGGCTATAGGAAATTTTTTCTCATCCACCCATTCTGCCAGGGGAAATCTTCACATGCTTAGGGGATGTACCCCCTTAGATCACCGACAGGTTTGAGACCCATTGGTTATCCTCAACGTGCTTTTAGCCCATATGCCAAAACAGAGACAGTTTACTGTGCAAGCTATGTCTTCCTGGAACCCCAATGAGAGTAGAGTGCCAAGTAGACGGTAAAGGTGGATGAGTAGCCCTGAAAAGGACTCGGTAAGCCCTCACATCATAGATCCTAAATGTCCTTAAAAAGCCCTACACCCCAGTGCAAGGGAGACACCAAATGTAAATGAGTAGCCCTGAAAAAGGCTCAGAAGCCCTCACAGCTCAGGAAAGATAAAAAGCAACAGGTGTTTTATCATAGATAATCAATAGAGCAGATGAGTCTAGAGAAAACTCAGGGTGCCATCACAGATATCTTACATTATCTGAAACATGGTTAAATGGAGGTGGAAACAGACCCTTTCTGGTAATGAAATCTAACTCTTAAACTTTCTCCTTCATGAGTTTTCATGATTCCATTTGCTCTTGGTTTTTCTCCTACCTTTTTCAGCTTTACCTTTTCATTTTCTTTCACTGGTTCATTACCAACATTACAGTTTCTGTGAGTGTTCCACAAAGGTTCTGTCCTGAGGCTTTTCTTCTCCCTCTACATTTTTAAACCTAGTAAACTTTTTCAGTTGACATGGGTCAACTATAATTTCCATGTAGATGGTTATATCCAGCCTCAGTTTCTCTTCTTGGCTTCAGTCCTGCACTACCTATTATCGATATAGAATATTTAAATTGGATATCCTAGAGACTTCTTAAACACAACATGTCTAAAACTTAATTCATTATGTTTTCCCACAAACTTCCTCTGCTTCCAGGCTTTCCTATTTCTAGCAAAGATATCCTTGCAAAGGCTCAGATTGAAAATTTCAACATTATCCTCAAGTCCTTCTCCCTCACTCCATATATTCAGTCTGTTGCTAAATCTTAATATTTCTTTCTTTGCTGCATCTCTTTTATCTGACCCTTTATCTCACACAGGTACCACTTCCATTTAGCCCCTAGTCACCTCTTACTTAGATTATTAACACATGAATTAATTGGTCTCTCCTCAAATCTCTTCTTATGTTAGTCCTCTCTACACATAGCTGTCAAAGTAATTTTCCTTAAGTTAAGTTGTGATCACATGAACCACCCCCCCCCCCCAACATGGCACTGGTTCCCTATTCTCTCCAGGAAAACATATATATGTTTATATAGATATGTAGAAATATATAGACTCCTCTGTTTAGCTTTTAAAGCCTGACACCAATCTTTCTTTCTAAATTCACTAAATATTACTTCCTCTCCTAAACTCTATGAATAGGCTAAAGTGGTCTTCTCTCTGTTCTTCATTCACTTCATTTTTAATTTCAAGCGTTTTCAGTGGCTGTCCCATATGCCTGGAATGCAATCTCTCCTCAACTCCATTTCATAGAGTCTCTTCCTTTAAGTAGCAATTCAAATACCATCATCTTCATGAAGCCTTTCCTTATCCCTGCAATTGCTAGTGGTCTCCCTCCCAAACTACTTCATATTTGAATAATACATATGCATATGTATATATAATATGTATATTTACATGTATAAATTTCATTTATGCAGTATATATTTTCATATGCACTTGTTATTTTTGTCATCAGAATGCAGAGTCCTCAGATTTAGAACATGATTCATTCTTTGTGCTTGTATCCCCAGTGCCTTGATGTTGATTGGCTGATTGTCCTATGAAAGGACAGCTAAGAAAAATGGGTGAAGGTTACAAGAGGTTTATTAAGTTTCCACCCAATTAAAAATATTCAGAAATAGATGTTGCTTCAGGAAATAAGAAGCTCTCTATGAGTAAAGGTCTTGAAGAACAATTTGGATGACCACTTCTGAACTCTCTTGTTGAGTGCATCATTTTTAAAGGACAGATGGAGCTAGAAAGCATTTGAAGGTCCATGCAATACTGCAATTCTGAAATCTTCTCAGTATCCTTGACTTATACCTGGGCCTTTTAATAGTTGGTTGTAACACCAATGTGATACTCATAGCAACTGCTATGAATACACAGACATATTTCTAGGGTTGGTTCACAAAACGTAAAAAACACTCTTCCTCTAAGACAAAACCAAAATATTTATTTGGAACCTCACTATTGGGATACCAGAAAGCAAGATTTAGCAAGGTAATCAGCAGCAATCCAGGGAGTGCTGACATCTTAAGCATTGGTGTTCTTTCTGTCAAGCCTCTCACAAGCAAGTTTCTCTAGCCAAGTCCCTCCCTACTCCCACTGGCACCTCTCTCAGCCCAGGACTTGACCACCCACACCTCTCCCTCAAAGCAATATATATGGTTTCCAAAGACTCTTGAGGCACTTGATTGACTTAGCACCAAGAAGCTTGGAAATCAGCACTTAATTGGAAAGGCTTGGAAATCCCATGACCCAGAGCCCAATTGGCTCTTTGTCAGGGCTCTTTATGAGTCCTGTTAATGGACTGGGAAGATCTTATGTTCCACTAACATTACCGTGGTCAGCATAATGTTCTGGAAATGACACTGCCCTTGGGGTTAGAATCCCTGGATTCAAATCCAAGCTGGGTTACCCATCACTACCTGTATGATGTTAAGCAAATAACTTCACTTTCACCTTTGCTTTATTAAACCATGCTTAGAATAAGGAATGCAGTATGAAAACAATAATAATTTGCCCAAAGAAAAAATATTAATACTACACAATTTTATAGAATGAAAATGAAGCATTATTCTCTCAGTGTCAGAAAGTTCAACCCCTGAAAGTCGAGTAGATATGTAAATTTAATTTACTAATAGGTAATGACACTATTGAGAAACCAAAAAGAAATCCCAGGAGAATAACTGTTTCACACAATAGATCCGCAAGATAATATTAAGTTTATATGGTTCATACACAGAAAAGAAATACAAGTGGAGTCAAGGACAACTATTGTTTTATAATTGTCATCATTCTTATTCAATTTAAATATAATTGCAGAAATGAGGAAACATAAAGCCCATAGTACACCAACCCTACCCCATCACTAACTTTATAAATCATAGATGCTTAAAGATAATGATTTGTTGAAAGTGAAGCATTTTTTTTCTGTTGCCTAGGTCTGTTGTTTCACTTTGGTTAATCGTTTTCTTTATTATTAATTATATGACAAAGGAATTTATAATCAATTAAACAATTTTTATCATATCTATTACTTTTTGTAGTTAAGCACCAAGTTTCCCGAGTTTGGGTTGCAGAAACTGCACTTAATCTTATGTAACAACGAAGATGGGGTTCATTTCACTTAATCTTCTTAAATATGATAAAGAACACTATTTGCCACATATACTTTTCTTCAATTCCTAGATTCCAGAGAAATGTAGTGGAGCAATACTAACTAAAACAAATTACTAGAGCTCAGTCAACTTCTAAATACAAACAAAGTGGAACAGAAAAGTCACCAACTCATCCATTTATCCTTTTCCATCAATAAACACCTCCAGTAATAGATATAGAAACCACAGCAAGCCAGAAGTATGTGGTAATTTATAGGAATTATTAATATTAAGTTAAATATATAGCCTGAAAGCAACCATTTTATTTTATTTTATAGCTTGTTTTATTAGTGGATATACTTAATTCAGATGATATCTGTGAAAGATGCTTCAGAGAATGATGACAAGTTTTATTTTAAAATCACTTAAGTCTTTACAAATTTCCATATTATTATCCATGACTAAAATATACATTATTTTATTTATAAGGTAGTCCAAATGTTATGATGAAAGCAGTTAATAGGAAGATGATGATTTTCAATAAACCAAAAAGGAATGTCAGAAAGGCATGTCAAGATATGAAAAATTTGAACAAAATATCAATATGAGAATTATTCAAATGACTCCATATGAGCTCCTCTAAGCAAAGGGCAAGATAATCCTACTGGCATATTTGAAGCCTATGGTCTTTAACTCTCCAGGCATAGATAGGCCTTCACAGATGTAGAGTCAACTCCATTGCTATGAGTCTTAAGGTAAGCACACACACACACACACACACACACACACACACACACGGAAAGCAAACTAAATCATACTGATATTATTGTTATAAAATAGGCTTCTAAGGAAATGAAAAGAAAGAACTAATTGAAAGAAATGAGATATAAATAATTGATTTGGAGAAATTTCTGTACTTTAGAATGGGTGATCAGGACATCTTATCAGAACCTTTGATGTAACAATAAGTAGGTATCTGCCTGTTTCAACTGAAGTCAATCCTCAACATTTGCAAGTTTAGCTTCCATGACTTCAAGCATTCTTGTGATTTTATTAGTAACCTCATTTTCACTTTCATTTTGGCAACTGGGCACATTCACAGATTCCATCACAATCTCAGCCTCAAGGTTAAATGTGAACTTGTGTCTGCTATACTTATACTCCAAGATATTTAAAGAGTATATATATAAAGAGTAAAAAGCAGACATCACTGATGGATTATTGTAAGCTGGTACATCATTATCCAATGTTACTTCTCATATTTCATTGTTTCTGCATGGAGTAGCAATAAAAATGAAAGAAAGGGGAATTTATATAAATCTGGAATGGAAGTCTTACATACTTGCATTTCTCATGTAGTAATAACATTTAATTTTATCCTCCTTTGAAATCAGTTTTTTTTCCTTTTCTATGCATGACTTTTTGGTGGGGGGGTGGGGTAAAATATGACTAAAAAGGGAAAGAGATGTGGCAAAATGAGAAAAATTAACAAGTAACGTGGACTCAATTTATATAATTGGTGAATTGTTCTTCTAATTCCCTACATTCATGAAGTTATTTACACTTCTGCATTGATTAGCTGATTTTATTCCCTGTCTATGCTTCATTTGCAGTGAAGAAGAACACTTTATGGTCTTTTAGCTTCAGAGTTTTTCATATACCATCAATCCTAAACTTTCATGGAGGTAATATTCCTAGCAAATGGCGAAAGATTAAAAAAAGCTAATGTTGGTACGTTACACTTTTGGGAAACAGGAGGTCAGGTTCTTGCAACCATCCAAAACTGTGATCTTTGACTAGAGTTTGCTGAAAATTTTATAACAAAACATTAATTTTGACAATATGAACTTTTCCTAACAAAGTAACCATGAAATAGCCTATGAGATACAGTTAAAAAATAAAATTGATAACATGCAAAACACCTTTTCTCATTAGTAATTCCATAGAATTCTGTGTCCTTTTGTGCTAATATCTCAATGAAATAAAACACATATTGACTTCAGATAATATTCCCTTTTTATAACACATAAAATCTACAGTACCATATATACTGAACAGCAAATAAAATTCTTAAACTAGAACATGTCTTAACCTGAATCTTAGTTTCCACTGCATCAGATAACAGTGTGAGTGTGTTGTATAGTATATTATACTGCTGTAAACCTCTCTACCTTGGCAGCCCTCTGAAAACCAAAGGATAGGTTTCTGAGACTTTAGTAACTTTTGTCAGAAGATGCCAAGACTGGTGGGGTCTCAGCATCTGTCCTTCATGGCTAGTAAATGCATTGGGAATCATGAATGATGTCTTTAAAAAGACTTTAAAAATCACTTCTAAATGGAATCAAAATAGAAAGAAAACTTAAGGAGACTTTAGACAAAATGATGTCCTGATTGGCTATTTTCTTTGTGTCACATCTTAAACATAAAACTTAAAATTACATCAGAATAATAAGTAACACTTATATAGTGCTTGCTATGTGCCAGGCCCTGTGCTAAGTATTTTAAAATTATCTCATTTACTTCTCACAAAAACCCTAGGAGGTAGATGTTATTATTATCCCCATTTTTCAGATGGGGAAAACTGAGGGAATCAGAAGTTAAGTGACATGCCCACAGTCACATGGAAAGCAAGTGGCTGAGGCCAGACTTGAACTCAGATCTTCCTGACTAGAGGACCAGTGCTTTATCCACTATACCACCTAGTGACCCCCCAAAAAGAAAGAATCATGACATTTATGCAGCAATTATTCTATTTTTTATAATTTAAATAATGCTGCTTATTTCTGGAAACAATGACATGTTTTCTAAATGGTGTATAACTAAAGCTACTCCAAATATTTTTCTAAGAGCCATGTGAATTATGATATCAAATTCAAATTGTGACTTAAATTTGAGTATATATTAATGTTTTTATTGGGTGATGTGGAGATTTAAATTGCAAAAATACATTATATAAAGCAAATAGAAGAAAGGAAATATATGAGAAAAAATAAATATATGAATAGAGTATTAATAACAATCTTAATGAGACACAAAGAATGATGTTCATCATCTGCATATACCTGATGCATCATAAAAGTTAAACTAAGTCACTATTACTTTCGTATTCTCCCAACTCTTCAAAAAAAAAGAATCTGTATAAAAGATACATGAACCTCATATGCCAGGGTAGTTTTCCAGTGTAAATAATAGATATCTCTTCCTGCAGGTCAACAACTAAGTTCATTCTTTCCAGTTAAAATATCTAAACTACCTAGGAAACAGCTAGGTCTAGCTTTCTGAGCACTAATTTCAGTTATCAATAAAATAACATTTATCACAAAGGTTATTTTCCTTACTTTCCTTAAGTCCTGCTCTCCAAACTGAAAGATAAGCCTAACTGGTGAAACTCATTTCTAAAACAATTGTTGTAGTTTTTCACAGACTGAGTTCACCATAGACTTTTACCACATGATTAAAAAGTGAACTGTCTATAGTAGTGACAAACTGTATAATGTAGATCCCAAAGTCAAATTTGGGGTTCTACATAAACGTTGTCCAGTGTGGTAATGGTAAATGTTTAACAATAAACTTTTCAGGAAAAAAAATGCTACAAAAGATAGGTTGTTGCTTGATTTTTCTTAGCAAGGATATTGGAATTGTTTCCTATTTCCTTCTCCAGTGGATTAAGGCAAAGGGAGGTTAAGTGACTTACACAAGTTCACAAAGTTAGTTAATATATGAGGACAGATTCAAACTCAAGTCTTCCTGACTCCAGGTGCAGTGCTTTATCAACTGAGCCACCTAGCTGCCAATGAAGGATGCAATTTTAAGTTTAATATTCATTATTAATATTTTCTATGTCACTTTCTTAAGTCTAAACACGTAAGAAAACAATATGTGAAACCTTTATTTGTAGACTTTACTGATTTCCATGGAGTAAATATTCACAATGAGTATTTAACAATCAATTCTCACAGTAGGTCCTGCTTGGTTCTAGCACACTACTACTTGTAATGAGAATAAATATCTACTTTGGGCATGGCACTTCTGGGTCCTGGAGAATTTACAAAGAAGGAAAACAAAATCAAAATTTCCAAATCAACTTAGGAGATAAAGTTAATTAGGGACAATTTGAGTAATTAGTTAATATATTTTTTTTATTTACTGGTCATTAGCTCTAAAGATAAAACAGTAGTATAGATAAAATAGAGCAGGTAGTTGGGTGGTGCAGAAGATAGAATGCTGGACCTGAGTCAAGGAAGACCTCAGTTCAAATGCAGCCTCGGATAATTCCTAGTTGTTGGAACCTGCTAAATCACTTAATCTCTATCTACCTTTCTCCCCATATACAAAATGGAAACAATAGTTATCTACTTCTCAGGGCCATTGTGATGATCAAATAAATGAGATATTATTTGTAAATAGCTTTACAAACCTTGAAGACCATAATTATTATTATTATTATTATTATTATTATTATTATTATTATTATATTAACCCAGTACTAAATAAGGAGACAGGATTTGAAATTGACATGACAACTAAGTTGGGCAAAGAAGGTGTTATTGGACAACATACCTTTATTTCCACCCCTTTTCTTTTTCAGGTGTCTGGATATTTAAGGTTTTTTTTTTTTGAGAATTCAATTGAGTATTACTTAAATTCATGTCATGTACAAAGTGAGAAGGAATGAGGAATGTTTCCTTCTTGATGACAGAAAAGAATGGGTAAAAGAGCTCGCATAGTTCATTTTAGCTAGTGGGGGTTTTGCATATAATGCAAAAAGCATAACTTTTTTTTCTTTTACTAAACCGAGTGATTGTGTTGTATAAACTAAAAATACTTTAATATGTATCTTTATCCATATTTAGCTGTAAGCGTACTAACAAAATATCATTTATATGAGTCATTAGCCAGTACATGAAAATAGTGCTACAGGTATACTTTTGTGTGTGTGTGTGTGTGTGTGTGCATATATGCATATGTGTAGATAAGGATACAAATACATTATGAAGATATTGATACAAATATGTAAATATATATATTTATCTATCATCTGTTGAACTAACATTTTTTTGGAGGGGGGGAGAAAACATAAGCTATCAGATAGTGGGACTTCTATCTTCGCATTCACTGTGCCTAGTATAGTGCCTTGCACTTTGTAGTTACTTAATATTAGTTTGTACTTAAAGAAACTAAATTGAATTTGTAAATGGCATTCATTATATTGGGATTTTACCTGTACATACTCTTCTGACATGTGTTTCTGTCCTCAGCATCTTAATTCATTTTCTCTGATTCAGTTGGTTGTTTTATGACAAAGCACTACAGCAACTCTCCAAGGGTAATGAATTTTTAATATTAGTATTGTTGCAATATACTTGCCCTGTCTAGACTCCAGAAATGTGAGACTAAACAGAAGTAATCCCTCTCTCTAGCCTAAATGTATTGGGACCAAAGCAGCTAATTTTTCAGTCTATGCATGACTTCCATCAGGCAACCGTTCAAATTAAGATGAGAAATAGGGACTCAGGATGATGGCAGTCAATGGAAAATCTATCTCAGAAAATGACAGTGATAATAACTCAGAGAACATTGTTATGATCAAACCTCACATTTTCACAGACTTCAGTCATCCTTCTAGAAAACTGCTTATTAAACCAATAGAATTCAATTTTGCATGCTTTTAATACACATCGTTTTAACATTTTTGAATAAGTAACCCTGAAATGAAGTACACCAAAATTTTCTTTTTTCTTCTCCTAATATGAGTAAAACTGAACTCAGTTATAAGGCAAATAAGCCCTATGAAGTTGAAAGGAAGAAAAAAACCTGAAGGAAAATTAAAAACAAAACTATGCCCTTTTGCTATAATGACATTTGACATACTAAAAATGCTCAAATCCACTTTGTTACTCATAGATAAATGAAGGCTTTTGGTGATATATAAATTATTCCAGGTGAGAATTAGAATTATTTTTACTTGATGACCAAGTAAATTTAGGGTTATCTTATTCATTTATTGTGTCTATGCAGAAAAATTGAACTAGAAAGTCTAACAAGGATTTACACCATCTCTCCCCAAATACCTTTAACCAAGATATGCTAACAAGCTTAAATAATGTTTCCCTCTTTCATCTTAAGTTTCTAATTCCATACTAACAGCTTCATGTATATCTGTGCACACACAAAACCAAAAATAAATATGCCTTGAAGTTATCCTATATTTCTCTTGGTCATCATTTTAAACTCTGATCTACCTCTACTTGCTTACCATTTATCCAAATCGCTGAGATTGCTGTCTTAGAGGTCTCTAAAGACATCTAATTTGTCACATTTAACTTTCTTGGTGCGTGGGATAGGGGCCTGGACTTAAGAGTGAGAAAGATTTGAGTTAAAATCTTACTCAAATATTTACTAATTATATTATATTTTGCAAATCACTTGATTATGGTGCTTCAGTTTCTTAATCTATAAAAAAGGTCATTTGAGTCTAAAGTTTGTAGTATCTCTTCCAACTCTATGTGATCCCATGGCTTATCTTCCTTGACCTTTTTACATCCTTTGACACTGTCAACTACCACCTCTTTATTGCTATTACCTCCCCCCTTGGTTTTTATGACACTGCTTTCTCGTGGTTCTTCTCTTAAGTGTTCCTTCTTGATCTCTTTTGTTTTTTTCATCTTCCTAGTCCTCAAGGCTTTGCTACCCAAGACTCTTTCTATGGCCCTTTCCTCACTCCTCCTTTAGCTAAGTCATACATTCCAATCTTCCAGCTATCATTTTCATATGAAAGACTACAAATTATATATGTCTCCAGAACTGAAACCATGACCTTTCATTTCTAATTGCCTTCCAGAAAAAAATTAAACTGAATAACCTACCTATCTACCTGAAATTCAACATATCCAAATATTTTTTGGATTTCATTCTCTTGCCATAAATAAACAAAACTGTGAAAATATCCTTCATACCATCTTTTCCATTTCTCTTCATGGTACCATCAGCCTTACTGTTATCCACACTAAAAGTCTAATATATCTGAAAGCCACTCTGTCTATACTAGGATTTTTTCTTTCTGCAAGATCTTCATTGGGTACTACCTCATCTATGTAGTTATGTTACTGATTCTTTCTCCTGCCTTTCCAACCCCCCCCCAAAAAATTAATTCTTTTGGTTTCCTATAATAGATTCTGTAAAGTGAAGTAATGGTTGTGGATGTGATCTGCTAGACGATACAAGCAAATATAGGGTCAAGTGCATAATAGAGTGGTTGGCCTTCATAAAGGGACATACCATCTCTTTGACAGATAAAGAAGGAAAAGAAAGAGATGATTTCAAGGGGTTTTAAAATGAAGAAAATGGGAAAACTCTAATTATAAGGGTGCTCACTGGTGATTCTTTGTAATTAATCTCAGGCTGTTTGAGAAAATTTCAAGATAAATAATTTAACTATAATTCATAAATTTTCTCATTGCCCAGACCTATTTGGTAGTCAGGGACAGAACTTTCAGAATTCATAGAGAAGAGGCCCAAACTGAATTTTTAAAAATATTTTCATCACAGAAGAAATACTAGTGTTTCTATAAAAGAAAGTCTATATCTACATACCCAATATTGAGTGCTACAATTAAAAGAAAACACAATTTTTTGAGGTAGGTATTACTGATGTTATTATCCCCTTTTCAAAGGTCAGGAAATTGAAGTTAAGAGAAGTTGAAAGACTTGCAAATGGTCACGCAGCTAATAAGCATCAGAAAGAAGAAAAAATCCAGGTATTCCTAAGAGTCTAGCAGTCTACCTGGTCTCTTCTCTGTCTTCATTTGCATTGACCTTTCTTCAGCATCTGACACTTTTAAACACCCCTTATTTTTTGACAGTTTCTTTCCTTCTATGACACTGATCTCTCCCGGTTATCCTTCTTCATCTCTGACTCCTTCTCTGTCTTGTGATGTAGGATTACCCAGTAATTCTCTCCTTAGCCCTCTTCTATTCTTCTTCTGCACATTCTCACTTGGAAACTTCTTTTATTCTTGTGGTTTCAGATAGCATTTCTATGCAGACCATTGCCAAATCTATATCTCAAAAGTTGCCTTCTGTCATGAGCTCTAGTGCTACTCCAAGACCCTGGAAATTCTTTCCCCTTATATGTCCCATTGTCTGTCTAAGGACAGATCTAGGTAATTTAAGAGAAATTAATCACCAGGTTGATGAAGGGGGAAGATTCCCCCTAACAATTCAGTATAACAAGGTGTACAGCAGGGGTACGTAACTTGGTGTTTGTGAGTTTTAAAAAGACAACATTATATTGGTATAATTGGTTTCCTTTGTAATCCCACATATTTTATACATTGAAAAACATTATTCTACAGAGTGCATAGGTTTCACTAGACTATGAAAGAGGTTGATAACACAAATAAAATTTAAGAACCCATGGTTTAGAGATTTACCTACACTGAATATAGAGAAGAAAAAAAATGTGTGTATGCTACATACATAACATTGATATATTCATACCTCACAGGCTTTTAACCCACTGATGTTTGACATGTAAAAATGTTTTAAAATAATGTGTAGTATATACATACACACATACACACACATATGCACATAGAAAAGACGAAGTTTTGTGGTGGGCAAAATTGATAAAACATGGCTAATTTAAGTAATATATTCCCTTAGCTAATTCCATCATCTCTTTGAAATCCTTGTTTTTGCCTCTTTTAGCCAGCACTCAATGTAGGATCAGATCTTTTCCCAATATTATTTTTCTTGTTAGCATTCATGTTGAGGTCAATGTTAAGACTGACACTAATATTTTAACCCTAATATCTGTACAGGATGATCTTTCTTTCTTTCTTCTATCTCAATTAGTGTAACTATATTAAATATCAATTTTAACTACATCCATATATATACATTATATATATGTGTATATATATACGTAATATATATGTATATGTATATATGTGTGTATATATATATGTATATTGATATGCCATAGCTGACAAAATATTTTAAAGTCAGTTAGGCCAGACTCTATGTTGCACATGAATCAAGACATTCCTGGCAAACTGTTATCCAGGGTTATCAATTTTATAACATATATAGACATGTATAACACATGTACATGTTTTATGTCTATTATGTGCTTGTAACAATGCATATATATGTATGTGTATATGTAGATATATTTTCATTCAAAAACCTATTTACCAAAATTTGAGTAGATTTTTAAAGCATTGTACATTCTATTTATCCCCATGAGTATTGTCAATAGTACAAAGCAACAAAAAAATGTTCTTACCTTTCTATGTTGTTTCTGCAGCTATGCTACTTCAGTAGAGTCTAATGTAAGAACCATTTAATTTCCAAGGAAGTTAAAAGAATAAAATGTTTTCACTTTTAATTCAACTACAGCATGCAGCTTATAAAAGTTTTATAAAGTAGATGCACTTCTGTTAGAATAAATGATTTACCACTATAGGAACATGCTCTGGTTGAAGTGTTCAGCATTATACTAAACAGCAGGCTAAGGGGCCTTGAGGGCAGGTACTCTTTTATCATTATTAACTGCTTTAGGAGGATAACATTTTATAGTATCTACCATACTGATTTGTGTGTCTGACAGCACAATGTATATCACTGTTTCCATTAGGAACAAACATGAAACATGCTTAGTGTTGTATTTTTGTCTTGTTGGAGTAACTGTACATTTAAACACTTCATAAAGATATTGGTCTCAATTTTGTTTTCTGACTAGGATATTTCCCACTGCTGATACGCCCTTGAGAAATTTCCCAAACAAGGAACTGGCTGAACTAGAGAGGACATTTCATGGTGACTCAGAATTATATTAGCCCAAATATTATCTTAATATACAGGACTGCTTACATCATTTAGAAAAAAAAGACCTCCAAATGATATTTTTGTAAAACTTCAGGGGTTTCCTATATTACTATATACTACAGACTGGGGATTTTTGACTTAAAAGGTGCGAAAGTCATACCTTGTATGCTTTGCAGACACAGAGTTGTCTATTACCTCAGCAGGCTAGTTATTACGCATAGAAATCCATCCTCAATCTGATGTTAGGCTTTTCCAGGGAAACTAACCCAAGATTATATGGAAGGAGGTCAGATGTGTTGGTTATTTTTAAAGAATTAATGCTTGGAATCAGAGCAATGTTGGTGTGAATAGAAGAGAATCAGTGTATTTGTGTGATTTGGTGTGTATGATGAAGTACTGGGAGCTTGGAACCAAGAAAATCAGTGAGTATTAAGCCTGAAATTTGTAGCCAGGAAGTGCTCTGAAACTCAGTATGAATGTAAATTCATGTGATAGTGTGCTTTACCTTGTTGTGTCTTAGTGCATCTTTCACCCTCCAAATAATAATAGCAATTTGGGGAGCTCTGATGAAGAAACAAGTCAGGTTACGAATGAGATAAAATATCTTAATGCCAAATTTCTGATCCTTCTGAATTTTCCACATGGGAATGAGAATTCCTATGAATTAGTTTGGGGGGGGTGAGTATAAGAAAAAAAGCAGATTAACCAAAGGGAAACAAAGGATGGAACGAAGGAGGACTAATTCCCAACACCCTAAACCAATTATTAGTAGCAAACTAACTCCTGATATGGCAGTGAAATGTTACTACAGTACTAGCAACAGAAGGTGAGTGTAACATATTTACATGTTTTGTTCCTTAATAAAATGAGAGCACCTAAGAGTTGAGAATGTTTCAATTTTGTCTTTGTTTCCTCAACTACAATATCATAGGGTCTGGAATATGGTAGGTGTTTAATAAACACTTGCTGATAGTCTGAATTACTGAGAGGCACTAAATAAAACTCCACACAGACTCTATAACCTTCCTAATTAATATTTTGAAACATTTGAATTTTTGATGTCCCACAAAAAAGGACAATCAAATAATTGTCTACATTTCCCTCTTTTCATCTGATTGCTTTTATGTCATGAACAAAGCCTTGGAATTTATTCTTAATATCAATAATAAATTTCTTATATATAAGTAATTGTTTCCTACAAGTACCATGGTGTACTTATGAGGCTTGTCAGGAATCTAATTCGTCTTAGAGATTCAGTAACCAAACAGTCAATATTCTTATAGCTGAGATTTTTAGGTAAGATTATTATAAGAATATATGGAATCAGAATATAAACATATGAGTTCACATGAGTTAGATGGCTACTCTAGTCTCAAAAATTCTTGCCTCTTAAGAGAAACAGTGGACTATATAACAATTAGGAGAGATTTGGAATCATTTGTGAAAATATCGCAGAGCTAAGTGACCTACTCTCCTCTTACGCTTAGGGATATTATACAACAAAGAAGCACTGGCTAGAAGAAAGTACTGTTAATGCCTTCAATTGTCCTGACCAGGTATAATGCATCTTTGGGAGTGATGTTAAAAGCAGCTGTCACACCTATTGTTAAATAATCAGCACCCATCAGACTTTGGATTTTCTGACTTCCATTTTTTGTCTATGTTCTCTTATAATTCCTCTATGGAAGACATATGTAATGTTCTGTAGGCCTTACTCTAAGATAATTTATATCACTTGAATTGCATTTTGACATTTGAGATATCTACCTGGTATTCTTTGCTCACATGATATGTCCAGACCAAATCCACTAGTAATTAAACATATTCATGACGATCTCTTTCCTACCACTTTCATCTTTGGTAATACATTGTAGGCTACCTATACCCATTCTGTGTTCCTTCATTCCCTTTAAGGCACCTGAAATTTTTATTATTTGTATATTAAGATGTTACAGGATTCACTGTCATATAGGGCAGTATTGATGTTAAGAAAGATGAGTGTGTATATGTGTGTTTTTTCTGGTCAGGGAGCAGCTTAAAGTCTTTGAAACCATTAAAAATTCATCAAATATAATCCAAATACATTCCTCTCTTTCTTTACTTCAATTTTGGATGAAGATTATTCTCCCCTGAAATATCTGTCCAAGTTATGAGTAATGATTGACCTGATAGTTCATCTAAATGTACGCTACAAGCACCAATATGTCTATTTTTTCATCTCTTTTTTTAAGGGAATGGTCTATACATACAACAAAGATATCCTTGATGAAAATATATGATGGTAACAGACAAGCTTTTGTAGACAATTCTGTATAATAGACTAAACCTTCATAGGTACACAAATGATTAAGATTTGGTGAAAATACAAGATCAGCTATACCTCTTTTTTTGTTACAAAATTTAAAAAAAAGAATGACTCCACAGTACAAAATGTAGCTTTGAAGTATGCTCCAAGAAAGTTATCTCTAATGTGTTAGTGTGTGTGTGTGTGTGTGTGTATCTATCTATCTGTATCTATCTATTTATATATATATTATATATTATATATATTACATATATATATTATATATATATATATATCATAGAAGGTTCTTTCATATATATGAATAATATTATTTAATAGCTTTTTGATTGTCAATGCCAAGGGAGGTATAAAATGAAGAATCATATGCTTTTCAAATGTATTCACTATTATCTAGTAGATTATGTTGGACTCAAATGATACTACCTCTAAATGACAGAGATATTCCATAAAGATGGAGAGACTATCAAGAATATCCAGAAAAATTTTAATGCAAGCTAAATATATTGTTCAGAGCACAATTGCTACAATTCTTCACTGTGCTTAATGGAATGAAATGAACCACCTTGATGAAGGGTCTGGGGAAGACTTCCTGTAAGAGGTGGGAATTTAGTTGGGACTTAAGGGAAGCCAGGGAGATCAATAATTGGATTGGAGGAAAGAGAACATTCCAGGTATGGGGAGGTGCAGATAAAATGGTCAGATTGAAAGATAGAGTGTTTTATTTGTAGAACAGGAAGGAGGTCAGTGTCACTGTATCTTTGGGAAGTAAGGTATAAGAAGACTGAAAAGGTAAGGGGGGCTAGGTAAAAAAGGCTTTGAATACCAAGAGAGCACTAAAAAAAAATTCTCTTTGAGACAATAGGAAGCCACTGGAGTTTACTGAGTAGGAGGTGACATGATCAGATTCTAGTGGCTGAATGGAGAATGGATTAGAGTGGGAAGAGACTTGAAGCAGGCAAACCTATGGAACAGGGTATTATAGTAATCAAGGCATGAGGTGATAAGGTTCTGCACCAGAGTGGTGGCAATGTCAGAGAAGAGAAAGGGGGGTGGTATTCCAGAGATGTTGCAAAGGTGAAATCAGCACACCTTGGCAACAGAGGGGATGTGTGTGGGGGCGGGGGGTTGGGGAGGTGAGAGATATTGAAGAATCTAGTTTGGGAGCCAAAGGGACTGGGATAATGCTATTGCTGCTTATAGTAATAGGTAAGGTAGGATGGGGCAGAGTGAAAATAATGAGTTCCATTTTGGACATATTGAATTTAAGAGGTCTACTGAACATTTAGTTTGAGATATCTTAAAAAACAATTGGACACATGAGATCAAAGATTAGCATAGGGATTGGGAAAGGAAAAGCAGTTTTGAAATTCATGAGCATAAAGATGGCAATTAAACCTAGGGCAGTTGATGCAGCCACTAAATGAAGTACTATAGAGGGAGAAGAGAAGAGGACCCAGGAAAGAACCCTTAGGGAACATAGTAAGAGGGTATAATCTGGAGGAGAATATGGAAAGGAAACAGAAATAATGGTCATATAGGTAGGAGGAAAACTAGGAGAGAATAGTGTCCCTAAATCCTAAAGAGAAGAGAGGATCAAGGAGGAAAGAGTGATCAGTAGTGTCAAAGGCTAGAGAAAAGTCAAAGAGAAAGAGAATTAGAAAAAGCCATTGGATATGGTGACTAAGAGATCAATGGAAACTCTAGAGAGAGCAATTTCAGTCAAATTATAAGATCAAAAAACAAATTGTAGGTTGCCAAGAAGAGAGTAAGAAGCACTTATATAAAGTGAATACCTTTTAAAAGAATTTAGGTACAAAGGGCAGAAGAGAAAGAGAACTATAGATAGCAGGGATGTAAGGATCAAGTGAGTGTTTATTTTTGTTTTTGTTTTTTAGCATAAGGAAGATATAGGCAGGTTTATAGGCAGTAGGGAGGGAGGGAGAGTAGCAGAGAGAGAGAGAGTATGAAAATAAGTGACAGAGTGAGGAGGACAAAAGGAGCAATCTGTTGGACCAGATGTGATGGAATGGGATCAATTGTGCAGGTAGAGGAATTAGCCCTGGTAAACAATAAGGCCACTTCATCATGTGAGACAGGATTGAAGGAGGAGAAAGTAGCAGAAGGTATATGGATAGGAGATGAGGAAGTGAGGAAAGTAGAGAATTCACTTTGAATGGCATCAAATTTTCCTGTAAAATATGAGTCAAGGTTCTTAGACAAGAAATTTGGGGGAGGGGGAGCTATGAGAGGTTGAAGAGGGATACAAAGGTTTGGAAGAATCACTGTGGAGATATAAGGAAGGTATAGTAGGATTTCCTAGTGATAGTGAGGGCCCAGTTGAGATTATGTAACATAAATTCATAGTGGATCCAGTCATAATGGCTGTGTGATTTTTCTCCACCTTTGTTAGGTAGCATGTGTATATGCACAAAAGCAACAAATGAAAGGAGAGATTCAATTCTGAGTCTTGGCTGGGCATAACTGCTGATAAACGCGGCAAAGGATTCAAGAGAGGACAATGTAGAGTTGAATTGGTTCACCAAGTAGTTAAGATAGTGAGAAAAGGAGAGAGTGGCTAGTGCAGGAGAGATGGCCTTGGACAGAACTGCAGAATCAAGGGATTGGAGTTAACAGTGAGGATGAAGAGTAGTTTTACAAAAGGGATGGCAAAGGGAAGAGGTGACAAGTCAACATACTAAGGTCAGATAAGGAGATTTTGGAATTCTTAAACATGAGGGTAGTATATTGGTGGGTGATGGCAAAATTGAGGGTACGATCATTTTTATATGTAGCTGAGGTACCATGGAAAAGTAGCTCATCGGAGGGCAGTAGGTTGAGGAATTGAGTAAATAAGGTATTTGTGGGAGAATTGGTAATATGCTGAAGTTCCCTAGTAGGATTTTAGAGGAGAAATGAATTGTAAGCCATGTATCAAACTCATTGAAGAAGGAAAAGGAGTGACCTGGGTGTTCTGTAGACAACTGATACCAGGATTTTGATTGGGTGGTAGATATGAATAATATGAACTTCAAAGGAATAAAAAAGTTACTGAGTGAAGGAAAAGGGGGAGAACCCAAAAGTATCAATGGGAAGCAAGGAGTATTCCACCTCCCTGCCTTAGGCAGTGTGCTGAGGAGAATAAGTGAAGGTGCAGTCAGTACTGGAAAGGGTGGCCAAGGAGGCCATGTCATCAAGGGAAAGCCAGGTTTCAGTAAAGAGCTAGTAGATGGAGGGAATTGGAGAGGAATAGATTTAAGATGAAGGGAAGTTTGTTGTCAATGGAACAGACATTCCAGAAGGCACAGTGGAAGGGTGGGATAGAAAACCACTGTAATGACATCTGAACTAAAGAAAGAATATTTGGGGATGTTGAGGAATTTGGTAATGAATGATAAACTGAAACAAAGCATCAATGCCTCTCTGCATAAAAGTAGTTTTAATGATCCCTCAAAAATTATTTTTAAAACATGATAAAACTTACTATGATTCCATCTAATCCATCCACAAACTAAAATTAATTTCTAAATTTGCTTGAAAGGTTTATATTTCAAAAGATTTAGAACTGGACAAGACCTTAAAGATTACTCAAATGTATAGTATTTTAAGCCATTGTTTATGTGAAATAAGTGGCTTCTCAATTTCTTCAAGTCACAGAGTGTCTGAGTTGTAAGAAAATCTAATCCAATCTCAGTGTAGGTACAATTAATCTCTTTGTTGATATCGTTAAGAAGAGTTCATCTTACTGCTAATGTCTTATTTTTATGTCTTATTTATTTCATGTTAATTTTGTTTGGGCCAATTTGAGCATCATGCCTATCATTTCATCCAAGTGGTGAATTCTGAGTGAGGAAACTTTTTTCCTCTCAAGCAAACTGGAACCTAGGTGCTCTACAGTTTAGAAGTTGAGCAAAGTGCCTTGGTCACTGAAAGGATAAATATCTTGCCCAGCATTGCTCAGCCAATTTATATCAGAGACTTGAACCTAGGCCTTTAACTCCAAAGAGCTCTCTTCTGGTACACCAGGACTACTGCTCTTTATCTTGTCATTTGAATTATTTATATTTTTTCAGCATTATCTTAAGATTGATTACTTTTTTTTAAATTTCCTAACAAAAATTATCCTTTACATACTAATTGTACACTGGAACATTCATGAACCATGCTGATCCTCTTTTTCCTATTGATGAGTTCCATTTGGGATCTTCATTTTGGAGAGAGGCTCAGACTAGCTATACTTCATTCCTCTTAGCTATATTTCTCACTCTCTGTAAATTCTACCATGTTCCTGAGAATGTATTCCGTCCCTTTTTTAGCTCTCGTTTGTGAATTGTCTTCTTCCAACAGAATGTAAGCTCCCTAAGGGAAAGGAATCTCTGTCTTTTTGTTTATATTTGTATCCTCATCAGTTAGCATTATGCCTGGCACTTAATAAATAAATGTTTGTTGTCTTGCAGCCTCAGGACATCAACATATAAAAACAATTCCTAAAGGGATTTTTTAAAATGAAAAGATTTTATTCCTGTGTAGCTATGGCACAATTTTATAAACTTAAACTAAGTTATGAAATGCAATCAAACTTCTGAGATAATAGAAAAAAGGAAATTGAAAAACTAGAACCCAACATTGGAAAATTGGTCTCCAAAGAGTAATTTCTGGGAGGGGCTGAGAAAGTGAAAACAAATGGTTCTACTGTAATTTAATTGAAATCAACAGGAGCACCACAGGAACCAGGAATGAACATAAGGTGAGAAGACAAGCACTAGGCACCAGATACCAGTATGATGGTGACGTACTAAAAAAGATAATTTTAGCTTGTTCGTGTTGCCTGATAATTAGGAGGATCCTTCCTACCAAATGTTCGTGTACAGAACACCTTGCCCTGAAGAGCAGAATATAGTTAAGAATCATTCCTCTGCCAATGTTTGCCATGTAATTGTTTGTTTTAAAAGGTTGTGTACAAGAGAGCTACTTCACAAAACAAAGAGGCATGGTTGTTTCCAACCTAACTTCAGATGATTACTAAATGGGCATATTTGATAGAGCTTTAAGTCCAAATCAATTAAGACCCCAATTTGCCTAGGATTCTAACCATAAATTTGTTCTGTGGGGATGTTACATGGGCTTAGGGACTGAATATGCTGCTGCAGATGACCATCCTCCCCAAAAGATAGCAGTTCCCTGAGTTTATTTTGACTTTCCTTGAGCGAAAAATGTATTCATCTGTTTGAATGGGAATAAAAGTTGTTGCACACCTTCACAGATATGACTGAAGATTTTCAGAATCTTTCCTTTGATAACATTTTTAAAAAACTATATCCTGCTAACACTTGCTTATTTTTATAGACAGTGTTTTGTGTATTTTATATGACTTTCCAGTAGCATGTTTACCCCTTGATCTTGCCTCTGAATTTACCATTTATGACCCTTACCTTTTTTTCACATGATTTTAATTTCTTTTTCTCTTCATGTTTTAAATTTAAAGTGAAAATAGGTGAATCAACAATGTGGACACAATATTTCTCTGGCTACAAGGAAGAAGTATAGAAAAAGATAAAAAGAGGTAAGGGTGGTGATATAATCAGAGATCAGTTAGAGGAAAGTTCAGAAGTACAAAAGGAATTATTTGAATTTTCGATTTGGCAGAGATAGAAAACAAGTATACTGGGGGACCCAAGCTTTTTGTATAATAGGGGTGTCAAACAAGCTTGGCTGTAGCCCAGCAACACTTTCAAATACTGCACCAAACAGACTGAAATATAATTGGGAAATATTTAGCAAAATAAGAATACAATAGAACACAGAAAATAGTTGTTTAGTGGTTTCCTAACTCAATATGCTACCTTCAAGGATCCTTAAGTATAGTTTAGTGGCTCCTATTTTCAATTTGACACCACTGAGCAACATGATAATATTTCTTTAAAAAACAATCTCCTTAATTGTGAACCCAAGTTATTAAGAATTTGGACATTACTAGAAAGGTATTGCCAGACAAGAGACTATACTGAAGAATCCTACCTTCTAAAGAGGGGAGATAAAGTATCAATGAATGGGAGGATGAGAAGGTAGAGGTGAGGAGAGACAAGCACCAGCTGGAATGGCACGCTGACTCCTTCAAGAGATCTGGTATCATTTCAAAATAAAGGAAAGATAAGATCTTATTCCAGGAAGGCCTACCTAATGGAAGACCCCCAAGAAAGCAGGTTAAAATAATCATTTTATACATTGTCTAGTACCTTACATAAGTCGCATAATATTTATTATTTATTATCCAATGTTACTTCTCATATTTCATTGTTTCTGCATGGAGTAGCAATAAAAATGAAAGAAAGGGGAAGGACAGTTTTAAAATAAAAAAAATCAGTTGAAAATTCTGAATCAATGATAAAAAGCCCATTTTAAACATATGAAAGGCACATAGACACTATAAGAGCATGTTATATTTTCAATGTGAATACTCATGCATATAAGTTGTTAAAGCAAAGTTATTAAGCAAAGAACAAAAACACCCTCTTTTCATCATCAGGCAATAACTTCTAAACAGTATGTAGGAAAACACAGTCTGTGTGTTATATAACAATAATAAACCATACAAACCTCCCTTCTTCCAGCCTTCCCCATTAGCAATTTCACTCTAATAATTAAGTTCCACAGTATTCTAATAAATAAATCCAAAACAAATACTATAAAAACCTAGGCAAAGCTTCCTTCTCCTGGAAATTTCACTCCAATACTGTAATGGGTTTTCATTAAAAATTCTAATTATAAGATAAAGATGGAAGAAACAAATCTATCACTCTTTGCAGATGATATGATGGTATACTTAGAGAATCCTAAAGAAAAAACTAAAAAACTACTTGAAATAATAAACAACTTTAGCAAAGTTGCAGCATATAAAATAAACCTATGTAAATTATCTGCATTTATATATATTAATAAAAAAGTCCAACAGTAAGAGATAGGAGAAATTCCATTTAAAGTTACTGTAGACAATATAAAATATTTGGACATCCACCTTCTAAGAGAAACCCAGGAACTATGTGAACATAATTAAAAAACACTTGTCACACAAAGAAAATCTGATCTAAATAAGTGGAAAATATTGGTTGCTCATGGTTAGGCTGAGCTAATATAATAAAAATGACAATTCCACCAATCAAACTACCAAGAAATAGTTTATAGAGCTAGAAAAAATTATAACAAAATTCGTCTGGAAGAGCAAAAGTTCCAAAATATCAAGAGAATTCATGAAAAGAAATGCAAGGGAAGGTACCTAGCCATATCAGATCTTAAATTGTATTATAAAGCAACAAGCATCAAAATTACTTAGTACTGGCTAAGAAATAGAGTAGCAGATCAGTGGAATAGGTTAGATACACAAGACATAGTAGGCAATGACTAAAATGATCTGATATTTGATAAACTCAAAGACTCTAGCTTCTGGAATAAGAATTCACTATTTAACAAAAACATCTGGGAAGGCTGGAAAATAATATAGCAGAAGGTAGGCAGAGACCAACATCTTATACTGTATACCAAGAAAAAGTTAAAATGGGTACACAATTTAGATATAAAGGCTGATACTATAAGCAAATTAGGGAGTAAGGAATAGTTAACCTGTCAGATTTGTGGAGAAGGGAAGAATTTATGACCAAACAAAAGATAGAAAACATCATGAAATGCAAAATGATAAATTTGACTACATAACTTTGAAAAATTGTGAACAAACAAAGCCAATGCAACCAAGTTTAGGAGGGAAACAGAAAACTGGGAAAGAACTATTACAACTAGCTTCTGATCAAAGCCTCAGTTCTAAAATACAGAGAGAAATGAGTCAAATTTATAAAAATACAAGTCATTTCCCAATTAATAAATGGTCAAAGTATGTGCAATGCAATTTTCAGATGAAAAAGTTAAGCTTTCTATAGTCATATGAAAAAAATGCTCTAAATCAGTATTGATTAGAGAAATGCAAATGAAAACAACTCTGAGATACCACATCACAACTATCTGATTGGCTAACATGACAAAACAGGAAAATGATAAATGCTAGAGAAGATGTGGGAAAAGTGAAGCACTAATGCATTGTTGGTGGAGTTGTGAACTGGTCCAACCATTATGGTGAACGATTTGGAACTATACCTGAAGGACTATAAAACCCTGCATACCCTTTAAGCCAGCAATAACACTTCTAGGTCTATAACCCAAAGAGGCCATACAAATGGGAAAAGGACCTACATATACAAATATATTTATAGCAGCTCTTTTTGTGTTGGCCAAGAATTGGAAATTAAGGGGATGACCATCAATTTGGGAATGGCTGAACAGCTGTGGCATGTGAATGTAATGGAATATAAGAAATGATGAGCAGGCCAACTTCAGAAAAACCTGGAAAGACCTGAGTGAACTGAGGCTGTGTGGAGTGAACAGAACCAGGAGAACGTTGTACACAGTAACAGCCACTACGTGCAATGACTAACTTTGATAGACCTCTCTTCTTAGCAATGTAAGGATCCAAGACAACTCCAAAAGACTCATAATGGAAGATGTTGTCCACATCCAGAAAAAGAACTAAGGAGTCTGAATGTAAATTGAAGCATATTATTTTCTCTTTTCTTTGTTTTGTTTCTTCTTTCTGGTGGTATTTCCCATTGGCTATAATTGTTCTTTACAATATGACAATTGTGAAAATAGGTTCAATATGAATGTATATATAGAGCCTAAATCAACTTACATCATGTCTTGGGGTAGGGGGAGGAGAGAGATGGGGAGAAAATTTGTAACTCTAAATCTTATGGAAGTGGATGTTGAAAACTGAAAATAAACAAAATAAAGGCTAAAAACCCCTTATAAATGAACAAATGGAAGCTAATGACTTTACGATAAATCAAGAAAGAATAAAACATAACAATAAAAATGAAAAAAAATAGAAGACAATGTGAAATATCTCTTTGGAAAAACAACTCACCTGGAGAACAGATACATGGTAGATAATTTAAAAATTGTTGCACCACCTGAAAGCCATGATAAAAAAAAATAACCTAGGTATAATCTTTCAAAAAATTATCAAGGAAAACTGCCCTTATTTTCTAGAACTGGAGGGTAAAATAGAAACTGAAAGTATCTACCAATCACCTCTTGAAAGAGAAGACAAAATGAGACATCCCAGGAATGTTATAGCCAAATTCTAGAGCTCTGAGGCCAAGGAGAAAATGTTGCAAACAGTCAGAAATAATGCAAATATCATGGAGTCACAGTCAGGTTAACACGAGAATTATCAGCCTTACATTAAAGGATTGAAGGGTTTGTAATATTATATTCTGAAGGCAAAGGAGCTAGGATTACGGCCAAGAGTTGTCTATCCAGAAAAATTGAGCATAATCCTTCAGGGCATAAAAAGGATATTCAATGACATAAAGGACTTTTAAGTATTCTTGATGAAAACACCAGAGCTGAACAGAGAATTTGACTTTCAAATACAAGACTCAAGAGAAGCAAAAAAAAAAAAAAAAAAAAAAAGGTAAATGTGGAAGGGAAATCATGAGGGACTTAATAAGGTTAAACTGTTTACATTCTCGCCTGAGAAGATGATAGTGGTATCTATAAGAACTTTCTCATTATAAGGGCAATCAGAAGGAGTGTGTATAGAGATAGAGACATCTGTGTGTCTATATTTATCTATCTATCTCTACCTCAATATCTATATCAGAAGGACTTATGATGAAAAATGCTAGCTATTCCCAGAGAAAGAATGGATGGTGTCTGAATACACATTGAAAGATACTTTTTTTGCTTTATTTTTCTCGATTTTTTTTGAGGGGTGCTCTAAATGTTTTGCATGACTACACATGTATAACCTATATAGAATCATTTGCTTTCTCAATAGGGGAGGAGTGGGGAGGAGGGAAGGGAGAAAATTTGGAATCCAGAGTTTTAAAAATGAATGTTAAATGTTCTTGTTACACATAACTGGGGAAAATACTAAACGAAACAAAACAAAACAGCAATTAAAAAGTTATCAGAAAAAAATTACACATTTGTATTACTATAATACCATAAATCATGATATTATTCCTTTTTTTAAAAAAAAATCTTTTTTAATACTTTCTGGTTTTAGGTAAATTTTGTCTTTGAGCTAACTCATATATGGTTAGTTAACTACCAAATAAGGACAGCCTCAATCTACTGAGTTCCTGGTTAGTTTTTGTTAAATTTTCTGATTTTGCCAGGTCTCTTTCCCTTCCTCGCCACATTGACCTCCTCCCCTCCCCCAATAGCTTTCAAGTTTGGAAAGGATCCTGGAGCCCATCTAGTCCAAGGCTCTAACTTTACCACTGAAGAGACTGATCCTCAGAGAGGTTAAATGACTTTAATTTTCAAGCAGATAAAAGAAAATTATAAAGACTGTTTTTGAGGAAAGAGTTGGATGATGCAACAAGAATTAAATGAACTTGTTTCTGTCATTGAATAAGTTAATTTTGTGGCTCCCAAGTCTTTTTTTTCCCTATTATTATAAGAGCAGATGAAACAATTTTGAGATATTTACCGATATGTTAAGTTACCCTAATTTTCAAAGTCATCCTTCCATCCCTTCCAGAGAGAACCATCACTAGTAACAAAGAACTTTTTAATGGAGGAGAAAACACATTTATTTAACCAATACATCACTTAAGTATTGTAGTATATATAGTTTCATATAGCCATGTTCAGTCACATCTGCAAAGAAGGGAAGAAAGTTTTTCTTTAAGGACAATTTTAGTCATTTTGTTTCTTCAATTATTTCTGTGCAAGCATTCTTCATGTTGTATTCTTGGTTCTATTTATTTTAATAATAAGCACTTTCTCAGTAGAATTTTTTAATATTCTTGGAGTCTTTTTTGCTATACAACTTATAGATCTATTAAAATTATTTTAAAGGGCAAAGAGGTACATACATGGGATTAATCAAATGTTACTTTGTAATGTTTTTATGTGTACATACATGTATGTATACACACATGCATGTATATAAATATATCATAGCATTTCTAGGCTTATTTCAATAACCAACAAGCCTCTCTCTGTAACAAAGAAATTAAACTCATTAGAACAGTTGCCAATTTCAGATAGATAGATGGATAGATAGATAGATAGATAGATAGATAGATAGATAGATAGATATTCTACTCCAGTAGTTCTCCTTTTTAAAGAAAAGAAAAGGGACTCTCCTAGCGGCTTGGGTTGGGTGCGGCGGCGGGAGGTCCGGGCCGGTGTGATGGCGCGGAAGAAAGTGCGGCCGCCGCTGATCGCGGAGTTGGCCCGCAAAGTGCGCGCCTACCGGGAGCTGAAGGCGCGGCCGCGGGACTCGGAGCGCTTCACCCTGGACTAACAGACGATGACGCGGCCGCGCAGCGGCCCCCGCCTCCCACTGAAAGCCTGTGCCGACGTGCGGCACGAGAGGCGCCTCCTGCAGCTGCTCAGCCGCCTGCCGCTCTTCGGCCTGGGCCGCCTTGTCACGCGCAAGTCCTGGCTGTGGCAGCACGACGAACCCTGCTACTGGCGCCTCACCCGCGTCTGCGCCGACTACACGGCGCCGAATTTGGATCATGGAAAGGCCTGGGGGATCCTGACCTTCCGAGGTGAAACGGAAAGCCAAGAAAAGGAGATTGACCAGGTCATGTACCACGATTGGAGGCTGGTGCCCAAACATGAGGAAGAAGCCTTTAAGAACTTCACCCCTAAGTCAGAGGAAACTGTTCGATATGTGCCTTACCCTCCTTTGCTCCGGGCAATGATCTTTGCAGAACGAGAGAAGCAGGGCAACCTCAGTACTGAGGAGCCCATGATAGATTTGGAGAAAAGATTCTCTTTTCGAAAGCCGAATGCCAATAACCAAGCAGAAGGCACTCCAGTATAAAGGCCTTGAGCGGTTTTGTCATGTGCAGTGTGAACTTACCTGCGGAACATTCTCTTTAATGAAGAAGAATTTCTAGAATGTATGTCCCACAAAACCAGTTTTATTCTATATTTCTGGTGATGCACTGACTGATCTGAGCCGCTAAAGTACTGTCGAAATTTAGCATTTTGTAAGGCCCACGCTCTTTCACCATACCTCATTGTACCACCACTGAGCATTCAGGTCATTTGGGCCTCTTACTCCTTTAGAAAGGGTAAGAGGTGTCTTTGGGAGAGATCACAGAGGCAGAGGTGCCTCAAGTGCTCCGTAGCACATTGTGTTTGTACTTCAAAGTCAGCGGACATTCTTTGAGCTCTTCAAGGAGTCCAGGTAGAGGCATGAAGCCAGTAGAACCATGCTAGGGCTTCCTTTACTTTGTTTCATTTTACCTTTCATTTTACTGGGAGCCAGAACCAGGTTCTGTACGAGTACAAATAAAGGAAGGCAAACTCTCAAAAAAAAAAAAAAGAAAAGGGCATGTTTTCACATCTTTATTCTGGGATCAGTCTTGGGTATTACAGATAGAGAGGTAGATGGGTAGATAGACAGATACATGCATACATTAAGAGACAGAGCTAGAGATAGACAGAAGAAAGAGAAGAGGTGTTGCAACAATCTGGCTAGCAGCTGTTGTGGGGGTGAAAAACCAACACAAGCCCAACAACAAGAATGCTGCAAGCCCAGGTTCTTTTGATCTGCTTTACTAAGGAAATCAATGTTAAGGGGTTCACAGTCTTACTTTTATCCAACATAAAAATATCATTCACTCAGCTCAGGGGGAAAAGCCAGCACCCTGAGCTTCAGAGCAAATACGAACAGAGCAAATAAGCATGAATCAACAGATTTATTTCTGTCTGACAAAATCACAATACACAGTTACCAGAGAAGCATCAACATCTGGGTTTTATTCGAAGCCAGGGAGCTCATAACATGACTGGCCGAGAGTGATGTGCCACTCCTGCTGTGGCTCAGAGCTCCAAAGAAGAAAGCCAACCTCCGGGTTTATTTATCTTGTTCACGGTCAAAGGTGAGTCACACATGGGACTCACCCACATTACCTAAAAGCAACACAAAAATTTCAACCTAAACCCATGTGGTCTAAAAGCCTCTGATGTCACAAGCATGTCACAAACATGTCACTCAAACCCATGTAAGCTATAATCAAGGAAACAAAGGCCAAACTCTTCAAGGGCACTTGGTTGAATAAGTGCTAAAAGCCCATCTTGATTGCCAATACAAGAGGGAGGGACTGAAGTTTGGAGGTAGAGGGAGAGGGAAAGGGAGAAAGAGAGAAAGAAGATAATAGAGAGAAGGAAGGAAAGAGTTAAGGAGAGAAAACATTTATTAAGCACTCAGGATTCAGATGCAAGCAAGGAAAGTAGTCCTTACCCTAAAGGAGTTTACATTTGAATGTGAAGAAACAATGCCAAAAAAGATGGCGGGGTGGGGGGGAGCATTATATCAATACTTGGTTAAAGAGTGTCCTGTAAGCTTGCATTTCCCACCAGATGAAGCAAAAAATAACCAGAGTCCCAGTTTTTAAGAAAAAAAAGGAGGTGATGGTCTCAGAAGAGACTAGATGGTATATTTTGGTTTTTCACTTTTGTTTTCATATTTGAAAAGGATAATTTTTGCAGATCATATTTTCAAAACATCAAACCGTAATTTAGAGCTAACATTTCTCTTCATCTTCCTCACAAATAATGGCCAAGCAAGGAACTACTGAGTTCATAATGGCCAATTTTCCATTTGCCTACCTACAGTCACTGTTGTGCAAATGCTTAGCTCATTACTTTGTAAATTGTTTGAGATACCTTCACTAAAATAGCAGCATATAAACCAAAGTGCTTTTTCTTTCATTAACATTCTCTTCTGTTCAGTGCATATTTGCATGCTTTTCATGCTCTACCGTTCTTTATGATTAAATTAAAAAATATATAAATAAAAGTGAAATTTGAAATGACTTATTTTATGTTTATAAGTCATTACATTTGGACTTTATTTGGTCACATGAGAAAAGGCATAAGAAATAAATGTGGTATTTGATTGAATGCATTGTTTGTTTTCCTTCCATGTAAAGCATTCTATTGAGTGTGTGCTGTTGCATGCAATGATTGTTCCTTCATAATCTGTGGTCTTAAGTAGCATCATTTTCACTAGTTTTTACTTTATTGCAAATGTGCTCTGCAATATGTTCAAGGTATCTTTCATTTACAGGTCATAGATGCTCTGAGGCTCTCTAAAACAAACTCCAAAGTATAGCTGGTGTTCTTTCAGCATGAAATACTGCCGGAAAGTTCAAAATGATTTTGAAAGTATTTCAAAATTTAAAAGCTTCCTATTTGTTTATAAAACCAATGTAAATTTGTGTCTACAATTGTCTGAATGTCGTACATACATCCCACATAATTTCACACACTCTCATTATTTTTAATAGCAGGAGCAGCTAGATAAATCAAGGATGTATCAAAAGGGCAGACAATTACCTCTTTGTTGAGAGAATATTGCATGTGTGGGCACAGTAAAGAATTTATAACCATTTCAAAACTTGAGGCATTTATTTTGCTGCTATTATAAACTAGCAAGTGAAAGAACTTTTAATCATCACAAAATTCTACAGTGATTCATGAATTAGGAACTGGCCTACACTTGACTTCAGTTACTTAAAAATAATTTAGAAGCTGTTGTTCTACAAACTGAAAAACTGTATATTTAAACTGCAAACATTTTTTAAATTAAAGAAAAAAATATCTTCCTGTCCCAACCACATACCATTTTCTTCTTTAGCAAAAAATACAAAATATTTGTATCTTTAGATATAATCATGTAGTTCTGGCCCTGTGATTTAATCAGTATAGTCATCTCCCATTACAGAAGATCATTTCACAGATGTAGATAAGCAACTTTTCTTTAATTTACATCTTAGAGGGTTTCCTAGAGCATTTAACAAGGTAAACAGCTTGCCTACCTTCACACAACTCATATTTTTCAGTGACAGAACTTAAAACTGGGGCCTCCTAACTCTGAAACCTCTATACCATGTTGCTTCTCAGATTTACTCCAGCAGAAATTGAAGCACTACTGTTAAAATTTCATCACAACAGTTTATAAGGAACTGTCCATATTTTTGTTGTTACATGGAAATTATAAAAAAAATATATTACCTTGAAATAGGTGTGCTTTTGAAAAATATTTTCTTATGATTTTGTCATCATTAAAGGATTTTATAATAGTAGCATTATGGAAACATTAAATTAGAGGCACTTAGTTGACACAGCAGGTAGAAAACTGGGCTGAGAGTAAAGAAGATCTAAATTCAAATCTAGCATCAGATACTTACTAGAACTTAGCATAGTGCCTAGAATATATTGCCTAGCAGGCATTAAATAAATGTTTGTTTTCTTCTTTCTTTACTCTTTTTTGATGCTATGTATTTCATAGGACTTCCTTTTTTTCCTTCCTACCTTGAAGGATTAGATTAGAAGCCATATTGCAGAAAGTTAGGAAGACAGTGAGAGGAAAGGAAGTAAAGGCATGGAGTGGAGAAAGCCTCAGGATTTGTCACAAAAAGGAAGTGATAGCTAGCAGAAGTGGCTGTGTAAAGTGAGTTCTTTTGAGGATGGAAACACATTTATAGGCAGTATAGAAGAAACCAGAAGATAGGGAGAAATTTGAGACAAATGAGAGTGCTGTAATAGAGGGGGAAATCTATTGGAGATGCCACGATGAAATGGGATCACTTGTGTATATAGAGCGGTTTGCCTTGAGGGCAGGGGCAGTCCCCAGTGCTCCGCACAGTTCCTGGAACACATTAGAATCCTAATAAATGCTAATTGATTGGCAAAAAGACCACCTCTTCATATGAAACAGTGGTGAAGGAAGAGATGGTGGCAGAAGGCATCTAAATGATACAAAATGATATGAAGAAAGAAGAGGGGGTTTTCAGTGAATGGTTCCTTTTTTCAGTGAAATAAAAGGCAAAGTTCTCAACTGAGAGGTAACCTATAAGACATTTGAGGCAGAATGAAATGGTTTGGAAAAGTCATTATGGTGAACGGGATAACGTTAGATGCAACTCACCTGGGTTGGAGTATGTGTTGCTTTTTGCCTCTCAAAAATAACATTTCTCACATTTCTTTTTGAGTGGTGAGTACAAGATTTTTCTTTTGGGGCTAATATCCATGCACAAATGTCTCTATCTGTAGTAATTCCTAAGGTGGAAGTGGAGGAATAGCATGAAAGGGAAAGGTCTCTCAGCATCTTGAATTACCATTCCACCGGCAGATAGTAATAATTAGTAAATAACAATGAGAGAACAAGGATGTCATCCAGACCCACCAATAAGAAAGCGTCAGGGAAGCTGAATCATGCACAAACTCAGTATTAAATTCTCAGGCCATTAGCACTATAAATTCTGATATTCAGCCTGAGCCATTCATAAGCCCAAAAGGTCATGAGGAAAATTCCTAACCACAAACTTATTTGTGTTATTTTAGGAGAATGAGGGAAGTGGTTACCCATGGAAATACAGAGCAACTTTTTTAGGACTACATGTGCTATATATTTTGTATTTTACCACAAAATACACTATTTTTATGTTGTACATACCCTTTCTTAATACACAGAATGTTTTTCAGTCTTTTCTTCTTTACTTAATATGCTAGCACATAAAGTCATCTATATATAATCACTATAGATAATATGTTGTATATTACTACATGTTATTTATGTTTTTGTTCACCATATAAAACTTTATTTGATGTTGTCTGATGTTTCAAAGGACTTGTAACCATGGCCTTATTTATATACTGTTAACATGTATGATATTGATTGTGGGATATAAATTTAGTGATAGATAAATGCACGTCTGAAATAAATTGTAAGTATTGGGTACACATACCCGTGATTATGCTATCTGTCAACTTATGTTGCTTATCATATATGTTCACATGTATTCATGTGCTTTGCTAGGGGAAATTGTAGCCCATCTGTGGCTAGCTGACTGGCTATGATAGGTAGGTAGTAAAGTGGATAGAGTGTTTGTACTTAAAGTCAGGAAGACCTGAGTTCAAATCCCATTTCAGACATTTATTAGCTAGATGATCTTAAGAAAGCCAATTAACTTTTGTCTTCCTCAGTTTCCTCATCTGTAAAAATGGAGATAATAATAGTTCTTACCTCCAAGGGTTTGAGGGAGATCAAAAGACATAATATTTGTTAAGCACTTTGCAAACTTCAAAGTAGTGTGTGTGTGTGTGTGTGTGTGTGTGTGTGTGTGTGTAAAATAAATGCTACCTATCAGCAATTATGATTGCTTGCTTTTTGTTAAACTAGATTGCATGCATCATGGGCTCTTAAGGGTAGAGAGTCTTCTAGTTTTCTGCCACTATGATGCACAGATATCTTTACATAGGACTTTTCAGTTAACAAGATAAGGAATACATGATATAAGAGACTCTTCCTATGCTTTGATCCTGCTTTTAAGCCCAGTTTAGTCTTATTACTAGAAGATGGCAAGGAAGAGCAAGAAGCTGGTAAACTTGTATTAAGCACATAAACTACATTTCTTTGAACCTTGGAGCTGTAGCTAGTTGCAAAGGTCCATAACCTAAACTATTAATTTGATTTGATAATACACACACAAAGTCAAGTGAGAAATAACCTGGGATACTGATTAGGAAGGTCAGAGGAATGGAGTAAATTATAGCATCTTCCAAATGACTTGAGAGAATCCCTAGGAGCTAGGCTAATTCCTCATAGTTCACTTTGGTGAAATGTATTACAGATGTTAAAACAAAAACAAAAACAGTGGATATGTCAGGATAGACTAGAAGAATACTTAGACTAAACACAGTACCCCTTTTTACTTAGTTATCTTGAAATATGATGCAGTACTTATTAATGATTACTGACTTAATATAACAGCTAAAGGTTGACAAAAAATGTTTTATATACATATCTCATCTAATCTATAAACAAACTTGTAAAGGAAAAGTTACAGTATTTTCATCACCATTTACACATGAGTCTTATAGTTTCTCCACAGGGGAGAATAAGAAAATAGGATCAGAAAGATTTAATGAATTATCTATGGTTAAACAATTAGTGTCAAAAGTGGGCTTTAAATACATGTTTTTTTTTTTCCATTATGTTATATATTTTATATGCAGATATATAACTCTACATGGAAACAAGCAAGAACAAAAACTGGTTGAAATTAATGAATAAAAAGTTTAGGTTGTTTTTCTTTTGGAATTTCCATCACTTATGACATTTGGAAAATAAAATCACATGCCTGTGTGTTGTTTCAGTATAGACTTCTGTCTGAAATCAAATCATCTCTTTAGTTCCAATCTCTCTGTTTTTCATTGAGACATTTTGTTTTATTTCAAAGAAAAAAGGCTTTATTAAAAGAGAGGAAAAGATTGAAATATTTCCTTCAACCATTGTTATAATGTTCATAGTGCTTTCATATAGATAACTGCATTAATTAAGTGCTAAATTTTGAGTCACCACAGCTGTGTCACCCTGGGCAAGTCTCTTAATCTCTCTTGGTATCAGTTTCCTCATCTGTAACATTTGGAAAATAATTATTTCTTATCCATACTATTGTTGTAAGGATGAAATTAGTCATTAAGATATGAACCTTAGATAGCATCTAAAACAAGTTCATGATATTTATGAGATTACAAAATAATCAATATTCTTGCTTATGCCAATAGCTATTTATTTAGATTTTTTACATTTAAATATCTCCACATGAAGGGACTTTGACTGTAGAAGCTTTCATCTGGTGCTTCTTACCTTACTAACATGATGTAGTTGGGGTGACTTAGCCTAGGAAATCAAAGGGAGATTTGCCTTCAAAGGGACCTAAAGTAAAATCAGAACAATAACTTAAATGGAAATATAAGCTTCTCCACTAATCATATCCAACTGCTCTCTATTTCCCTTTACCTGTGGACATTATACCAATTTTAGCTCAAAAAACTGAGTTTCTAAAGAACTAAAAATGAATTATACAGAAAGGGCAATGGAGAGATCTATAGTGAGTGTAATCAGGCTGCAATATATAATCAATAAGGCACTTTGAAGAATAGGAGTTAAAAAATGTTATTAGGAAAATGTATGATAAGAAGAGAAAACTGGTTAGGCACATGGCAAAGGTAAAGGGCATATAGATAACCTGAGTGCTATACCTGTATCCTCATGATGTCCAAAAGAAATCAAGGAAGGCACCCAGCTTTTTTAGAAGGACATTATAAACACCATATAAGATGGACAGGAACTAATGGCTTGCAATCTATATCACTGAAGGGAACATCCAAATCAATGGGATCCCAGATTCATTTTAGGACTTTTCATTAATTGCAAGTATACCACTCAGTCAAAACTCCTCACTTCCTAATTTCTGTTATCCAGATGCAGTGCTCTAGGCACAAGATTTACTTTCTCCTTATTTCTATTTACAGACCCATACATTGCCAATATCTTTCCACATCCAATCCACCTTTGAAGTTCATGTTGTCCAACTACCACTCTTTCCCAATGCTTTGGCTCTCGTTGCTAGCCTGTTATATGAAAATATTTTCAAATTGTTTTCTATTAATAAACATACTGAAAAGCATACTTAGATGAACCAAAACGATAGTGTAAAAAGAAATTAAGTTTCACAAGGTAACAGGACAAATTACTTCTTTTTTTAGAGTTTGTTCTTTCAACTCATCAGACACTTTTTTTCAGGCTGTGGATTACTGCTTTAGGACTAATAAGAAACATTTAATCTTATTTTTTATTTTTAGATTTCATTGAAAATTTATCTATTATGTGAAATCAAATAAAGCATTTAGATTGAGGTTATTATAAGATGATTAATTTGCAAAAGAAAAGCTAACATTTCAAATAGCATGTACTCCCTCCAAAAAAAATGCTACTTTTTTTTTAAAATAAGAGATCTAGGCAATAGAGTGATCTCTAAGTCAGTATGACTATAGTCTATTGATAAATAGGATATTTACTAGACCTGTGATTTCATTGGCATAGAGAGCTCCTGGATTAATAAAAACCTTCTAACAATGCAGGTGGGAGGACACATACTCTGAAATGTAGTCTTAAAATTTGCCTAGATTACCTAAAAGTTAAGTGACTTGACCAGCATGATAGAGGTAGGTTTTGCACTCAGATCTTTCTGGCTCTAAGACCAGCCCTCTTGAAACCAAAGCTTCCTCAGGTCTATAGGTTCACATCAGGATATCCCAATTTTTCAGTTGCAAACCTGCACTGGACATATGAGGAATAGATCATTGTAGGCCTCGGTGATTTGGAAAGGCTTCACATTTGGAATCAAAAGATCAGAGTTCACATTTTCTCTCTGCTAGTCTGTCCAGGGAAATCAGACCATTCACAAATTCAGGATAGGAACTGCAGGCCATTATGACTCAATCTCCTTGTATGATTTTGGGAAAGTCACTTTGTTGGATGGGGAAGCTCAGGTCCAGGAACCCCAAGAATGGAGCTCCCAGACGGGGTCATTGAGACTGAGTGCCCCTCAAAGACCCAAGTACTGGAGAGGGTCGGGACTGTCTGGAATGAATTCATGATCTAAAGCATTCTTTAAGTCAAGGTGGCAAAGATTTATTATGCTTTACAGCAGGCAAGAATTCTTAGGGAACCTGCAAACTTACAGGGCTACAAGGAAAGTTTAAATATGAGATTTGGGGGTAAAACCTGTCAATTAAGTTTTTTGGGGTGGGATTAGGGAGTGGTTAAAGGATGGTCAGTTCTTAAGGGAACATGCACTTTTTGTATCTACTGCACAGGTATCTTAGCCAGAGTTCAATGGAAAATAGCCTAAGGGGGGCTACCTGGGGGTGGGGTTTTGACTGTGAAATGTCACTACTCAAGCAAAGGTCATAGCTGACTGGGAATATCCAGGTGGCTTACATCAAATGTCTTGTTAGACAAGAGGAATGTAAGGGAGTATACATTTGACGATGTCTAGGATACATATCAGGAAGGTCAGTAAGTAGTAAATATTGTTATGTCCCAGTGCAGAGCCAATTAGCAATACAAAAGAAGTCAGACCAATAAATTCTATATGTGTGGCCGGCTGCTGTATCAGGAGGAGAGATAAGTGTTTTGCTAAGGAATGGTGCCCTTGAACTGGAGAGAAACTACTAGGGCCAATGCTTTGAAGCTAGGGCGAGAAGTGATTATAGAACTGGGTTTCAGGCATAGGCACCCAAGCAGAGGCTAAGGAGAAATGTTAGAATTAGGGTCCAAGCACAAGCACCCCAGCACCACGTCAACTTGACCGCTCTAGGTCTCAATTTCTTCATTTGTAAAATGAGAGATGAGTTACACAAGCTTTAAAGTCCCCTTCCAATGCCAAATCTATATTCCTAAATTGGACTTCAGAAAGATGTTCTTGAATAAATGTGATCTGAATAGGTAAAGTAGGAAAGAGAGTACAACCTGTTTTGCAATAACTCGACATATACGTTCCTTAAAATCACAGTGCTATGAAAAATTGTCAAATAAACAACACAGGGCTTATGGGAAAAATGAAGTTGGGGTACAATACTTAAAAATTTCATCAGTGATTTTTTTAAAAATAGGAACCTAATTAAAACAGTAGCATAGTTCTTAGACATGTTAAATGGTTAAGAAATATGTAAATATTACATTAAATAGTGTTGATGAACTCAATCTACAACCAGACTCCCATGAGCCAGGGGAATGTATAGGGGACAAGGGTTGTGGGGTGGAGTATTTGAGTATGGACACACAGTTTTCTGGCCACAGCTCCTATGGCACCAGGCTATATAGAATCAATATGGCACTTTACCTTGAAAAAGACTTGAAGTTTGAATTTGGTGGGTGTCTCACTCGAATTCCCCACAGCCTAGAAAAGAGGAATAGCTTTCCCAGCATGGGCTCCAGGTCACATAAACATTGCTAGCCTGCACCCTGTGAGGCACATAGGTGGAATGGTACTGTGACCACAATCTGCAGGCCTGTGCCACAACTCCTCTGCTACTTGCCTGAAGTCTCCTCCCCCATCTTGGGTTGTTTATACTGTAGCTGTGCAACATTATCATCTGTCTCAGGGAATTTCCCATGGCAGGTGGCTAAGGAATTGTGCACACCAAAGGATCTGAGTCATTATCTAGTTTGGTTTGGGGTGGGGGTAGGTCTTCCTGTTTGTCCTTCCCTTCCATGCCCACCTCTCCAGGCCTCCAGCTCTCACCCCACTCCGCCTCATAACTCCTCCTTCCATCAGTACCTCTCAGTGAATTCTGGGTCAAGGAAGATAAACCTGCAGCACCTTTCCCTCTGTCAGAGCCAGAAATCTCTTCCTCACAAGCCCCACAGCGCACTACCATGACGCAGTTTCCTCTGCTAATAAATCGCCCACAAGCAAATGCAAAATTTCTGTTATACTCCAATTGTTCCCTAACATATCAATCAAGTTGGAATAATTAGATTTTGGCAGAATAAGTGTTTTGGCAGAACTGACTACTGTAAAATGAAAAAAAAAAGCATTAGGAAAGGTGGGGAGCACCTTGGTCAATTTCGCTAGAAGAGTGATTTCATACCAGTGAAAAGTCAGACATGGGACAGTCATGTGCAGGTGGGGCTGCACATCTTCTGAGTTCAAATTTGGCCTCAGACATTTACTAGTTGTGTGATCCTGGGCAAGTCACTTGTTTGCCTCAACTCCTCATTTGTAAAAAATCAGCTGGAGAAGGAAATCGCAATCCACTCCAATATTTTACCCAGAAAATCCTAAATGGTGTCATGAAGAGTTGGGCATAACTGAACAACAACAAAAGTCAGAGATGTTTTTTTTGAAGGTAAATCAATGTAACATCATAGAGGCCTTCGAATATTATGTTAAAGAATTTAGACTATCCTATATGCAGTGCAAAGAGTTAAAGGTTTTTGAAAAATTGGGCACATTTTATCTTTAAGAAAGTTCTCTTCAGCTCAATCACTGAATTTCATTTTATTTGTAAAAAAGTTGCTTATCATCCCTCCCTCCCCCCATTGTCTCTGTATACACAAAAAAACAACAGAATCCAGGTTGTTGTTTTTTGAGCTGTTTCATGTTTTAAAATTAAATTCAAAGTTTTTTTTTTTTAATTTTCTTTTCAACTGCATGAAACTCCATGACAGCTTTTGGTGAATTTTTCCTTTTTGTCTTCATGATTTTTTTTCTTTTACCTATATTTGGGTATGTCTTGTCCCTCATATCACAGCTTCTGTCTTCTACTTTGTTATTCCTTTGTTATCTCTTCAGTGTACCTAGTATGGTTTGCTCATCACAACAGGCATTCAATAAATAGTGTTGACTACAACGTAATAAAGATTAATGATGGGTAAAAGGGATGTGATATCACCAATACATAGGATAATATATTTTCTTAATGGCTATAATATATTAAATCTAGAAACACCCATTCCCCAAACACTTCCACCAAATATCACGATTTAAGTGGTTCCACTTTTATTGTGACATTTTGAATCCTAGTAGGAAGTCTCAGGAAAGAATAGAAATAGTTTAGAAAATAAAATAGTCTGGTCCTAAACAAATAGATTGTGAATGTACTGTAGTGAAATGTACTGTAAAGGAAAACCTCAGTTAACTAGGACTCAATAAAGCCTGGAACTTTAATTTACCAATTTTTTTTCTTCATTGTTTTGAAGCATTAAGATACAACAACAAGCCAAAAATTCAAGTTTGGTCCTGTTGCTTTAAATTTCCATATATGTCCTAACGTCAAAATGCATACAGTCCATATCCTACACCTACAGACTATGTGTAATGTCTAGCAATAGTTATTAATATTTAAAATGAAAGGGATGACACCATATAAATTTCAGTGTCATCAAAGGAAAACTAAATGAACTTCAGCATCCTTATCTTAGAATATTCACCAGGAAATGGGCATTTTAGAAATTTTCAATAAAAACAAGGCTGAAATTAAAGATAACTTCCCTTTATCCCTTAGGTAAGCAAAATTTCAGCCAACCAGAAGATCCTAGTTATTACTCACTTCATGAATTTGAGGTTTTACTGGATATATGGAGTTTAGTTTTTTTTTAATTAAAAATATATTTATCACAGCTTAAATACTTATAGTTGGAATTTAACAAACATCACAAGGGTTTTTAAGTCTGGGGCCCTTCTGGTCAACAGTGATAAAGCAGTAAAAGGAAAAATCCTGGGTGGGGGGAGCATGATAAATTTAATAAGTAATTAGCAAGGTGCCAAATCAGTTCCCGATATTACTTGCTAATTGCCTTAATGATAATGTTCTTTTAAAGGTCTCATTCCCAGTTGTTCTATTTTGGCATTTCTGACAGTGGGGATTACTTTGGAGCTAATATTAAGTAATGATGGCTAGAGGAAGGCCTAAATTTCAGTAACAGTAAGAGTAACTCACATTCACATAATGACTTAATAGATACAAAGGTTTGCCACATACGAACTTTGTCATGTCAAGTGAAAGTATTATTGCTCTTACCTTACAGATGAGGAAACTGAGGTTCATAGTGATTAAGTAATTAAGCCATGGTTATAAGGGACAACGCTAGTATTAAAAACTCAGTTGAGAAGTTTTGTCTTTAACTCAAAATACCCAAAATGTCTGTCACATTTTAGAAATATTGATGATCATTTAATAAAGGAATATAAAAATCAACATAATAATTATATATGTATATACATACATATGTATGTGTATATATGTATGTGTGTGTGTGTATGTATATCCCCTGAGGATAAGAGCAAGGTCCAAAATAAACTTCCTGAGTGAACTGATGTTGTTTCCCACTGCAAGTACCCTCTAGGAATCTGTTAAAATTGGAGAGAAGAGGACAAGTCAGAAACAGATGTCTTTGAGACCTACTAAATGGACTTCTGAGCTATTTTAGTAGATTATTATCTTTATTTCAGAGAAGAATAAATTGAAGCACACAGAAGTGAAATGATTTTTCCCATGTGGTCTGGGCTGGGACTTATTCAGCCCAGTCCCCTTACAGTTCAGGTGTGATACTGGAACAAAAGGGCAACTAGGTGGTACGGTGGATAGAGTACTGGGCCTGCAGTCAGAAAGACCTGAGTTCAAAACCTGCCTCAGACACTTACTATGTGACACTGGGCAAGTCACTTAAACTTATTTGCCTCAGTTTCCTCAACTGTAAAATGAGCTGGAGAAGATAACAGAAAATATTCCAATATCTTTGCCTAAAAACAACCCAAAGAGAAGACTGAACAAATTAGAACAAAATGAGACACTCAAAACTTAACAAAAAGAGATTCACTTGGCCATAGCAGAAGTATAGCCAACAAAAATAGGCATTGAGAAATCCTTCTGTGAATTGATTCAACTGAGTGAAGTTCCCTTCACAATCCACCAACCAAGAATCTGTGAGCCCCTCTATCCCATGTTTGGGCAAGAAGAAAGTCAGGTCAAAAATCTGAACTTTTAGTATCCTGAACCCACTAAATCTCAAGGAATGTCTCAATAACTTTAAAAAAAACAAAACAAAACAGAGTAACCTTCATGAGGGTTAGGAGTTAGGATATTGTTTTTAATTCATCCTTAAAGTTTTCAGGGCACCTTTCACCACTTATATGACTTTAAGACCGTTAGTACTCAACCCTTACCTGGGTATTCAAGAAGCTTAATACAGGCAGTACCAATGGAGCAGGAGAAGGCTAAAACAGAAACATAACATGAACACAATAAACAATCTAATAGTTTCCTGAAAGAGTGAGTAAATTAAGAGTCCTAAGATGGGCCAAGTCCTGGTTCTAAATAATGAGGTCCATGTGGTATGTGAGGCCAAATCTTTGCAGTTCATAGTGGGTCTCTCAGTGTAAAAAAGTGATCATTAAGGGGAAGCTAAACCAAGAACGTCAGGGATACAGCAAAAATGATGATATGTCCTGCATAATTACCAAGTCTCGTCACAGATCAAGAAGAATTGGCCAATACTGCCACCCACATAGCATTCTATGATTTACCAGCCAGGACATCTCTCTCCCTGGGAACTCCATAGTGATGGTAGGGACAGTGAGAACACAAACTCTATGCCCCATGAGAGACCTCTGAGGGACTGCCTCCTCCTTTGGTGGGGTTGGAAACTTGCACACACATGCACACACAAATACACCTTGTTGCCATAAAGTTCCGCCTAGCAACAGTACCTGTAAATGCTCTAAGCCCTCTCTGGTGAGGAGTTATACAATTTTCACTTAATTTTATAGTAAACGATGGGACTGTCTTTTGACATTGTACATGCCAGTACATTTTTTTTTGTCACTGGCTTTCCACTGTAGCTGGGAGCCAATTTATTAACCAGTGCTTTTAGGGCCCTGCCTGATGCCCAATTTTACCAAATACCTTTGGTGCCCATGTCCATGCATGTAGCCCACTTTTCCATAATGAAGTTCTACCCCTTGTGCTGGGGCAGGACAATTTGTATGAAGACCTGAACTCTTTTTCCCCGGTTCTGGGAAAGAGTGTGGCTCGAGGCCTAAGCACTCTTATGTTGATGCTGCTGAGGCCTGACTCTGCCTACCTGTGCAAGAGTTTACTGAGGGCCTACCTGCCACTGCCCTTCACTGCTTGGTGGGAGCACTTTGGATGCTGCCAATCCTGGGGCTAAGACAGAAAACATCAAAGCTAGAGATTTCTCTAAACCACTACCTGTGCTGTACTGTCCATGTACACACAGGAGCCATATCTGATGGCTTTGGCAAGATGCTCCTGATGCCTGAGTTCTCTGTTCTTCAGGGACTTCTCAATAGAAGGTCCAGAGAGACAATTGCAGTTCACAGTCCAAAGTTGGGTGGTGAAAGTGGAAAAATGTTAAAGTGATGTAACACTCCCTACCTGTTCTCAGCTAATCAAATGGGGTACGATTGGCACATTTGTCTATTTATCCACATTCAGAAATATCTCTGGGTTCCTGAGGAAAATTTAGCATCACTTCTGAAATGACTTCATCCCATGGCTCATATCAAAGAATTTACCAAAAAAAATCCATGTGGCAAATTTGCAATCATGGTATCTTAAATTCCAAATTAAAGCAAAACAAAAGTAAACAAATAAAACTGAGACAGCGTCTTGAGCATAGTTAGACAGTCCAATAATTCAAGTCTTTGTTTTCTTTCTCTCACTGTTGGAGTCTCTCAGTCTTCAATGACTGGCTATGTTGATATATATTTGTAGGACTGTGGACTTCTGGTTCAGCTGCACTGTCTTATCTCAAAAACCCTTCAAAACCAAATAATTTACATGAATATGACTATCTTAAAGATTTTTTATTGGAGAAGTTTCCCCTGAGGCAAAAGATAATTCAAGGGCTAATTAGTTTTTATTACTTTTTTTTCTTTTCTAATGAAGAGAAATTGCTTTTTCCATACCCAAAAAGTCAGTCCCTCCATTTTTCTTTGAAGGTAAACCAAGGACTGAAGAGATGTCCTAGTACAGAAGTTGAGAATGTTTTGGCCTTAGGATACCTTTACGCTTTTGAAAATTCCTGAAAGCTTTCCCTCCTCTTCTCTCTTCCCCCAAAGCTTTTGTTTATGTTATCTACCTTATTTACCATATTATAAATTATTCTACTAAAATTATTATGAAAATAGTTTTGACCTCATGGACCCCATAAAAGGCTCTCAGAGAACCAGGGGTCCCCAGACCACATTTTGAGAATCATTTATTTTCAATGTGTTCTTAAGGATACATAACATGCTCACATTGTTCACTTCTTGTTGAATGGCAACAGGCAGTTTACCCTTTAATCTCCCAGGAAAGTGTGTATGAATGTTAGGGGGTTGGGGACAGGCATGGAGAGGAGAGTGGCCTCATAATAAACAACCAACATTTTTAAAGCTATCACCGAAAGGACCACCAGAAGCATGAAGATAAATGGCCACCACATTACTATACACTGCCCATTTCCCAATTTGAAGAGCTCACTATGTTTCAGTTCTATAATACCATTCAATTGTTCTGGGCTGGGCCTGTGGGGTCAATGTGGGAGTGAGATAGGGTTAGGATATTGTTCCTATCACACTAGGGTACATAGGTACTCAGGGATTAAAATAAAAAGTAAACCTAGATCTCCCAAATCTCGATCATTTACTTCTTTTTTTTTCAAGTTATCATGTGGTTTTACCGTGGTTAAAATAAGTTGCAATATTGGAGACACACAGACCTACCTGCAAAGGGGTCCAAAATATCATTGCATCATCATCAACATATATTTAATAATTGAGTTTTGAAAAAAAATCACTGAAAGCAATACTCAACAAGTAATTCAAACAGCTTTTCATTTTTTTTTTGTTAATCTCTAGCAAGAGTATATAAATGTAGTTAACAGTTTTTACTGAATTGGGGCCAAAAAAAGCATGTCTGCCAATTTGTTTGTGCACTATATTTACAAACTTACAAATGTGACATTTTCAACATCTTCTTCATTTCCAAAATGTTCCTATTGTGTTTAAAACGAGATTGGAACATGAAACTCTCAAAGTTATCAAAAAACTTTCCATCTGGGGCTGTTTCTCTGAGTGATGTTAAGCCAGGTAAAACCTATAAAAAATTGACATGTTTTGGATACATTGTGAAAGAAGCATATGCTAACCCTATTAAATCCCCAAAGCTTTATATACAAAACACAAATTAAATTAGTGAATTGAATGTTACCACATGAATTTTGGTATGCTTCCCTCTCTCTACTTCTCTCCTTCCAGGGTCGTAAAACCTATCCCCCTGATTCCAATTCTAGGCAATGGTAAGCACAGGTCAAGATCCCCATGGCTCAGCCTGGCAATTTAAGGACTAGTCAATTTCTCATCTACCTCAAATTTCGGCAAATTGCTATAATAAAGATGCTCACTCATCTGTTGCATCAGTAGTTCAACTCAAGTGAGATACAAAGGATTCCATTCAACTAAAACCCCTTGCTCCTAGTAATACTTACTTTCTGATCTTGCAAGAAAAGGCAATTTCTCAAAGCAGTATAAGTAAGAGGGCATATGGAGGAGGAACTGTTCTTTTCTAATACTTCTCTGATAAGGGGCAGTGACAGAAATAGGAGGGGTGCAGTAATTTCTAATCCATTGCCAAAAGACTTACAGGGGATACATCTTTCCTTATATGTAACTTGTCAAATTATGCTAGGTATATCAGCATGCTTTCCATTGTATAGTAAGTGCATATGATAACATCTCCAATATAATCATAAATATTAATAAAATTTTTGCCTACTATCAGTTCATAGTCAAACATGAGAATATTAAAAAGGAATATAGGGAAAGTGGTGATGAAGGATGTGAGAAACTGAAAAGTATTCAAAGCTGAGACCCAATCCAAGTCCCCTGACAGATACCTAATCCCATTTCCAAGAAGGTGCAGGAAAGAGATTATTAAAGAGAAAGAAAATATCACTAAAGGACACTAAAGGACCCCATAAAGACTCAGAATTATCCATTTAGCCAACAAGGGAACTTGATTCCCCACGAAAGACAAATCCTTCTTTAAGAGAAAATTGCCCAGAAACACAAACCTGGACTGTTCCTTGATAAATAAGGGCAAAAGCTCTGACTTGAGGACCAGATATAAATGAAAAAATAGACTATGGCTCTTTAAAATTAAAAGGCAATCTTACTCTCAGGCAGAATTTTTAGAAGAGCCAAAACTCCATCCTGATACTGTACTTTCACTTCAGTTCCTGTTTAAGAAAACGGTGTTCCTCTGACCTATCCAACTTGCTTGGTAAATATATTCAGGCTTTCTGTCCTGCCTAGTTAGCTCTACTTCTCCTGTTCTTTGACTTTCCCCAAACAGTTAATTTCTCCAGGGGTGAAGAACCTGTTACCTTGAGGCCACACATGGCCCTCTTGGTCCTCAAGTGCAGCCCTTTGACTGAATCCAAACTTCATTGAACTAATCCCCTTAATAAAAGGATTCATTCTGTAAGACTTGGAGTCAGTCAAAAGGCCACACCTAAGGACCTAGAAGGACACATGTGGCCTCAAGGCTGCAGGTTCCCAACCCCTGGAAGCTTTTTACTTACGTTAACTCTTAGCAATTTCTCTGCCGTACAATCTCTATCATTAGGAGTACTTAATCCATACTCTTGCCAAAAAAAAATCATGGTGGTAATAAATCCCATATCATCACTACACTGTTCAAACTATGATCAGCCTAACTTCATATCCAGCAATTTTGTGATTGATTTTCCCCCATTGGCTTGCTTGAATTAAACTCCCATGGGGATTCTGTTGTGGTAGGGAGCAGTCTAGGGAACCTTCATCATTATAGTACAGACCATGAAGTATAATGGTCAACCTCTCTGAGGAGATTTTTATTCTGTGGACTATGAACACTGTTTTAGCAGGTCTAATTCTATTGAAAAAAGATTCAGGAGATACTCTGCCCCCTTTCCTTTCCCTTCCCAAAGATCAGTTGGTATATAGAAGAATTTTGACAGGCCATCAGGTCACTTTCTTTGGCCAGGTCCCATCATCATACATTGTTGTATATACAACAGCCTTTCCTACCCCTAGTCAGCAGAGCCTAATTTACTGTTAGTCTGATCAAGAAGTCAGTTATCTATGGTTAGCTGAGTTATTATGAGGATTTTATTGCTGAAAGAATGAAAGCATTTAACTATTCCTGAAGGAAGCTTTCAACTACCAGATCAGGCAACCCTGACAACCACCTCCTTCTGGCTCTTCTATGATTCTGACGCAGGCCCTCATTATGTCACAAACGTACCTATTATTCAAAAGCCTTCTGCCTAGTCTCCCTGCCTCAAGATTCTCCCCACTCCAGATCATCCTCTACTTAAATGTCAAATTGATTTTCCTAAAGCACATATCTAATCATTTTACCCATTACCCCAACTCAATAAATTCCAGTGCCTCCTTTCACCTCCAGCATCGAAAATAAAATACCCTGTTTAGCATTCAAATCCCTTTATGATCAGCCTCCCTTCCTTTCACTTCTCCAAATTTATTGTATCTTATACACCTCTGCGAATTCTGTGATATGGTGATATTGGCATCTTTGCTGTTTTTTTCTCTCAAGACACTACATTTGTTAGCTCTGGGGCATTTTCTCTGGCTGTTGCTCAAGCCGTATCCCACTTCATCCTCACTTCCTGGTTTTCCTGGCTTCCTTCAATTTCCAGCTAAATTTCAATATTTGATAAGAAGCCGCTCCTGATCCCCCTTAATGCTAGTTACTTCCCTATATTGATTATCTCCAAATGGTGGTAATAATCCTGTTAGATAGTTGTAGACAGGGGAGGCATGTTTCCCTCCTCATTAGACTGTGAGCTCCTTGAGAGAAGGGACTGTCTTTTGCTTTTTCTTAGCACTTAATACAGTGTCTGACACATAGTATGTGCTTAATAAATGCTATGAATGGTGATTGTCTTACTGCCACCAGAACAAGGTTATCTTAGGGGAAGAGTTTCTCCAGAACCGCAGACATTTCATGGAGATATGATAATTCAAGTGAAAAGTATTTGAGACTTTGGCCAGAACGATGAGCAAATATGCAGATCAAGGCAAGTGATAAAGGATAGATAAAGGAGCTAGAGGGCTTTGGAGTGTTCTGTGATTAGGGTGAGGATGGCATTATATAGCATGTTAAGGGATGCAATGTGTTTTGCATATATCACCTCATTTGGTCCTTTAGAATTTCTAATAATTTTTTTTTAAATGTCAATAATACATGTGTCCAGTAATAGGGAATGGTTGAATAAAATGTAATATATGAATATAATGGGATATTATTCCAACATAATATCAAACACGAAGTACACAGAGATTGCATTATGAAATATAAGAGAAACAAATGAGGATTATCCCCATCATTTCTTTTTGTACTTAAATTTCTTTTAAACTTCTACATTTTTCAATGCTTTACTTGATAAACCAATAAAAATCACCATTTCCATATACTTAGAAGGACAGAAAAAGATTATTTTATATGAAACCACAAATCTCTGTTATGTATACCTTACATTTTAATGATTATAACAAATTCAATGCATTTGTTTCAATTCAGTATTACTTGTCTCTATCCTAAACCAATTTCTCTTCTGTGCACATTAAAAACACTGCAAAAGACCTCTTTTGCTTCTTTTTTGGGAGGAGGGTAGGGAAATCCATATCACTTGTCCTCCATCACTCTAAGTCCTACCCCCCCCCAAAGTAAATAAAAAAAAAAACTTCTCTTTTAACAAATAATCATAGTAAATCAAAACTAATCCACATATTGGCCATGTATGAAAATGTATCATCTCAATCTTGCCTGTGAATCCCCCATCTCTCTAAAATGATTGAAAACATTCTTCATCATTGTTGCTCTGAAGCAGTGGCTGATCATTACACTGATCAGAGTTCTTAAGTCAAAGTTGTTTAGTATAGTTGTTTTTATATTTGTTTTACTCCTGGTTCTATTCGTTTTACTCGGCATAATTTCCTACCTCATTGCAGTTTTCTCTGAATCCACCCCCTCCATCATTTCTTACAGTACAATAATATGCTATTATATTCATAAAATTTGTTCATCCATTCTTCAGTTGAAGGGACACCTTAGTTTGCATTCTTTGTTACAAAAAAAATGCAACCCTAAATACTTTTGTATATATTGTTCTATATATTGTTCCTTTCCCAACTTATTTGTTCTATTTAGGTTATTGGTCTAATAGTGGTCTCCCTTTCTCTTCTCCCACTTTTAACCTTTCCTCTGGAAAGCCGTAAGATTTGCCAGGGTCCTATGACTTGCAATACTTCATATTAGGAGTCAAAGGAGGGACACTAGTCATCAAGCTTTAATCACTGATACCAATTAGCCATTGCTCAAATATCTTTTCTTTGTAAATAAGACCTATAGCAACTTATCCCACAACTCAAAGCAAAAAGATTTTCTCAGAGGCATAGAGAGAACCCAGAGGAACATGGAAACATCCAAAAAATTCACCCAGGATGACCAGATCACTCCGACCTCTTTGGAGAGATTCCTCCTGATTCTCTTGCTTGTCTTTTCCCTCCCAAAAATGTTTTTCTGCAATTCGTGTCTATCTATTTTATCCAGTCTGAGAGGGCAGCCCAGAGCTTTTATTTTTACCCTAACTCAACCCATGTATATATGTATTGCCTATATGCACTTTCAGAGTAGAAGAGAGGCTGGTGTCCTTGCTAGATGCTTTGGACATAGTTCCTGCCTTCCCTGCTTCACAAATCAACCATCTTGTGTCCATGATTGAAGCTGCACACATATTAATAGTATGTTAATAAGAGTAGAGAATAAAAAGACCATCAGACTTGATTGGTAAAAGCAGTTGACTAATTTTACAATTATTGAGCATTAATATAATGGTAGGTATTACACAGAACAAAAGTAAGTTTATGGAAATTGATGTATATAGAGTATATGTCTGTGTTTATTTCTTGTCTATATGCAAATATTGACTCATGCCATGAAATGCCAACAAACTAGTTTTACCAGCTTCCCATGCTGTGGGATCTGGGACATTCTCTTGCCCATCATAGTTTGACCTCTTAGCCAGTGCTGCTAAGGACAATAGAATGACAGCCAAAGCTATTTCTGTGCTTTAGAGATTTCACATTCTTTGGTGATGTCATCTATAATCAATAAAGAGAGAAACACTCAGTCTTTACTCCAGAGGAAACACTCACATAACCAATAAGTAGAAATACCAGTGAGAGGTGAGTGTTCCAGCAAGCACTACACCCGCTCTCTCTTGAGGAGCATAATAAATGCCTTCCTCTGCCCACTCTAGTCCTGAGCTCTTTGGGTGAGAATGGGCAGATCACATGGATCTTCCCAAGGTCATGCAACCAGGAAAGCAACGAGCAGCGGAAGCTCATCTCGGGTTGACTTCCTGACCCTGCCTTGGGGAGTCTTGTGATCACCACTGCAGGGAACCCTGTGGTCTGCACAGCCCTCTTAAGGGGCAATCACTTGGCTCCTCCTTAGGGTATGACCCTTAGGAGGCCCTGTGATCCCCACAGATTAAGGGGGGCTACTACTTGGTCTTCCTCTGGGAGTCCTGTGGTCTGCATAGCCTTCCTTAAGGGTCATCACATGGCTCTTTCCCGGGGTCCAACCCTAGGAGGTCCTGTGATTCCCCACAATCATTCTAAGGGGCCATCACTTGGGTCCTCCTTAGGGTCTGACCCCTAGGAGCTCTGATCTCCCCTGATTAAGGGGGCTACCACTTGGCCTTCCTCTGGGAGTCCTGTGGCCTGCACAGCCTTCCTTAGGGATTATCAAAGGGTTCTTCCTCAGGACTTTGGCCCTGCCTAAGAAGTCCAGTGATCCCCAAAACCGCATTTTCTCACAATTTGGGGAAGTCCAGTGATCTCCAAAATCACGTTTCTCACAATTTGGGGGCTCGTCCGGGATTCTGAAGACCCCAGGAAGGATGAGTAACAGTGAGAAGCTCACTGTTAGAGTGGTCCCACTGTCCAAGCTGAAACCTCCCACCCAGACACTCTGAAGGACCTGAGACCTTGTTTGAACAAGAAGAGTGTGCAGACAAACGCAAAAGGGAACGGCCGGAGACTGCGCAAGTCAGGTCACCTGAGCAAGGTAGGAACAAACGGGAGTAGTACTGCCTTGTCAAGTCTGGGGGTTCTAGGTTGAGAAGTAAGGTTTGCCTAGAAAATTCCCAAATGAAGATCCAAGCTGGGATAACAATACCAAAGAACATCATAGGAATATGCAGGATCTTAGACAATTGGTAATAGAAGGGATAAGGGAAGCTGTGCCAAAGTCACAGAATATAAATAAGGCTTTTGAAATAGATCAGGAAAAAAAATGAATCTCCTTCTCAGTTCCTAGAAAGAATGAAAGAAAGAATGAGGATAGTCAGGGATGAATCCTGAGGATCCTGTGTCACAAGGGATGCTAAAAGTAAACTTTGTCACTAGTGCATGGCCAGATATAAATAAGAAATTGCAAAAATTAGAGAAATAGAGTGAGAGACCAATAGACGAATTATTGAGAGAGGCTCAGAAAGTACACGTAAGGTGGGAGGATGAAAGACAGAAACAGAAAGCTCGGGTCATGGCCAATATTATGAGGGAAGTTATGAGGAAGCAAGAAGGAAGAGGCGATCACAAACAATCCTTAAAGGAGAATCCCAAAGGGCACAGGGCTTCAGGACATAGGAGAGATGTGGGTAAACGGGCAGGTAGGACAACCTGTTACTATTGTAATAAAAGACATTTTAAGAGAGAGTGTCCTGGGTTAAGAAAGGAAGAACAGATAGCTCCCCTCCTCACTTTTGAGGAAGAAGACTATTGGGGTCTGGGGTTCTTTCTTTCCAGACCCAGCCGAGAACCCCTAGTAAACCTGAAGGTTGGGGATCATAAAGAAGACATAATATTCTTGGTAGACACAGGGGCAGAGAGATCTTCCCTTTGTACACTACCCACTGGGGTAAAAATTGGGAGAAAAGCCCTAAAGGTTATGGAAGTTAAGGGTGAGGATTTCTGGGTACCGATCTTAGAACAGACCCCTATCCATTGGAAGGGTCAACAGGTTTTCGCTCAATTTTTTTATATACCAGAAGTAATAGGATCAACAATTCCTATATGTGGTAATCTGGAAATGCAATTGATGTCATCTGAAATTTATTGTTTCTGTATTTCTAAAATTCTCTTAGATTGTGAAATTTGAGAGTACCATTATGTGATTTTAATCTGAGTTTGATGTAAGTGAATTGGATGCTTTTAAAGGATGTGATGAAAATTTGATAATTTTAAACTGTCATATTTGGTTTAGCAATGTATTTACCTAGACTGAAATGAGCACTTCAAATTTTACATACATAATAATGTTTAGGGCATTATTACATTTCTATAGTATAAATTTTGTTACAGTTGCATTAGGTTAAAAAGTTGGACAATTGCTGTAACCTAAGAAATTATATCTTCCAAGTTTTGTCCGGAAGTTCGGTTGAAATTGTTTTTGCTATAAATCAAGTATTTAAACAAAGGCCTTGTTGGGTCCTCTTGTAATCTCTGTCAATTCAGGATACATTGTGAACTGTTAAAAATGTGGTTTTATACACAGTAATCTTTTCTTTTACAGTGCTAAGAGTATTGGGCCTTAGAAATTAAAATGTTACCACTAGTGATTAAAATAACTCCTCTTGTAATCTAGAAGTTGTTATATTAAGAATTGTTCTTAATTAAGAAATTGAGTTTGTTAACTGAACCAAGGACTTTCAGTTATTCAATCTTGTGTAAGTGTAGAGGAACTCCTATGGACAAAGCTTTTAAAGTCCTGGTAAACTTTGTTATTGTGATAAAGCTAATATAATTGGGTATGTAATGTACAGAAACTAAGTGTTGTCCCCATTAAAATACCTTTTTGACTACAGAATTTTGTGATATCTAGAAATTCTGTAATAACAAAAAATTGAGTTGTTATAATACTTTGAAAAATATAGGGGTGTGATTTTCAAGCCTGTATCATCTAAAGATATATTTATGTATGCTAATCTGGAAGTTTAGGGACTAATTTGTGATGGCACTTTGGGAATTTATGAATGAATCCCAATGTTTAAAGGTGATTTTGCTTTAAGAAGAAGACACATCTCATTTTAGAGCTGTCCAAATAATTTTTCTTCATGAAAGTTTAGTGACAATCCCTGTTTATATCAGGATCAATTTTAAACTGTTTTGAAGAAGGGAAAATACTTTTGAAAAATGTTCTGTAAAATCTTTTTGTATAATTTTTAGAAGGCCTGCTGAATTTCCACCTGTAAGCTAATTGGTTGCAGTTCAAACCTACTGTGAGTTTTCGGAGTTTCTGGGTGAGAACCTCATACTTGAGGAATTAATGCTTACCTATAGAAGCCTTAGGGGAGGGTGGTGAAAGGCCCATTCAATGTCTTATTCTAGATTTTTGAGTAAGGAGGTTAGAGACTGCATTCTGCATTCCTTACTCCTCCCCACCCTTAGTTTAGATAAGGAGAAGGAGTTTTACCTTTGCTTACCTGTCAGAAGGGAAGGAAAGGAGAGGAGCAGCAGTTACTGGGATTTGAGTTTTTACTGAAGGAAAGAGAACAGTAGGAGTCAGAAGCCTCCAAACTTGGCTTCTTAAAGTCAGCAGAACTGATAAGATTAGATTTGAGACAGGGTTTGTTTTGATAGTTTTCATCAGTGAAACTTGCCATCTGATATAAAAGAACCCACTCTTGGGGTGAGATGATATGATGCTTTTTTATGGCAGGTCTCTGTAATCAGAAATAAGTTGGTAGTGGCAAAAGGGAAGGTATCTGCCAGAATCTTTTACCATTGTGAAAGAAGTTGGTTTTATGGGGGAAATATGGAAAATTGGATAAATGCAAATATGTGAAGTCTTTGTTTTTAATCAAATGACTGGTTACATTGGTACTCTTGATAGATAATATGGCTTCTAAAGTATTAATGGGAATAATTGGGGAAAAAGAGAAAAGAAGTTTTATGAGATAATATTGTTTACAAATGCAAGGTTGAATCCCATAGACTAAGGCTGGGATTTAAAGTTATATTGTATCTATATGGGATAGGGTCTTTAGATGTTTAAAGTGATATAAGAGCAATTAGGTATTAATACAAATAGTGTAATCACTGGAACTAAATCAGAGACATCTTCAGTTTAGGGAAAGGAATTTCAATGTAAGTCTCTTTAGGAAAGAAGTTGTAGAATATTTCTGTATTGATGGAAAATGTTAAATGTGGATTTGAATTCATTCCATTGTCTAAAACATAAAGTTATATGGTTCAATTCTTTCAGAGCAGGTATAATTAGAGAAGAATAGAAAAATAGAGGAGAACTTGATGCAAATGTGTTAGAGCAGTAACTTATGATCTTAGTGGGAAGATTTTATGAACAAGGGAGGAAATGCATACAAGCTATTTAGAGCTAGCTTTAAGGATGTTCCTTAGGCAATAGTCACTGATCATTGGAACTGGCCATTCAAAGACTTAATGGGACTGTTAACTGACTGTTTTTCTCAGTCTAACTCCAGGTGTGAGTATCAAAGAAGGCTGACCCAAGATGGCAGCAGCCCTGTTGGAAGGCAGGCATGAGCTGCAAGTATGATTTCTTGGCAAAGTTGAGGGGGTAACTGTTCAGCATGTGCTGAGGTGGGACCCTCTTTACCTGATGCCTTAACTGAAACCTGGCAGACTAGGCCTGGCTCAATGAAGCTTGCAGTTTGACACAGCCTCTGCCTGGAGTTGACAGGAAGCTGGCGAAAATATGGTCCCCTTACTCTAAGTCCCTACTCTCTTGCTGGCAAATATCTATAATCAGAAGGCTTTGTAAGTACTGTAACAAATCTATTAAAATAATTGATTATGGAACATCTTAGATTACTATAGGACTGGGACTAGTGTTAAGTTAGGTTTTTTTTCTTGGAAATGGTATGGAGACAATTAGGTCAAGGGCTTGTGAGAATATTATTTTGTTATTTGATTGTTATAATGCTTGTCTAAAGCTTTGTTACAATTAATAATGTTAAAAGAAGAATGGCTTGTGGTTTATTTTGTAAATGCCATCAAAGAAACATGGCATGACTAAAAGTTTATGATGTTATATGTACTGTGTTAAGAATTGGTTATCTGATGTATTTATGTATGTGCTGGAGTCTGCTGTTAATTCCTTAGTGAAATATCATCCTCCTGGTGAGGAAATTAATAATGAGTTAATGTAAAATATGAGGAACTTGGTTCTGATGTAAATTTCTTAAATGTGGCAATTGGCCAAAGTTCCAATTTTGAATTTGTAAAAATGATCAGGGTAGAAGGATTAGAAATGGTAAATTAAAATTGTGCCAAGGTAACTTTTGTAGGAGAATGGAAAGAAAGCTCGTTCCTACAAGAAGTCAAGAAGAAGATGTTGGAGATGGCTGGAACAAATACCAAGGACCAGAAGACTTCAATGATGTTGTCCCCTGCTAGACAGCCTTATGGGAAGAGACTTTTGAATCTTAAAGGGACAATTGCATTATCGTTTTCTTTTGGTTCTTTGTATCTGTATTTACAAAGGGGACTGCCCCCTTTGATTTGTCAAGGCATCGATCAATCCTTCCCATATTTAAAGGGGTGATGATTAAGGAGAAATTCAGATGAGAAAGAGAGTAAGGGAATATTAAAAATGTGGAAACAAAAAATTGAATAAAAGAAGAGGGGGAAATTGTAAGAAATGGGAGGAGGAGTTTTGTTTCCACAGAACTAAAGGTGTACTTTCCCCCCCCCCCCACCCCAGCTTTAGCAGAAACCAGGCCTCAAGGTCAGTCAGGTGAGAGGTCAGAGGCTTGTATGCATGCACATGCTTTTTGAGAAGGCAGTCAGGGGAATTAGAGAGGCCAAACTGGTTGAACCAGTTCAAGCTTATCTAGGGTCTGGTCTTGGTCAAGAGTCCAGGACTACTGATTTGCATAATTTGCATATGTTAAAGAGGGAAGGTAGGGGAAGTAAAAAAATGTAGATTAATCCTAAACTAAGACAAGGAAAATCTGATTAATGTCACTTTTGCTTTTGTATCCTTATTATCCTACCTATATGAACTGTATAACCTAGGAAAACTATGTAAAAAGTAAAGACTGTAAACTAACCATAACTCTAGCAGGAGTGGAAGGAATGGTTACCCCTGCTCCTGCAGCTGTATCAGTGTGAGTGTTCCAGCAAGCACTACACCCGCTCGCTTGAGGAGCATAATAAATGCCTTCCTCTGCCCCCCCCCCAAAAAAAAATACCAGTGAGATTTCAAAATACCTTAAAGGTTTTACTATTTTCATCAGTATGTCTTCAAACAAGCTTCCTATATCCTTTTCACTTAAATGTGGTTCATCTTTTAAGTTTCTCATCAATCTATTTTGAATAAATTTTCAAGTTATTATACAAGCACTGAGTGTGGAATTTCTGGGACAAACTCCTGTACATCTATAAACAAAACAATAGAGTTAAAATATATCTGCATGTAAGAGGACTCCAAAACTTAAGTCTTAGAGTAATAAACTCCACCTGTCCAGAAGGGCTACATTAATATTGTGATTTGCAAATAAATAATGGAAAACAATTCAATGTTTAAAAAAGTTACTTGGCACATATGCACAAAGACTAATTTGTAAATAATTAAAAACAATGACAAGGAATATTACAGCTATTCTATATTCAACTTACTTGTTCTTGATGATTCAGAAGGTACACTAATTTGTAGATAGATATTAATATATATCTTATCCATACATTGAATTATGAATTACTAAATCTTAGAGACTATTTTTGTCTTTTGTCTTCATATCTCTTGGTACCACTGGGAATTTACTAAACAAGACAGGCTCCCAATAAATGTTTGCTGAGTTGGTTTTTGTGTTGAAGGTCCCTTTTTATGCTACAGTGCCTTTGTGTCATGATAATTCTAGGAGTATAGTGGAAAGAACATTGGATATGGAATCAGGAAGACTTGAATTTAAATCCTTCCTCAGACACTTGACTAGTTGTACAGCACTAGACATGTCACTTAACCTCTCTAAGCATCAATTTCCTCATCTGTCAAATGAGGATAATAAAAGCATATACCTCACAAGGTCAGTGTAAGGATGAAATATAATAATGTATGTAAACTGCTTTGTGAACTTTTATAAAATATATTATCTTCACTATTTTTGATAATTAATATCCAATAGTTTATGAGGAAATCCTTGGTTAATTGGGTTTTCTGATTTTGATTCTGGATAAATGAAAATTAAAAGGTAATTACAGTATCTATAAAGTTTACAAGAAAGAGATTCCATTATGAAATATAAAAAAATTACTCTAGTCATAACGGTTTATTACATGGTTAAGATGACGGATTGCAGATGACAGACAGTTACTCACACTTTCAAATTAATTTCTGTGCCAGCTACAGAAAGCAAGATGCTTGATGAAGGTATATCGGTGTCAATATGAATGTAATTTACTGTTCACAACACATCACAGGAGTCTACAGATGGCCACTAGAAATAGGCTCACCTCCTACTGTTCTCATGCAGCTTACTGAAATTAAGAGGAAATGTGTTCATCTTTCCAATCAATTCACATTAGGTAAAAACCATTCCATTTTAATTATTTAATTATTTTAAAATAATAGAAAGTACACATTCTGAAGCTGATTCTGCACTTGAACATAAAAGGAATGAACATTTATTCCAAAGATTAAAAGAGGGAAAAGGCATCTAATTATGTTAAATATTTTCCCCTAAAACAGCTCTAAATTGAGGTCAGTGAAACATTTTGAATTAAGTCCTATTGGATATAACAGATCCTCCTGTCAGGAAAAAATATAGTATACATTTACCCTAGATACTTTGAAAATACTAATATTTATATTTTTCTCATTACTGGAGATCTTGGGCATGTCACTTGAAAAGTATGCTCACACATATGCAAGCATATGCTTCAGACACTAGAGATAGAATCTGCCTATTTCATATATATTAGGTTGGCGTCCTGTCAAAATATGGATACCATCCATGGTGGTGCTATTGAGTTAAAAATACTTTACCTCCAGAACTCTCCAAAGGTCCATTCTTTGTGAGTTATACAGCTCTTGGTAATTATTTATTCATAAGATAATGGATTTATAGCTAAGAGGGAGTCCATGCCTTCTAGTTCAACACCCTTTATTTTATGAATGATAAAATGATACCAGCACAGTTAAGTGAGCTCATACAGATTAGAAGAATCAGAGAGAATATTTGAAATAAGGCCATCTAACTTTAGAGCCAGTACTCCTTTACTGTACCAAGTTATAGACAAGCTCTAGATTGGGACTTTCATGTCCAGAGGCTGCCTTTTGCTTAACTTCATTAGTTTTTTTATTGGTCTCTTTAAATTCTCCAGAGGCAAAGCAGTTGACCTGCAACATAGTTTGAAGGACCATTTATTTGAATATGATTGAGATGAGGGAATTTACATTGCAAACTGGCTAAAAGCTAAGACATTTGAAAGAGTTGCTGTCATAGTCAAAATTTTTTAAAGTTTGCTCCAGGGTTAGGCTATCATCTTTGTAGCTCTTTATTGCAGGTAGAATTCTGTTTTTTTTTTTCAAAATTGATTTTTTTATGAAATAAAAATGCTCAGAGGCATATTTATAAATTGAAGTATAAATTTTAAAAAATGCATAAAACTGTACAGGTTGTGGTTTAACTTTAAAATGATAGAAATAACTTCATCGTAATTAGGGTATTAAAAAGCACTGGTACACAAAATACTTCTGAAAACAATAGCTACCATTTTTATCACAGGATGAGTGATACATCATACCTGAGGCATTTTGTAACCCCTAATTTGCCAGTTCTCTCTCCCAAAACATGCTTGTTTATTCGCATATATTTTGTATTTTTATATCTGTATACATAGGAAGATAAAATTTGGACCTGGTGGGGAACTTAGAGTCTAATCCAACCCCTTCATTATATAACTGAAGAAACAGAGATCCAGGAAGTTGAAGTGTCACACGTTCCCCTTCGTAGAACATAGACTCCTAAAGGGCAGAAACTATGCAATATTTTTGCCTTCATATCTGCAATACAGTCACTTAACACATGTTCTTTGATTTGAATTAAATTGAAGCTATATTTTGGTTAATTGGTCATTTCTACAATATACATAGAGTAAGGAAATGATAACAGCAAGGTTAACTTCAAAGAGGATGTATTGATAAATTGGTATCATTTTGAAACTATTGTTTATTTTTTCATTATTTTTTAATTAATAAACATTAATTTTCTTTCCCTTCTACCTCCCCCACCAAAAAAAGAGAGAAAAGAAACCTTTATAATGAATATCCATAGTCAAACAAAGTCTTCCAGAATCATGGTTTATCGTTGCATTGAGTGAGGTTCTGAGGTCTTTAAAATTGTTAGATTTTATGTTTTTATAGCACTACTTATTTTCCTGGTGCTGTTTGCCTTAGTCTATATCAGTTTATGTAAGTCTCAGATTCACTAAAACTATCTATTTCATCACTTCTTATGGCACAATAATATTTCATTCTATTTATATGCCTTATGTTTTCAGTCATTCCCCAATTATTGGACACTCTCTTAATTTCCAGTTATTTGTTACCTCAAAAAAAGAACAATTACACACATTTTAGAATACATATAACCCTCTACTGTTATGATCTTTTTAGTGTGGGTCAGAGGGCATGCATAATTTAGCAGTGTTCAGGACTTACTTCCAAATTGTTTTCCAGAATTGCTGAACCAATTCATAATTACACTGGCAGTGCATCAATGTGCCTATTTTCCAACAACTTCCACTGCAATTGTCATTTTCCCTTTTTTTGGTCAATTTTGCTATCTTCTTTAATGAATGTTTAAGTGAATAATGACTGCTGATACACACATACTCACCCACATACACACACAAACATATAAACATATATGCACACATGTATGTCTGTATCTATGTCTATAAAATTATCTATATGTGTAGTTTCCATAAAGGAGGAGCTAGGAGAAGAAGCCAGTCTGCAGTAGTCAAAGAGAGAAAGGGAGATATAGTTAGAATGGGGTTGATATAGGGATGTAGGGATGAGAACAGTATTAAAGTGATTGATTTGGGGGTCAAGTCCAGCCAGCCAGATCTACTGAACTGGGAGAATTGGGAAAATCTGAAAATTTTAGTTCTTATTGGGGATGAAGTGTAGATTGAACAAGTAAGGAGGAAAGGGGTTGAGAGGTAGCAGATAAAGACATAATGTTTGGAAAGAAAGAATATCATAACCTTCATGTCATAAAGGTTCACATCCTCGGAGAACTCTAGTTCTCACTCTCCTTCACTTCATATACCCAATGAATTGCCATGTTCTTGTCTTGTCAATTCTATCTCCACAACATCTCTGATAATTAAACACTTTTATTTACTCACAATGCAAGAATCTTAGTTAAGTGCCTCATCACTTCTTCCCTAGATTATTTCCCTATCTCTTATTTTCCCCTCTGACACATCCTCTACGCAGATGTCAAAGTGAAATTCCTAAAGCATAAGATTGACAATGTCACTCCTTTCCTTTAAAAAATCATTTATGGGGGGGGCAGAGCCAAGATAGCTGCTACCCCCAGGACCATCCAAAAACGTATTAAAATGGCTCTGAACAAATTCTAGAACTTCAGAACCCATGAAATAGCAGAGGGAAGCAGGGCTCCAGCCCAGGACAGCCTGATGATATATATATATATATATATATATATATATGTATATACACACACACTTACATATATACATACATAGACACAAACATATATATATATATATGTATACACACACATACATATATATGCATATTCCTTTCATCTACTATGATATTGAGGTCTCATGAATCATACACATCATCTTTCTCTGTAGGAATGTAAACAAAACACTTCAACTTTAGTAAGTCCCTTATGATTTCTCTTTCTTGTTTACCTTTTCATGCTTCTCTTGATTCTTGGGTTTGAACGTCAAATTTTCTATTCAGCTCTGGTCTTTTCACTGAGAAAGCTTGAAAGTCCTCTATTTTATTGAAAATCCATATTTTGCCTTGGAGCATGATACTCAGTTTTGCTGGGTAGGTGACTCTTGGTTTTAATCCTAGCTCCATTGACCTCCAGAATATCTTCTTCCAAGCCCTTCAGTTCCTTAATGTGAAAGCTGCCAGATCCTGTGTTATCCTGATTGCTTTTCCACAATATTCAAATTGTTTCTTTCTGGCTATATGCAGTATTTTCTCCTTGACTTGGGAGCTCTGTAATTTGGCAACAATGTTCCTAGTTTTCTTTTGGGGATCTATTTGAGGATGCGATCTGTGGATTTTTTCAATTTCTATTTTACCCTCTAGCTCAAGAACATCAGGGGAATTTTCCTTGCTAATTTCTTTCTTTTCTTTTTATTTATTTATTTATTAATCTATCTATCTATCTATCTATTTATTGTTTATTTGTTTATTTATTTGATATATTTAATTTTCAGCATTGATTTTCACAAGAGTTTGAATTGCAAATTTTCTCCCCATTTCTACCCTCCCCCCCACTCCAAGATGGCATATATTCTGGTTACCCTGTTCCCCAGTCAGCCCTCCATTCTGTCATCCCACTCCCCTCCCATCCCCTTTTCCCTTCCTTTCTTGTAGGGTAAGATAAATTTCTACGCCCCATTGCCAGTGTATCTTATTTTCTAGGTGCATGCAAAAACTATTTTTTTTTTGTTTTTGAACATCTGTTTTTAAAACTTTGAGTTCCAAATTCTCTACCCTCTTCCCCTCCCACCCACCCTCCCTAAGAAGTGAAGCAATTCAACATAGGCCACATGTGTATCATTATGTGTAAACCTTCCACAATACTCATGTAAAAGACTAACTATATTTTGCTCCTTCCTAACCTATCCCCTTTCATTGAATTTTCTAACTTGACCTTGTCCCCTTTCAAAAGTGTTTGTTTTTGATTACTTCCACCACCATCTGCCCTCCCTTGTATCATACCCCCCCTGTTTTTAATCTTCTTCCTTCTTCATTCCTGTGGGGTAAGATACTGAATTGAGTGTGTATGGTATACCCTCCTCAGGTCAGATCTGATGAGAGCAAGATTCACTCATTCCCCTCTCACTGGCCTTCTCTTCTCTTCCTACAGAACTGCTTTGTCTTGCCAATTTTATGTGAGATAATTTACCCCATTCTATCTCTCCCTATCTCCCTCTCTCAATATATTCCTCTCTCACCCCTTAATTATATTTTATTTCTTTAATATATCTTCCCTTCATCTTCAGCTCACCCTGTGCCCTCTCTCTCTCTCTCTCTCTCTCTCTCTCTCTCTCTCTCTCTATATATATATATATATATATATATATATATATATTTATACACACATACATACATATATACATACACATTAACTTATACATATATATACCTAAACATATATATATACATACATATATACACATACACAAACACACATATATGTATATATATATATGTATATATATATATATATATATATGTATATATATATATATATATATATATATATATATATATGCATATTCCCTTCAGCTACCCTAACACTGAGGTCTCATGAATCATACACATCATCTTTCCATGTCAGAAAGTAAACAAAACGGTTCAACTTCAGTAAGTCCCTTGCAATTTCTTTTTCTTTTTTTTTTTTCCTTTATTTATTTTTAGTTTACCACACACGGTTCTACATAGTTTTGAGTTCCAGTTTTTCTCCCCTCCCTCCCCCTCCCCCTCCAAGATGGCATGAAGTCTCATATAACTGTCATGTATAACTTCGCATTGAATTAATTTATGCTCTAGTCAAGTCGTGGAGAAGAATTCTGACCAATGGAATGAATCATGAGAAAGAAGAAACAGAACCAAAAAACAAAACAAAACAAAAAAAAAACCCAAAAACAAAAACAAAAGAGAAGCAGAAAAGGCGAGCATGTAGTGTGCCTCAGTCTGTATTCAAACTTCACAGTTCTTTCTCTGAATGAGGATAGCATTCTCCATCGTGAGTCCCCTGGAGTTCTCCTTGCCCCTTTAGGTTGCTGAGAGAAGCGCAGTATGTCAGGGTTGGTCCTCACGGAATCCATATATCTGTGGCTGTGCACAATGTTCTCCTGGCTCTGCTCCGCTCACTCAGCATTATGTCGTGTAGGTTTTTCCAGGTTTTATGAAGTCTGCATCATCCCCATTTCTTATGACACAATAGTATTCCATCACCTTCATATACCACAGCTTGTTCAGCCATTCCCCAATTGATGGGCATCCCTTTGCTTTCCAATTCTTGGCTACCACAAAGAGAGCTGCTATAAATATTCTTGTACATATGGGTCCTTTTCCCGCTTGCGCGATTTCTTTGGGATACAACCCTAGAAGTGGTATTACTGGATCAAAGGGTATGAACATTTCTATAGCCCTTTGGGCATAGTTCCACACCGCCCTCCAAAATGGCTGGATCAGCTCACAACTCCACCAGCAATGCAACAATGTTCCAATTTCCCCACATCCTTTCCAGCATTTATCATTCTCCTGATTTGTTATTTTAGCCAATCTGACAGGACAGATGTGGTATCTAAGAGTTGTTTTGATTTGCATTTCTCTAATCAGCAGCGATCCAGAGCATTTTTCCATATGCCTGTAGATAGCTTTAATTTCTTCCTCTGAAAACTGCCTGTTCATATCCTTTGACCATTTCTCAATTGGGGAATGGCTTGTATTCCTATGTATTTGGCTCAGCTCCCTGTATATTTTAGAGATGAGGCCTTTATCAGAGATACTAGTTGCAAAGATTTTCTCCCAATTTTCTGCTTCCCTCCTAATTCTTGTTGCATTGGCTTTTTTTGTACAAAAACATTTCAATTTGACATAATCAAAATTATCCATTTTGCATTTTGTAATGCTCTCTATCTCTTGTTGGGTCATGAATTCTTTACTTTTCCACAAATCTGATAAGTAAACCATTCCTTGCTTTCCCAAATTACTTAGAGTATCAACTTTTACTCCTAAATCATGAACCCATTTTGACTTTATTTTGGTATATGGTGTAAGATATTGGTCTATGCCCAGTTTTTGCCCTACCATTTTCCAATTTTCCCAACAGTTTTTGTGAAATAGTGAATTATTAACCCAGAAACTGGCTTCTTTGGGTTTATCAAAGAGTAGATTGCTAAACTTGTTGATTTCACCTACTTGTGTACCTATCCTATTCCACTGATCCACACCCCTGTTTCTTAACCAGTACCAGGCAGTTTTGATGACTGCTGCTGTGTAGTACAGTTTAATATCTGGTGTGCCTAAGCCACCATCTCTAGCATGTCTTTTCATTAATATCCTACATACTCTAGACCTCTTGTTTTTCCAAATGAATTTTGTTATTATTTTGTCCAGCTCAGTAAAAAAATTTTTTGGTAGTTCGATTGGTATGGCACTGAATAGATAGATTAATTTAGGTAAAATTGTCATTTTTATTATATTAGCTCGGCCTAACCATGAGCAACTGATATTTCTCCATTTATTTAGATCTGATTTTATTCGCGTGAAAAGTGTTTCATAGTTATGTTCATATAGGCCCTGGGTTTGTCTTGGCAAATAGACTCCCAAATATTTTATAGTGCCTTCAGTAACTTTGAATGGAATTTCTCTTTCTATCTCTTGCTGTTGGGCTTTGTCAGTAATGTATAGGAATGCTGAGGATTTATGTGGGTTTATTTTATATCCTGCAACTTTGCTAAAGTTGTTTATTATTTCAAGTAGTTTTTTACTTGATTCTCTAGGATTCTCTAGATAAATCATCATATCATCTGCAAAAAGTGATAATTTAGTTTCTTCTTTTCCTATTCTAATTCCTTCAATTTCTTTTTCTTCTCTTATTGCTACAGCTAATGTTTCTAGAACCAAATTGAATAATAGGGGTGATAATGGGCATCCTTGTTTCACCCCTGATCTTATTGGGAATGCATCTAGTTTATCCCCATTACATATAATGCTTGTTGATGGTTTTAGGTAGATGCTATTTATAATTTTGAGGAAGGTTCCCCTTATTCCTATGCTTTCTAGTGTTTTTAATAGGAATGGGTGTTGTACTTTGTCAAAGGCTTTTTCTGCGTCTATTGAGATGATCATATGGTTTCTGCTAGTTTTGTTGTTGATATGGTCAATTATGCTAATAGTTTTCCTGATATTGAACCAGCCTTGCATTCCTGGAATAAATCCTACCTGGTCATGGTGTATTATTCTCGTAATGAGTTGCTGCAATCTTTTTGCTAGTATTTTATTTAAAATTTTTGCATCAATATTCATTAGAGAAATTGGTCTATAATTTTCTTTCTCTGTTTTGACTCTACCTGGTTTGGGTATTAGTACCATATTTGTGTCATAAAAAGAATTTGGTAGGACTCCTTCTTCACCTATTTTCCCAAATAGTCTACAAAGTATTGGAATTAGTTGTTCTTTAAATGTTTGATAGAATTCACATGTAAAACCATCTGGCCCTGGAGATTTTTTCCTAGGGAGTTCGTTGATGGCCTGCTCAATTTCTTTTTCTGATATGGGGTCATTAAGAAATTTCACTTCCTTCTCTGTTAGTCTGGGCAGTTTATGTTTTTGTAGATATTCATCCATATCTCTAAGGTTGTCAAATTTATGGGTATACAGTTGGGCAAAATAATTCCTAATTATTGTTTTGATTTCCTCTTCATTAGAGGTGACCTCACCCTTTTCATTTTTGATACTGGTAATTTGATTTTCTTCTTTCTTTTTTTTTAATCAAATTGGCCAAAGGTTTGTCAATTTTATTGGTTTTTTTTATAAAACCAGCTCTTTGTTTTATTCATTAATTCAATAGTTTTCTTGGTTTCAATTTTATTAATCTCTCCTTTGATTTTCAGTATTTCTAATTTGGTATTTAATTGGGGGTTTTCAATTTGCTCTTTTTCTAGCTTTTTCAGCTGTATGCCCAGATCATTGATCTCCTCTTTCCCTATTTTATTCATGTAGGCATTTAGAGATATAAAACTTCCCCTAAGAACTGCTTTTGCTGCATCCCATACGTTTTGGTATGTTGTTTCATTATTGTCATTCTCTTGAATGAAATTATTAATTGTTTCTCTGATTTGATCTTTGGCCTACTCACTCTTTAGAATTAAATTATTTAGTTTCCAATTAGTTTTTAGCTTATTTTTCCATGGTACTTTATTAAAAATGATTCTTATTGCATCATGATCTGTAAAGGATGCATTGACTACTTCTGCTTTTCTGCACTGGATTGTGAGGTTTTTATGCCCTAGTACATGGTCAATTTTTGAGTATGTGCCATGTACTTTTGAGAAGAAAGTATATTCCTTTTTATCCCCATTCAGTTTTCTCCAGAGGTCTATCATATGTGCCTTTTCTAAAATTCTGTTTACCTCCTTAACTTTTTTCTTATTTATTTTGAGGTTAGATTTATCAAGTTCAGAAAGGGGGAGGTTGAGGTCTCCCAATATTATAGTTTTGCTGTCTATTTCTTCCTGTAACTCCCTTAACCTCTCCTCTAAGAATTTGTATGCCTTACCACTTGGTGCATATATGTTAAGCAATGATATTGCTTCATTGTTTATGGTGCCTTTTAGCAGGATATAATGTCCTTCCTTATCTCTTCTAATTAGATCTTTTCCCACTAACCTTCTCTGTTGTCTTTGGTGTTTGTGGGTTGAGAAGTCTGGTAACTGCTGCAGCTCACTGATTCAGGATGCTGGGGCACACTCTGCCCGGCTTCTGGTCTGGTTGGTCTGCACCGCTCTCGCTGGGCTCTGCTCCACTCAACTCTGCTCTGCTCCCAGTCCGTGAAGGACAGACCTCACCCAGAGACCATCCAGGCTGTCCTGGGCTGGAACCCTGCTTCCCTCTGCTGTTTTGTGGGTTCTGCAGTTCTAGAGTTGGTTCAGAGCCATTTTTATGGGTTTTTGGATGGACTTGGTGGGGAGCTGATGCTAGTCCCTCCTTTCCAGACACCATCTTCCCTTGCTAATTTCTTGAAAGATGATATCTAGGCTCTTTTTTCATCATGGCTTTCAGGTAGTCCAATAATTTTTAAATTATCTCTCCTGGATCTATTTTCTAGGTCAGTGGTTTTTCCAATGAGATGTTTGACATTGTCTTCCATTTTTTCATTCCTTTGGTTCTGTTTCATAATATCTTGATTTCTCATCAAGTCACTGGCTTCCACTTGCTCAAATCTCATTTTTAAGGTAGTATTTTCTTTACTGGTCTTTTGGACCTCCTTTTCCATTTGGCTAATTCTGCCTTTCAAGGCATTCTTCTCCTCATTGGCTTTTTGGAGCTCTTTTGCCATTTGAGTTAGTCTATTTTTTAAAGTGTTTTCTTCAGTATTTTTTTGGGTCTCAATTAGCAAGTCATTGACTTGTTTTTCATGGTTTTCTTGTGTCGTTCTCCTTTCTCTTCCCAATTTTTCCTCTACTTCTCTAACTTGTTTTTCCAACTCCATTTTGTGCTCTTCCATGGCCTGAGACCAGTTCATGTTTTTCTTGGAGGCTTTTGGTGTAGGCTCTTGCACTTTGTTGAGTTCTTCAGGCCATATGTTTTGATCTTCTTTGTCGCCAAAGAAAAATTCCAAAGTCTGAGACTGAATCTGGGTGCGTTTTTGCTGGCTGGCCATCTTCCCAGCCAACTTACTTGACCCTTGAGTTTTTCTTTGGGGTATGACTGCTTGTAGAGGAAAAAGTACTTTGTTCCAAGCTTGAGGGGATGCGCCATTGATTTCAGAGCTATTTCTATATAGCCAGCTCTGCCACTCCAGCACTCCTCCTTCCTCAAGAACCACCACCCCGGGCCTGATGCAAATCTTCAGCAGGCTCTTCACTCCTGCTCTGATCTGCCACTTAATTCCTCCCACCACGTGGGCCTGGGGCAGGAAGTAACTGCAGCTGTAGTTCTGTAGCTGCCCCTGGGGCGGTGGCCGAACCTGAACTCTGTCCCAGGCAGCTTTTCCCACTTACCTTCTCTATTGTCTTTGGTGTTCGTGGGTTGAGAAGTCTGGTAACTGCCACAGCTCACTGATTCAGGGTGTTCTGCCTGGCTCCTGGTCTGACTGGTCCTGTTGCCTCCCACCCTGCGCTCTGCTCCCCTCCATTCCATGAGCAGTAGACCTCATCCAGCGATCATGCAGGCTGTGCTCAGCTGGATCCCTGCTTCCTTCTGCTGTTTTGTGGGTTCTGCAGTTCTAGAATTTGTTCAGAGCCATTTTTATAGGTTTTTGGAGGGACGTGATAGGGAGCTCATGCAAATCCCTGCTTTCCACCCGCCATCTTGGCTCTAACCATATCTAACTTTTATAAAATTCTATTCACATCCTTAACTTCTTTCCTGTATATTTTGTGGTTGGATTTATCTTGTTCATAAAGGGGGAGATTAAAGTCTACCACTAGTATAATTTTGTTCTCTACTTCTTTCTGTAACTCCCTTTACTTCTCCTCTAAGAATCTGGATGCTTTTCCACTTGGTGCACATGTTTAGTAATGATAGTATTTCATTGTCTACGATACCTTGTAGCAGGATATAGTTTCCTTCCTTATCTTTTTTTTTAATTAAATCCATTTTTGCTTTTGCTTTGTCAGAAATCAGGACTGCTACCCCTGTTTTTCTTTTTAATTTCTGCTGAAGCATAACACACACACATATGATTAATTCCTCTGTTTCAAATATGTTTCTTGCCAACAACATATTGTCGGATAATGGTTTTTAATCCACTCTGCTATATACTTCTGTTTTATTGAGGAATTCATCCCATTCACATTCACAATTAGGATTACTATCTGTTTCTTTCTCTCCATCCTATTCCCTTTACCCGTTTATGCTTTTCTTTCCCTTTTCTCTCTTTTTCTACTCATTAGAGTTTTTGTTTTTGACCACTACATTCTTCAACTGCTCTCTCTTCTATCACTGCTTCTCTTTTCTTTTCCTTTTTTCCCTTACTACTTTTTCCTTCCCTTCTATATACCCACTCCCCTTTCTTTCCCCTTTCCCTTCCTACTTCCTATATGGTAAGTTAGCTTTCTATACCTGTGTTACTCCCTCTTTGAACCAAATCTGTAGAGAATAAGGTTCAAATAATGCCCATTCCCTTCCCTTCTTTGCCTTTACTGTAATAGGTCTTTGTACCTCTTCATGTGATGTGATTTATCCTTTTCTCCTTGCACCTTTCCTCTTCTCCCAGTACAATTCCTTTTCACGACTACATTAGATTTTTTTTTATCTTCACATAGAAGTCAACTTATACCCACACCCTCTGTCTATGTATGCCCTTTCTAAATTTTGTAATAAAGACACAATTCTCAAGAGTTACAAATATTATTTTGCTTTGTAAGGATGTAAATCTTTTGCCCTTATTGAATAGCATGTTGTTATTATTGTTTCATTTTCTTTTCTTTTTACCTTTTTATGCCTCTCTTGAGTCTTGTATTTGAAGACAATTTTTTTTAAGCTCTGCTCTTTGTATCAGGAAGGTTTAGAAGTCCCCTATTTCTTTAAATGTCCATCTCCTCCCCTGAGAGATTATGCTCAGTTTCACTTGTTTATAATCCAAGCTCCTTTGCTTTATGGAATATCATTCCAAGCCCTCTGGTCTTTTAATGTAGAAGCTGCAAGGTCCTGCATAATCCTGACTGTGGTTCCATGTTATTTAAATTGTTTGTTTCTGATGGCTTGCAATATTTTCTCCTTGACCTTATAATTTTGGAATTTGGGTACAATATTCCTTGGTGTTTTTAATTTGGGATCTCTTTCAGGAGGTGATGGTTGGATTCTTTCAATGACTATTTTACCTTCTGGTTCTAGGACCTCAGAGAAGTTTTCCTTGATGATTTCTTGAATGATGCTCTCTAAACTCTTTTTTTTTCATCATGACTTCAGGCCTACCAATACTTCTTAAATTACCTCTCCTGGGTCTGTTGTCCAGGTCAGTTGTATTTCCAATGAAGTATTTTACATTTTATTGTTTTTTTTCATTCTTTTGTTTTTGTTTTGACTGATTTGTAGTGTCATAGCATCACCAGCTTCCACCTGTCCAACACTAATTTTTAATGAATTGTTATCTTCACTTAGCTTCTGTACTTGTGTTGGTAAACAAAATGGGCTCTTAGCACTTAGTTCAACAAGTACCTTTGAAGATTTTGGCTTTGTTTCTTTTGAATAATTCAGTGTATTTCATTGAGTCTTACTAAGTCCTAATACCTGGCCCAAACCCCTATTAAGTGTTAACTTAACCTCTGTGGATGTGAACCTCCCTGGATCCTAAGGGGAGGGGCTAACTCAAGAGCCAATAATAGCAGACTAAGTTCTGGTCATTCAGATGATGTTTGATGATGTCTGAAGCCCTATAAGAAGAGAGGACAGAGCCATTTGCTCAGGGCTCTCACTCGTGATGGTGCTGATGCAGAGACTCCGGGCAGCTGTAGCTAAGGAGCCTTTCAGCTTGTAAACCTGGATGCTGAGACTTTGTTGAACTCTGGTAACTATGTATTGGGATTTGAATCAGACAAGGTCTGTCTGTTGATGTTTGTATTTTGTTTGTATTTTGTTCTGAAGTTCAGGGTGCTGGCTTTTCCCCCTGAACTAAGTGAATGGTATTTGTATGCTGAATTAAAGTAAGCTTGTCAACCCTTAACCTTACTTTACTTAGTTAAGCTGATCAAAAGAACCTGTGATTTTGCGGCATGTTGGCAGCTTTCTGGGTGCCAGTTGTAGGTGGATCTTATACCCCCACAGAAGCTGCTAGTTTCCATTTAGCCTATTTTACTTTTTAAGGATTTTTCTCTCCAGTGAGTGTAACAACAATGTGGCTGGCAGCTACCGTGGCTGTGTAAGACCAACAACAACAGCACACAAGAAGGACTGCCAACACAGGTTCTTTAATCTGCTTTTCTAAGGAAAGCAACTTTAAGGGGTTAATGATCTTAGTTTAATTAAACATACATATATCATTCACTTAGTTCAGGGTGAAAAAATCAGCCCCCTGAACTTCAGAGAAAAGACTAAGAAATTACAAGCATACATTATAAACAGATCAAATAATACAAACCAGTCTATCCATAACAATACATAGTTACCAGAGAAGTACCAACATCTATCTGTCTGGGTTACAAAGCTGGGGGAGGAGTTCAATGGCTTGCCCAGAGGCTCATCACCCATATTCTTTCAATGAGTGTATCCCAAAAAGTGAAACACTAGTCCTCCAACACATGTACCCTGATCAAGACCCTGAGGGCTCAAGTCTCACCATTTAGAGTGTGAGAAATCAGTGTGGGAAAGCTCCTACCACTAGCATCACATCATATATAATTCAATAATTCTTTCTTACTGCTGTGAAACATTCCAAGACAAAAAAGATCCCACTATACCTGCCCCATTCAGACAAAGGCCAGACTCATTAAAGGCACTTAAGTGAAGAACAGTAAAAAACCATTCCCTTAATAACATTACATTATTTTGCCTCCTTTTCCATTTGGCCAATTCTACTTTTTTAAGGAGTTGTATTCTGATGTCAATTTTTGTCCTTCCTTTTCCAAGCTGTTAATTCTGTCATGCATATCTCTCATTTCTTTTCCCAATTTTTCTTCCAGCTCTCTTATTTGACTTTTAAAATACTTCTTGAGCTCTTCCAAGAAGGCTTTTAGGGCTGAAGATTAGTTCATATTCCCCTTTGAGGTTTCAAATGTGGGTATATTGACAATGTTGTCCTCTTCTGAATTTGTGCCTTGATCTTCCCTGTCCCCATAGTCAGAATCTATGGTCATTGTCCATTTCTGCTTTTTGCTCATGATGTTTGCCTATTTCCTGTCAACTACCAGAGGGTTTGGCTGCTGGAGGATGCTTGCCCGCATGAATTGTCTTTCCTGGAGTTGTGCTGAAGCACTGGGAAGTCTGGCTGCTGGAGTCTACTGGTTCCTCTGCCTGTGTCAAGGCACTCAGGGGATCTTCATGCTGACACTTGCCTGTTCCAGGACCCTGGAGGTTAGGACCTCCCGCTGGTTTGCTGAGGTTGGGTTTGCCACTGACTTGTTGGGATGCTTCCTGTCCTATACTGTTCCCCTTCCACCAGAGGGAGAGGGACCTTTCCCATTAATCCCCCAACCTTGGTGGTTTAAGAGACTTCTTCACCCTATCTTTGTGCTGCCTCAGATCTTCCAGGATTTTTCCTGGGACAACATTTTCTGGGTTTTCAGAGGTCAATCAAGGAGAGTGACAGTGACTTACTTCTTATTCCATTATCTTGACTCCTGAAAGTCCATAGCTTATCATTTTAATGCAACCTCCTTTTATTCCTATTATATTTCAAGTTTTTAATAGGAATGGGTGTTATGTTTTCCCAAATGTTTTTTTTACTGGATTTATTTATAAAATCATAAAATTTTCTGTTGGTGTTGTTATTGATATGGCCAACTATACTGATAGTTTTCCTAATATTGACCCACCCTGGCCAGCCTAGTAGAAACTACAACTTGTCATAGTATATGCTCTTTGTGATATATTCCTATCATTTGTCTCCTCTGAAACTTATCTATGGAGTTTCATTCCAGAGGAATAATAGTCAGAGAAGCTACATTAATAAAATGCTATATTGAGAATGAACCAAGAAGAGAAGTTGTTAAACACATTCAGCAAAGGGAAAGTTAGTGGTTTACATAGCTACAACTACACTGGGATATTTAATAGTAATAACACTACTAAGAACTAACGCTATGATAAAGCACTGTGATATACCACTTACAATAATTTGATCTTCATAAAAACTCTGGGAAGTAAGTATTATTATTATTGTACATTTGAGGAAACAAGCAAACAGAGGTTAAGTGACTCATCCAGCTAGTAAGTATATAAGGCTGGATTTGAACTCAGATCTTCCAAACTCTAGTCCCAGTGCTCTTTCTACTGCTCTGCCTCTGAGATGGTTTCCTGTGAGAGAATTATTTTGTAGAGGTGAAAAACAAAGGGAAATCCCCATAACTCCCAAGATCATATGTCCTGTGAGAAATGGATCTGGGTGAGTGGCCTTTGTATCTATCCTTTTTTATTCCATTTGCAGAAACTGGAGTCTCCAATCTGGTCTAGGAATAAAGACCACATAGATAAAGAAGAAAAAGATCCCAGATAATATGTTATAGCCAGCTTAGCAGTGATGTGAAGTGTTCAGAGTAAGTGCCCAGAACTTAAGCTTAGCAGAAGCTAGCAGCAATGCAATCTCTGATGTTGAACTTGTTTGGGCCTATGCTTTGTCGGAACTATACTAAATTGTGAGCCTACTCTCTACCTTAAAGCTAAGATGGTATAGGGGGGATTATATCCCTAATGTATTGGGAGAAATGTTTTTACCTTAATCCTTGCTTTATCTTTCATGTAAATATTTCTTTGTTAAGTTAGGAATTTAAATGGACCTGGAGTATTTATCACTGGCTCCCTAAAATGGAGGAAACAAATTTAGTTATGACTTGAGCCAGTGTCAGAGGAAAGAGATTTGTCAAGCCCACCTCTCTCAATCCCTATCTAAGTCTTGAAGTAAAAAGTGTAATAGACCTAGTTCTTAGTGAGTAGGGCTAGAATCAACCACATTACAATGAGAAGAATATTCATCAAGGATACAGAAGCTCTTATACTGAGTAAACATTTCTCCTCCCCCCCCCCAAAAAAAATCTGATCATCAGAGCAGGATTTGGTAATTTTTGTCATTGGCGGTTCTGAAGGGATCTGAACCTATGCTGTTGGCATTTTTATTTTATTAGGTGAACATGAAACCATATCAATATGTAAGATAATGTCAAGAAGCTGCATTTAGGATGACAAAGCTTAAGCCTCGTCCCAACCCAGGCAATTGAGTTTGACATTTTCTCTTTTTAGGGGAAAAATTATTATAACCTGTCCTGATGAAGAGTAGGTAGGGAGAACCCTGGTAGATGCTAGTCCCATCCTACCTTTCCATGATGCCTTCAGAATATGTTGCTCCCTTCATGACCATAGCATTCTCTTTTGGTTCTCAACATATTATCTCCTTTCCTTACCCTTGTCAGTGCCCTGAAGTTAAAGTAATTTAGATGTTTAATACTCAGTCTATTGTGAAAGGGAATGAGGAAGAAACAGACAGACTTAAGATATATGCAGAAACCAGCATAGGTGAAGAGGTGTGGACTTATGACAGAGGAATGTGCATCATAATATGGCTTAGTGTGATTTGCCAGGTTGCCTAGTGGCTTGATGTAAGGAAGTAGGCATGATGTAGGTATGAAGTAGGCCAGAGGATGAGTAGGTAAATCAAGGGATTTATGGTCAATTTTTTTTTGGCAGGGCAATTGGGGCTAAGTGACTTGCCCAAGGTCACACAGCTAGTACATGTGTCAAGTATCTGAGGCCGGATTTGAACTCCGGTCCTCCTGACTCCAGGACCAGTACTCTATTCACTGTGCCACCTAGCTGCCCCATATGGTCAAATTTAAATAAGAGATGAGACAAACCAAATCATAACTAAAGGTTGAGGTTGGACAAGAGTGGAATGAAGCAAGTGATGAGAGTTAAATCTAACAACCAGGTCAAAATTATAGTGAAATGAAGACATCAATCAGTTTATGATTAAGCATTTATTAAGGTTAAAATGCAGTCACAGTTTAAATGAATTGCTAATTGACAAGGCTTATGATCAACCTGCTCCTTTTAACCAAGTAGCCAATTAGAGAAATCACCTCCTGATGTGAATCTCCCTTTACTACAGAGACATTGACAACCTTGGCTGGTATGACTTCCTTTACAAAAACATAGATGTACCTCATGGCCTTGCTCTCTGAGGAGTAACAAAGGCTGTTCATAAATTTAATAGGTTATCAAACGAACATGAAACAATCTGCTATTATTACACCTCTCAAACAACATATTGCCTTATATATAATTAGGATTTCTCTCAAGAAAGTTCATAAGAAATGGCCTTTAATGGCACAATTTTAAGCAGAGTTTTTAGGACATTTTAGCCCTTTCCAAAGTTCCCCAAGCAACAGATCATTTATTGTGTTTTTAATTCTGTTTCTAGGGCCAATGAAAATAAGTGCTATTCTTGCCCCTAGCAAGTCATTGAATGCCTTTCTCATCTTTGTATGAACAAGCCTTTCAGTACTGAGGAAACAAAAAATTAAAAACAAGAGTTTGATTAAATATTTCATGGACCATAACTGTCTGCCACATAGAGAAATGAATGTTGTTGCCTATAAGCATTGGTTAATTTTTCCTCAAAACATTTCTTTGCTGCCATTTAACTGACATGACCTCTGTCAAAAAAAGAAAAGAAACATAACGAAGTCCTTTAACTCATGAGATGGTGAAGTAACATTCAAACTCATTTGATTCTGTGAAAAGCATTACATGAAGGTTTGACTACATTTCAAAGGTATCTGATTTCCTGTTCTGAAGTATCAAGTCTAACTTCTGAGCTTTGACTGTTTAACAAAAAAGCCTTTTAATCCTAGCAGATGACAGAATTTGAGAGACCGTCTGTAGGGTATCTTTTCAGGAGTATATTTTCCATTTCTTTGCTAAGTGTGTTCTTGCCACCTTCCTATGTCTTCAATTAAGAAGCTAAAAACATATCCAGCTTATTTGTCTCAGGTTCTCCTACAGTCTCACAAAGACACCATTATTGAGTTCATAAATAGTTAGGTGCTAAATCAACACTCATGAATAGCTTAATTATGTTGAAGAAAATCAGCAGCTTTTAAAATGTCCTAATGAGATTGTTATCAAGCTGATTTAAGGAGAAATTCTGTTTCTTTCCCCCTTCCATTTTACAATTGCAAATTTATACTTCAGAAGATCAAATAATAACCATTATCGTGAAATATTTTACTTAGAAAATAATTTCATATTATTTTATACCATAATTTCCCTCTCTCTTGAGACTAAACTCATAGCCCCAGTAATATTCATTCTAACATATTTTGTTGTATTAAATTAATATGTTCTACTTATACTTAAATGGATCTCTGATTTTGTCTTATGGCTATTTCCTCTAAGATTATAAATTATAACATTTCCTTGACATTTTGAGTGGTTTTCGTTCACATTCTTCCACTGAGCCTGCAAAAAGGAACTATGCAATGTACCAATCACTTATTTTTTGTTTTATTTTATATTTCATGGGTATCAATATAGATATTCATTTTTATGTTTTCTATGACTTTTGATAACTGACCTGCTGACTTTTTGATCATCTATTTCTTGGTGGTAATTAGTACAATGGTAACCAGTAGAAATTTGTTGCAGTCAGTCAATAAGTATTAGTTAAGCATGTATTCTATGCCAGGTACAGTGCTAAGCACAAGTGATACAAACAAAGGCAAAAGATAGTCTGTACTGTCAAGGAGTTCATAGCCTAATGGGGCAACAACATGTAAACAACTATGTACAAAAAAGATAGATGAATAATAAATTGGAGATGCTTTACAGAGGGAGAGCACTAGTATTGAGGAAAAAAGAAAAGCTTCTTTTTTGACATTTCATAGGTTTTATGCTATACAGTAAACACTTTTGAGTGATAAAACTTGGTAGGTAAATTGGGTGAGAGTGGCCATGGTGGGGACGCAGCCATAGTATCATGACAGAGAGAGCGGCACCTGTGGGGGAGCTTCACACGATGCACGGTGATGGCAAACTCCCAGCAAAGCTTAGGGAGCCCCTGAAATGGCCACAAAGCCAACTGTCTGCTTGCAAAGAAAAGGTGGGGAGAGTTGTCCAACACAGACGTCAGGTGCGAGACGGCAGGCACCAAATCAAGTCCACGAATTCGGGAACAAGGGAACTGTCTCTCCACTATTTTCTCTTATTTGGAAAGTAGAACCATGACGCCACCCTATTATGGGAGAAGAAAGACAAACACAAGCAGATGATGAATACAGACAATATACAGAAAATAGCTCATCATTCTACAGTCACAGAAGTCACACCTCCCTATCCCTAAGTAGGGAGGGACCTCAGGGAGAGCACTGGAGTTCCTGCATACGGTGGTTCATTGTTCCCAGATGTTTTCTGAATACGGTTTTGGGTTAGCAATAATTGCAGGTCCTTGTCAAGGCACTAATGCTGTAGAAAAGAGCAAAAGAAGCAGCTTTCTTTTGTGCTAAATCATTTTCTTCGGAGGTGGAGGTGCTCCTTGTGATGCTCAGAGGTCAGCGGACTCGGGCTCACACCAGCAGGTCCATGTGAGTGACTTTGGCTGACGAGAAGGTGTGCACCACAAAAACAATTGGCTTGGGGCATAAGTGCAGGTCCATGGTCAGTTCTCCCTCAGGACCACCAAAATCCAAGTACAGATTTCTGATACCGTCATCAGCGGACATTTTCAACTTTTCAAAGGGGTATCCATATAACACAATGCCGGGGCCACCTCCTTCTCGCGAGATAGTGAATCCATTCTCATAATGCACTGTGAGTCGTACTTCCTGGCCATTCATTCCAGGCCTAGTGAGACCTTGATCAGTTCAGCCGCAGCATGACAACTTTGTACAAGAACTCGGGTCCAGGTCGACAGGTCCCGATATGACTCCATCCTGAACATGTGCATCTCGATGCCCTGACGGGAGCCCGTCCTGGTGGCAAATGTAAGACCACATCCAATGTATGGTGACCTACATCCTGAGCCCAAGTGTATCAAACCGGTAGCGATGAGAGGGTAGCTGTGACAAGGTGATGCCCAGTCTTCCCTTGTCCGCAGCATGTAGTCATAGAGCAGTAAATCCTCAGTCACAGCCATCAGGACTGGTCTCCACTGCTGCCTTCCACCATCTAGTTTTGCCTGTTCAGCCAGTCAGGCTATGTGTTTGACTGCCTTGCTGCCTCCTGCTGTACAGGTTGCTCCAGAGAGCCATGATGTTGGTGTGGATGGCACTGAACCAGGGGTGGGCGGTTGCAGTGTACTTACAGTGAAGGGTCAAAGTTTTTCTTCTATCAGGAGAATGGAGTTCTATCAATCTGTTCTCCAGGTCTGGCATACTCAAGTTTCCTGATGGCAAAACACATTTTGAGACGGATGACCTTCCTGTCCTTGGTGCCATGTTGGTGTTTGGGGGAGCCCGAGTCCTAGCTGCCACTAAAGCTCGGTGACCGCGGGGCGACCCCTTCCCAGGGCAGATCACACACCAATGATGGCTTCTTGATATACGGGGTCACTTCCTGGACGAACTTGACCTCCAGAAGCACCTCCTTGCCCGCTCGCTTCAGCGCCTGCACCGCTTGGTCATGGGTTCACCGCCAGGATGGCGTCGCCCAGCCACAGCGCCCTGCTCTGGTCAGCAGCCAGCCCAGGGAAGATCTTGGAGATGAGGTTCGGCAGCCGGTTCTCGAGGCCGCCCTTGATGCTGATGCCCAGGCCGCCCGTGTCCTGCTTCACCATCCTCACTCGCCGCACTGGCTGGGAGCCCCCGGCCGCGGCCCCGGGCGGGCTGGACAGGCCCAGGCCGCGGCTCGGGATGCCGGGCAACGAGTCCCCGCAGCTGCTGCTGCCCCCGCCCCGGTTGGGGAGGCCGTTGAAAGCTGCCAGCACGCATCCCAGCGGAGGGTCAGTCTCGTCCGCCGCATCCCGGTAAAGGTCAGGCTCTCGCCGCTCAGCTCGGCCACCACCCGCACCCAGTGCTCCCGCAGCAGCAGCTCCACCAGCCCCGCTTTGCTGGCCCTGGTCCACACCGCCATGGCCTGCCCAGTCCGGAAGCTGAGGCCGAGGCCAGGTTCATTCCCAACCGGGAGTCCTTCCCCCTTCCCGCCTGCGGGGAAGAGGCCCCGCCCCCAGCCCCCAGAGGAAAAGCATCTTGAAGAAGGTAGAAATTAGTAGGCAGCCCATGCATGTGCATGCTACATGTCTCCATTTGCAAAGATTGTCATTTCTGTTTTTCTTTAAATCAATAAATCAACAATGGTATAGTGGAAAGGGCACTTTCTCTGGAATCAGAAGACCTGGGTTCGAATAGTATCTCTGATACTTACTACCTATATGACCTTTGGTAAGTCATTAACTTTTTGGGCCTCAATTTCCAAATCTGTAAATGAAGGAGTATGTCTAGATATCCGTTTAGGTCACTTCCATCTCTATAGCAAGCATTCATTATGCATCTCTTATACGCCATGGATTGTCACAAAGTAGGACTCTGGGGATACAAAGATAAAAGGCAAGGTTCTTGTGGTCAAGAACTATTCTGTTGAAGGAAACCACATGAATAAAAATATATGTAAAGTAATTTTCTCACGTTTTTCCAGTTAGAAACAACTTTTTCTTGCTCTGTCCTTCTTTAACATTACTTGAAGGTTTTTTTAAGGTCTTTATGGCATTTACTTCTTTGTACATTGTAGCATGGTCATTTGTCTTATCTCTCCAATTAGTTTGAAAGTTTTTTGATGCCAAGGACTGGAAGTATCTGTGTATCACCCAATATTGCTTAGCTTAATGAGTTCAAATAATAAACATTCAATCAGTGTTTGTCCAATTGAATTCAAATACATCCTAGAAAAAATTTTAGTAGGCTATGCTTCTATAACACTTATTGTATGAAAATCGTATTATAAACCAGAACTCTTCTAAGAAATGTCTTCCATTCATCTTGGATAATGTAACATCCTGCCCAAACAAGTTTTTTATGAGGAAAATCCAAATTATTAAAGGGAATAGCAGCTAGCACCCAGAGACCACAATCATGTTGCTGCAGAACTTAGTTTGCCGTCCTAAGAAAAATCTAGGATGTACCAAATGTTCTTTAGTTTCCAGCATATAATATTCCTGAAGGGAATAAAATGTGTTTTTTTAACCTTCCTTTTAAACTGATTGTAGCTCTTTGAATGTAGAAATGAACTTGTGTGTCTGTGTATAGATTATGTATGTGTTCACCAGAATGCATCTGGAAAAAGTTCTTGCTCTTTCATTTAGATTTTTACTGGAGAAGCATTAACACTGTCAATATGGCTCACTTCAGAAAGGAATAGCTAAAAATTAGCATTCCTTGAATGCAAAGATAAAACTGTGCTTCATTGGCAAAATGTGGAAGTCCCGAAAAATACCATGGGGTTTGTTTTATCTTTCCCAATTATTATCCTTAGTCTAACCACACTCATTGGGGTCATTTTTTATTTAGAAATTCCAAAAGGTTTTAGATATAGAATTGGAAGAGATATAAGTGGTTGTATTGTCTAGTCCTTTCACTTTACAAAAGAGGAAGGTGAAGTAGATAGCTTGCACGGCTTGTTCATCATTCCTCAGACAAAGCCAGAATTTGAACTCAAGTCTGCTGACTCCAAATTCTGCGCTTTTCTTTTCCACCAAAGAATACCTGGAGGAAAGGATATAGCCTGATTCTTATTTTCTGTGGTTACCAATATGGATCAAATGGTAAATTCTCAAACTCTTGTTAGATGATATTTGAAATTTGATTAAAAACAGTCCCTGGCAGCTAAGTGGTGCACCAGACAGAGTGATGGGCCATTAATTAAGAAGATCTGATTTTAAATACCACCTCAGACACTTATGGGCTTTGTGGCCCTGAGCAAGTCATTGAATTTCTGTCTGCTTCATTTTCCTTATATTTTAAATATGGTTGCTAATAGCATCCCTCTTCCAGGGATGTTGTGAGGATAAAATGAGTTGATATATGTAACAAACTTTGGAAAACTTTAAAGTGATATATAAATACTAACTTTTATGACAGGATTATAGTTTTAGAGCTTTTAGGTTTCTAGAGGAAGGGCCCAAACAGTTAATTAAGCTGAATCCCTTCATTTAACAAAGGAGGAAACTAAGGAAGATAGAGGTTAAATGACTTTTCCAGAGTCAGAAAGCTAGTAAGTATCTACTGAACAGGATGGATTTACAAGTGAATTTTACCAAATACTTAAGAAATAATTAATTCCAATATTATACAGACTACTTAACAAAGGAATGAGCCCTACCTAATTCTTCAATGAAACAAATATGGATTTGATGCCTAAACAAAGAAAGAAAACTAGAGGCCAATCTCTGTAATTAATATTGATCCAAAAATTTTAAATAAAGTCCTACCAAAGAGATTACAGCAATATGTCACAAAGATCAAACACTACTAGCAGGGAAGATTTCTACCAGGAAAGCAGGGACACTTCACCATTTGTAAAACTATCAGCATAATAGACTATTTCAATACCATAAACAAAAATTATATGATTATACTGAAAGATTAAAAAAGCTTTTTTAATTAATTAATTTTTAGTTTCCAACAATCAATTCCAAAATATTTTGTGTTCTAAATTTTCTCCACCTCCCTTTGGCCCCCTGTCTGCAAGAATGTGTGAGTTAAACAACAAATAATAGAAACAATCAATAACTTCATCCAAGAGAGTGATGATAATGAGACAACATGCCAAAACATGTGATACAGTGAAAGCAGGGGAGTTTAACCCACTTATTCCTTAGGATTAAATTATTTAGTTTCCAATTAATTTTTGGTCTGTCTTTCCATGGCCCTTTATTACATGAAATTTTTATTTTATCATGATCTGAAAAGGATGCATTTAATATTTCTACCTTTCTGCATTAGATTGTGAGGTTTTTAATACCCTAATAATTGGTCAGATTTTGTTTAGGTGCAATATACTGCTGAGAAAAAGGTATATTCCTTTCTATTCCCATTTAGCTTTCTCCAGAGTTCTACCATATCAAAAATTATATTCAGGAATGCAGGGCAGGTTCAGTATTAGTGAAGCCATCAGCATAACTGACCATACCAACAACAAAACTAAGAGAAATCATATATTCTGAAATTCTATTCATCTCCTTAACTTCTTGCCATTTTTTGCAGTTAGATCTATCTGAGAGGGAGGAGGTTGAAATCTCCCACTAGTATAGTTTTATTATCTATTTCTCCCTGTAACTCCCTTAACTTCTCCTCTAAGAATCTGGATGCTGTAACACTTTTTGCATATGTTTAGTAATGATATTACTTCATTGTCTACCTTTTAGCAGGATGTAGTTTCCTTCCCTATCACTTTTAATTAGATCTATTTTTGCTTTCACTTCATTTGACATCAGGATTGCTACTCCTGCTTTTTTTTTTTTTACTTCACCTGAAACATAATATACTCTTCTCCAGTCTTTTATCTTATTTCTGTGTGTTCCTCTTTTCTTCAAATGTGTTTCTTGCAAACATATTGTAGGATTATGTTTTTTAATCCATTATGCTTTCTACTTCCATTTTATGGGGGAGTTCATTCCATTCACATTCACAATTATGATTACTAACCTGTCTATATCTGCATCCTATCTCCCACCTATTTGTGCTTTTCTCTCTCCTTTCTCCCTTTCCCTACTCATTAGTGTTTTGCTTCTGACCATTGTCTCTCTCGATGTACCCTTCTATCAACCCCTCCTTTTTCTTTCCCCTTTCCCCTCCTACTTCCTATAGGTTAAGTTAGATTTCTATACCTAATTGAGTGTGTATGTTATTCCTTCTTCAAGTCAAATCCAATGAGAATAACTTTCAAACACTGCTCACCCCACCTCCCCGTTTTCTCTTTACTGTAATAGGTCTTTGTCCCTCTTTGTGTGATATAATTTACCCTTTTCTGATTCTTCCTTTCCTCTTCTTGCAGTACAATCTTTTTTTCACTTCTTAATTTTTTTTATCATCACATCAAAGTCAACTTATACCCATTCCCTCTGTCTATATATAACCCTTCGAAATATTGTAATAAAGATACAGTTCTCAAGAGTTACAGTTATCATCTTCCCATGTAGGGATGTAAACAGTTTCTCTTTATTGAGTAACATTTTTTTTTTCTTTCCTGCTAGATTGAATCTTCTGTTGAGCTCTGGTCTTTTCATCAGGAAGTTTTGGAAGTCCCTTATTTCACTAAATGTCTTTTTTCTCCACTGAAAGAATATGCTCAGTTTTACTGGGTAGTTGCTTCTTGGTTGTAATCCAAGATTCTTTGCTTTCTGGCAAATCATATCCCAAGCCCTCCAATCCTTTAATGTAGAGGCTGCTAGGTTCTGTGTAATCCTGACTGTGGCTCCAAAATGGTTAAATTATTTCTGTGTGGCTGTCTGCACTATTTTGTCTTTAACCTGTTAGTTCTGGAATTTGGCTACGATATTCTTTGGAGTCTTCACTTTGGTATCTTTTGGTAAATGGAATGGCCTTTGTTTGCTTTGAGTGACTCAGCTTACCTCATTGAGCCTCTGGATGCTGTGGCTTGCTCTTCTGGGGCAGGAAGTCCAGAGACCATACCAGGAATCAGAACTTCCTGTGTGATGAGTCATGGGGCTTTCTGAGGGGAGGTGTTAGCTCCAGAACCTGGTCTACGCTAGGGGGAGGGGCCAAGTCAAGAACCAATCGGCCCTGGTCATTCAGGCAGCGCTTGATGATGTCAAAAACTCTATAAGAGGGGAGAGGACAGCTTGAAGCTTTTTTTTTCCTTTTCCAGTTGGTGTGGGAGCAACAAGGAGCATTACCCTGGGCCAGCCCTTGCTCTCGAGCCGAGCCCAGATGTTGGTAACTATGAATTGTATTGGGTCTGTCTGTTGATATTTGTAACTTGTTTGTATTTTGGTTTTGAGGTTCAGGGTGCTGGTTTGTTTTCCCCTGAACTAAATGAATGTTTTGAACCTCAGGGTGCTGTTTTTTTTTCCCTGAAGTAAGTCAATGAATCTGTATTTGATCTGTCTCTTGATGCTTCTCTGTATGCTCCCCTGAACTAACTGAATGCTGGATTAAAGTAAGCTGGTCATCCCCTTCACCGTGCTTTCCTTGTTTAAGCAGATAAAAAGAACCTGTGCTTTCCTGGCATCCCGGCAGCCTCCTGGGTCCCAGCAGCCCCCTGGGTGCCGGCTGTGGGGGAGGGATCTTACGCCCCCACTGAAGCTGCTAGCTGGGTTGTTAAAACACTTTTCCAAGAGGTGATTGGTGGATTCATTCAATGACTATTTTACCCTCTAGTTCTCCAATATCAGAGCAGTTTTCCTTGATAATTTCTTGAAAAATGTTCTCTAGTTATTCTTTTTCATTATGGCTTTCAGGTAGACAAATAACTGGATCTATTTTCCAGGGTAGGTTTCTATTTTTCCCAATGAGATATTTTACATTTTGGGTTTTTTTTATTCTTTTAGATTTTTTTTTCCACTGATTCTTGCTGTCTCATAGAGTCATTATCTTCAACTTGCCCACTTATAACTTTCAAGAATATTTTTCTTCAGTTAGCTTTTGTACCTCCTTTTTCATTTGGCCAATTCTGCTTTTTAAGGAGTTCTTCTCTTCAGTAGATTTTTGTACCTCATTTTCCATTTGGCCAATTTTGCTTGTTATCCTGATTGTGTTTCCACAATACTCAAATTGTTTGTTTATGGCTGCTTGCAGTATTTTCTGCTTGACCTGGGAACTCTGGAATTTGGTGACAATATTCCTAGGAGTTTTCTTTTTGGGATCTTTCTCAAGAGGCAATCAGTGGATTCTTTCAATTTCTATTTCACCCTCTGGTTCTAAAATATCAGGGCAATTTTCCTTGATAATTTCTTGAAAGATGATGTCTAGGCTTTTTTTTTTTTCATCATGGCTTTCAGGTTGTCCAATAATTTTAAAATTCTCTCTCTTGGAACTATTCCCCAGGTTTTTCCAATGAGATATTTCACATTGTCTTCCATTTTTAATTACTTTGATTCTGTTTCATAATTTCTTGATTTCTCGTAAAGTCACTAGCTTCCACTTGCTCCAATCTAATTTTAAGATGGTATTTCTTCAATGGTCTTTTGGACCGTCTTTTGCATTTGGCTAATTCTGCCTTTTAAAGCATTCTTCTCCTCATTGGCTTTTTGAAGCTCTTTTGCCATTTGGGTTAGTCTATTTTTTAAGGTGTTACTTTCTTGAGTATTTTTTTGGGTCTCCTTTAGCAAGTCATTGACTTATTTTTCATGATTTTCTCACATCATTCTCATTTCTCTTCCCAGTTTTTCCTCTACTTCTCTTACTTGCTTTTCCAAATCCTTTGTGAGCTCTTCCATGGCCTGAGACCAATCATATTTTTCTTGGGGGCTTTTGATGTAGACTCTTTGAGTTTGTCGTATTCTTCTGGCTGTATGTTTTGATCTTCTTTCTCACCAAAGAAGATTTTATAGTCTTAGTCTCTGTCCATTTTCAATGCCTGGCCATGTTCCCAGACAACTACTTGTCCCTTGAGCTTTTTTGTAAGGGTATGACTGCTTTTAGAGTAGAGAGTACTTTATCCCAAGCTTTAGGGGCCTTGTACTGATATTTTCAGAGCTACTTCTACTCCAGTCACCTCAAGCTCTGTCACACCAGTGCTCCTCTCCCCCAAGAACCAACAACCAGAACTGCTTCCCAGATCCAAGCAGGTCAAAGAAAGAGCACCCTGCCTCCGTGCCAACTAAGCATTCCCTGCATTCCTGCTCTGATCTGCTGTTTGATTCCTCCCACCATCTGGGCCAGGGACTCAGGAAGAAGCTGATGCTGGAGCTCTGGAAGTAGCCACCTGAGTTTCCGCCTGCTGCCACTAGGCCATCTCCACTGCCCACGGGGCTGGGGCCAGACCACACACTTCTTTCACTGATTTCCAGCAGTTTTCCCACTAACCTGCTCCTTTGACTTCGACGTTTGTGGGTTGAAAAGTCTGGTAACTGCCACAACTCAGTGATTCAGGGCCCTAAGGTCTGCTCTACCCCACTTCTGGTCCAGTCTGTCCTGGCAGGGGCCACACTGGGCTGCACTCCACTCCTGGTATGGTGCAATAGACCCTTCCCAGTGACCATCCAGGCTGTCTTGGGCTGGAGGCTTTATTCCCTTTGTTATTCTGTTGGTTCTTTAGCTCTAGAATTTGTTCAGAGCCATTTTTACTGGTGTTTGGAGGGATTTGGGGAGAGTTTAAGCAGGTCTTGTTTTCCAGCTGCCATCTTGGCTCTGCCCCCCACCAACACTCTTTCAATTAGTGTGGCCCCTGGTATGTTTTTGTTGCAGATGACTATGTACTCTGATGCTGAGATGCCACAGAGTATGGATCAGTTTCTCTGCTGCTTGCGCTATTTTTCACTTGACAATTAACTAAAAAGAAACAAACAACAAAAGCAAAAAACAACAGAGGTTCTCCACCAGTTAGCACCACACTATCCATGCATGGAATCAGTAGCTTTAGCAAATGGAGTAAATTTGATTTCTGTTGATAAGTTCAATTTCCTGGGCATTATACTTTCAGTGTTGTATACCTAAATGATGAGGTTGACACACACATTTCCAGAGCTAGTTTGTGTTTAGAAGTCTCCACAGCAAAGTGTGGGACAGAAGAGACATTATACTTCTTACCCATCTGAAGATCTACAGAGTCATTGTGCTGTCCTCCTTGGATGCCTGTCAAATCTGGACAGTATACCAGTGCCATGCTAAGAAACTGAATCACTTCCATTTGAATAGAAAGATTTGGAGATCACTTGACAAGTAAGGTACTGGACGTGAAGTCCGTTCTTGAGCTGAACTGCCAAGCATTCAAACCCTAGTACATAAAGTACAACTCTGATGGACTGGCTACATTGTTTGAATGTCAAACCTACATTTACTTAAAACACTATTTTACAAAGAACTCACATTGGTGATCACTTAGAGGTCAGAAGAAGTAATGCAAAGAAACTCTCAAAATATCTCTGAAGAACTTTGGAATTGATTGTGAGACATGGGAGACACTGGCAGAATACCAGAATACCACCCATTGTGAGATGCCCAGATAAAAGGTGCTGTGCTCAATGAGCAAAGCAGAATTGTAGTAGCTCAAAAGAAATGTGAAATGTGCAAATTTAGCTACATCTCCACTCCAGATGTTTATATGGTCAATGAGTGCCTGCCCCGGGGTACAGCTTTCTGAGCTAATATTGGTCTGATCAGCCACAGTTGCACACACTATACACTGATCATGACATATGATACCATTTTGGTTTTCTTCCATTATGAAGGACAGCTACCATTTGTGTTGCCCATTAGTTATTTTTTTCTTTTCCTTCTGTAGAGAAACCTGGAATTGTTGATTTAAGTTACTTTTTTTCCTGTTTATTAATCCTGTTGTGTAAATCATAAATCATTTGTGCCATTTTACCTTCAAGGTTATGATATTTTCTCCTGAAAAAATCAGCAATATCTTGCTGTAGTTCCATGTTATTTTGAAAATCTGCATGTTCTCTGCTGCCTCAGGTGTTGACTCCAGTTCTTTTATATAGAACTTAGATATCTTTGCATTCATTTGAATGTGTTGGTGGTAATTTTCCCTTCTGTTTTAATGTTTTCCCTATAGATTTATCTTCTTGTACTTTAGATTTTTAACTGTTCTCTTTGTCCCCACAACTTTGATAGTGTTAATGTCTTTTATTTTCATTGTTTTCCTCCATTTCCCCTTTTTGACACCTTTGATGTTAGTGCTCTTGGGAAATGGACCTTTCAATCTGCTCCTAAATTCACTTTTCAGTGACCTAGTCCCCCAATCCCATCTGGAGGCCAGACAAAAAACTAATGTATCACCCCATTCCCAGCTCAGTTGTTCTTTTATTTTTATTTTTCCTAATTGCTGCTGCCCCAGGCAGAGTGCACTCTATTCCCTATACTTCCTCCTTCTTTTCCAGAGTATTAACTATGAAATTTGATTCTTTAAAACCAAGTAAGTTTGGAATGAGGGCAGTATGCATGAACAGAGACAGTAGAAGGAGTTTATGATAATTGCTGACTGGATTCTAGAGCATAATTTGCTAGGTCAGATTGTATTCTCTTACAGTATATGGGGGAGAAGGGTATAGGAGTGGAGTATTGAAGGATTCGGTTAGGAATTAGCATTTCCTGGTGTTAATTCTTAAAACTGTTACCTTTTTAGGTTTCTTGGTGTCTTGGCCTATGGAGAAAGTTGTAATTGCTTTTTCACTGCCACATATTTCTTCATTGTGGGAGTTTTTGAGAGTAAAGATTAGAGAAAATCTAATACATCATCTAATCAGCTACCTGACTCAGACACAGTGAATTATTTGATTATCTGGTATTCAATAAGTGATTCACACACTTAGAGAATACGCAAATTTGAGAGATGTAAGGGACCTCATATAATCTAACCCTAGCGTGGGGGACCTATGGCTTCAAGACCACATGTGGTCCTCTAGATCCTCAATTTGACTGAATCCATAGATTTGTTCTATAAATCTTGGACTCAGTCAAAAGGCCACAACCAAGGACCTAGAAGGCCAAATGTGTCTTTGAGGCTGCTGGTTCCCCAACCCTGGTCTAACCCATACAGGAAAGGAATAATCACTATACTAAATCATATTAGTCATCATAAAATCCCTGCTTGAAAACTTCCAAGAATAGGGAATGCCCCATTTCTGTAGGCAGCACATTCCAAATTAATAAAGGCTCTAATTATTAAGAAAATTTTTCCAACATGAAACCTCTATTTCTAAAGCCAGAGTAAGGCTGGGAATTTTGCAAAAAAGGACATTTTCTCACCTAGCTTGAGTTAATATATGATTAAAACTGTCTTCTATGTATCCCCAGTTAGACTGTCTGCCCTCTGCGCACGTATTATCTCCTCTTCCTATATTGCCTACCTCCCCCAACAATTTTTGCCTCAAGGGAAATAATTCCTAGTTATTAAACTTGGCAGTGTTTTCTTTTGGGGAAATTTATTTCACATAATTCAATATTCCATGCACTTCAATTAACTTCAATTTCTTATCTTAAAATGATCAGTATTCAAGCTAAAGATTCAAATACCAAGATGGAGCTGCATATTACTTATGAAGACATTGAATCCAAAGGCCAAAAATGATAAGCAAATCTGTGGAGGATTAACTATGAGGTTCTTGTAACAAACAAACAAAAAAGCAGGGCTGGGGGTGAAGAGCATTAGTGCAATGAAATCCATTACGACTTCGAAGAGCATCTCACCAACCTATCAATCCAGCTGACATCCCCTGCTATGACTTTTAACCTTTATTCTTCTAATTATCTGCTCTTTGAATTAGCTTTGACTGTGGAACCTCTGACTCATAAGACCATTCAGTTTTTCACCTTATATGAAAGTAAACTCAGGAAAAGTCTTCCTAAATGCCCAAACTTATTTTTTTTTCTTTACAATGGTTCTTGGAAAAAAAATAAGTTGAAAAGAACAAAAAAAATCATTGAATTACCTTTATTTTCCACTTCATACTACCTGTGGAAACATTTATAGAATGAAGAGACTTCAGTTGCAGTTTTGTGTGTGTGTGTGTGTGTGTGTGTGTGTGTGTGTGTGTGGAGAGAGAGAGAGAGAGAGAGAGAGAGAGAGAGAGAGAGAGAGAGAGAGAATGAGAGCTCAAGCTCAAGGGTAAGCAGGCACATGCTGTGGGTACCTGCTGTTAAGTCACAAAGGGGCTGTGATCTGCTTTGGCAGAAAGAGTACCCACAGCAATGAAATCAGAGTTTCTTAAAGCATTGAAGTTCTAAAAGCCAGTTTCATAGCATGGCTTCAAGGAAGTCATTAGAATGGAACACCAATACTTTTTGGCTACTTTTCACCTTAGCTGTGAACTCTTCCTCCTAGTGGAAGATGTTTTTTTTTTCCTGATGCAAGACTTAAAAACTCCTTAAAGATCATAAATATGGTCAACTATTGTTACAAAAAGGGTATCACTATATATCCTCTTCTAATAGTATTTATCCCAATGTTGAGCACTTAATATAATAGAGATAAATTGAATCATTAGTTCTTATTTGAAGCTTTCCCTAAAATATCTGTTTTTTGTGTTATTTTATTTTGTGTATGGAACCAAACAGCATTTTACTAATTAAGGTTTAATTGACATTATGAGATGAAGTATTTCCTAGTGCATAGAGAGAGGAGTCAGGAAGACTTGCATTCAGTTTCTACCTCTGACACTGATTGTATGACCCTTGGCGAGTCACTGAATGAATGTATGTGTGTGTGTGTGTTCCCATTAGTTCCATTAACTGTTCCTTGATGACGGCATCTTTCATTGATCTGCTATGTGTATACCATGTGTCACATATAGTAATATATGTAAGTGTGTATGTATATATATATATACACACATATAAATATATGCACACATATTCACACGTGATGAATACAGCATACAAATATAATGTATTATCTGAAGTAATTATTTGTTCACATATGTACATACACGCCATATATAGTAATATGTTGTATGCACATATATGTTGTAAATATGCATACACATATATGTGGTATATATGGGCACAAATTACCTTATAGTATGTTTATACACACATACATATGCTACTGTATGAGATACTATATCACATCAATGAGAGCTTCAATAATCAGAGAAGGATTAATGAATTATTTATCATCCGAATAATTTAAGCAATATGTATATATCTGTGTGTAAACATACATATGTGCATATACACAAATGTACATATTGTTTGGATGAAAAATTATTCACTTTACTTTCTTGAGTCAGTATATTTTTAAATGTTATTACACTTTAAATTCCTCACAGTAAGAAAATCTAGGAGAAAAAATATTATACATATCTATATGTTTAGGTTGTGTGTGTATACCATATACAGTACAGTAATGATTTTAAGATACATCTACACATGGATTGTGAAGTAAAAAAAAATCATGCAAAAATTTTAAGCAAGACAGCCACAGATCTTCTGATGTTGGTCAAATGAGATAAAATTCTGATTGGGTAAATAGGCTTATGATATTTCTTAAATATGAATTAATAAAATTGGCAAAAAATAAGCCTTTAGTAAAATCTTTTGTTTGAGCCACATTCATGGTGATTTATAGAAGCATTCAGATGAAAAGTATTAATTCAATCCAGCACACAAATGCATTGTTGGTAGAATTGTAAACTGATACAACCTTTCTGGAGAGCAATTTGGAGCTATTTCCAAAGAGGGTTATAAAATTGCATACCTTTTGATCCAGAAATATCACTGCTAGGTCTATATTCCAAATAGATTTATTTTTAAAAAGGTAAAGGACCTATTTGCATAAAATATTTATAGCAGCTCTTTTTATAGTGGCTAAGAATGGAAAATTGAGGGGATGCCCACCAACCAGGGGATGGCTAAACAAGTTGTATGTCTGATTGTGTTGGAATATTATTTTGCTATAAGAAATGACAAGCATAATGATTATAGAAAAATACTGAAAGACTTACATGAACTGATGCAAAGTGAAGCTAGCAGAACTGAGAATATTGTACATAGTAATAGTAATATTGTACAATGAATTATGAATTACTTACCTATTCTCAGTAATACAGTGATCCAAGGCAATCCCAAAGAACTCATGATGAAACATGCTATTCACAACAGAGAAACAACTGATATTATCTGAATACAGACTGAGGCATACTATTTTTCACTTTCTTTCATTCCTTTTTTGTGATTGTTATTGTTCAAGTTTTCTCGTACAAAATGATTAATATGGAAGACCTCTTCTCTCACACACTTTGCTTTGGAGCCTCCCAAACACTGAGCTAGAATCAGATAACTTACCATTTTAGAGAGGGGAGAGAAATGCTTAGCACTGAGCTAGATATTGTGGGAATAGCCATAGGGTAGCCTAAGATATGTCCCAATCCCTCAAGAGCATAACTAATTGCTTAAATGAGACAAAATTTAACACTAATAGTGAAGTGATAGGCTATGTGGTAGACTTGATGTCCTGTGGACAACTACGTGGCACAGTGGATAGAGTGCTGGGCTTGGTGTCAGAAAGACTCATCTTCCTGAGTGTAAATCCATCCTTAGATGCTTATTAGCTGTATGACCCTGGACAAGTCATTTAATCCCTTTTGCCTCAGTTTCCTCATCTTAAAAATGAGCTGGAGAAGGAAATGGTAACTACCACAGCATCTATGACAAGACAGCCCTAAATGGGGTCGCAAAGAGTTGGATATTCCTGAAAAAGCACAGAAAAATAACATCATAGATTCTATTCAAGTCAACTCAGAAGGTACTGAGGAAGCATCTACAATGTGCAAGGCATTGTTCAGAGCAAATGGGAATGGAAGAGAATAAGATTTGTATTAAGTCTATTGAATGTCAGGAATTGTTCTAAACCATTTTTAGAAGTATTATGTCCTTTGATTTTCACAGGTACCATTATTTTTGCATTTTAATGTTGAGGAAAATGAGGCAAATAGCAGTTAACTAACTGACTTGCTAAGGATCACACAGTTAGTAAGCATCTCAGGTTGGATTTGACCTCAGATCTTCCTGATTCCACACCTAGTGCTCTGCACCTCTGGCTGCCCCTAGGAAAACCAGATTAATGAGATCTGCAGTAGTCAGGGAAGGGTCAGTGTAGCTAATGAGACTTGAGTCAGATACTGCAGGATATGTAACATGTAGATAGGTAGAAGAAAGGTAACAGGTGACTTCAAGAAAGGGCAAGAAGTTGAGCGGAAGGAGGAATGGCCAGATTAACATAGTCACGTGTATACTTGGTATTACCAGTTGTAGATTGAAATGGAGGGGAATTCTTATGAAAAAGGCCCAGCCTCTCTTCCCTTCTGTATGCCATTGTGAATCCCCAGGAAGGTGAATGACTTTCTCTTAATGTGTTTTAAGTGCTATTAAAGGAGCACAAAGAAGTAAATGCTGTTAAAATTTGTACTATCCTTCACAGGAGTGAATAGCTGGCCTTTAGTGTCCTCTGTAATCTTCAGTGTTAGTTATTATTGTAGCAACCCTAAAATTGAAATAAATAAATGGAGTAATTTGAACCATTCTAGCATGGTCAACATAATCTAAAATAAAATTTGTTCTGGACAAGTAGGCATGTCTGACCCTCTACTGGAGGCACATTTTAATTTTAAAAGAAAAAAATCATTCTACATTTTACATGTTATTTTGTTTAGTCCAACCTGTGCTTTATTAGGTATGGGAGAATTTTGCTTTGGAAACTTTCTCTGTCCATGCAGATCATCAATCTTTCTTCAACTTAGAGACTTAGAGAGCTGCCTGGGAGGCTGGGAGGTAAAGTCAATTGCCCTTGGTCACATAATAGTAGGTTTCAGAGGTTGGACTCAAATACATGTCTTGCTAAAGCCAAGTCTCCCCAAACATATGGTAATGCGTATGAAAAATATTAATGAATTAAAGGCAAATTGTGGATTTCTTTGAAGCATTATCACACAGATATTTCAGGTGAATATTTTTGGCTTATTATTCAGATGATTTCTATTTTTCGTTTGGCTAGACATACATTGCCAGTTTGTCATAGGATTATAGCTTCGTAGATTTAGCTCTGAAATGAACCCAGGAGGTCATCAGGTCCAAGCCCTTAATTTTACAAATAAGGAAACTGAGGTCCAGCTAGGTTAAGTTTCATATAGCTAATAAATGTCTGAAGCAGAATTCAAATCCAGGTCTTCCTGACTCCAAGTCCAGGATTCAATCCCTTATGCCGCCCTGCCTTTCAAAAAATCCTAAGTCAATAATCATCAAGCAACTATACATAGAAGGGAGAAACCCCACCCCATGAAACCAATTTATGAATACATCAATTAATCAATAAATCAATAGTCATTAAATACCTAGTATGTGCCAGTAGTAGAAGCTCTTTGAGGAGGCTAATACACATCCTACTAGAGTTAGATGCAATGAAAGACACACCACCTTGGATAGTATATTAAAGCAGTCCTTTTTATTTGGAAGCCTTCAGCTTCTTTGTAGAGGGAGTCCCTTTTATGGCCCATGAAAGGTGGCTTGTCAGCCTTTGTTTATGTGTCTCCAAGGGAATAGTAGCATGCTGCGCCCCGCCCCCCAAAAGGCTAGAGCATAGGATAGTTTCTAATTGATTTTAGTTGTCTCATCACCTCCATCACCTTGTGAGATCACAGATTCTCTTTGGTCCCTTTTCTTGCAGTTGCTAGTGGTAAGCTTGTATGGCTAGCATTTCAGTCATTAAGTAGGAGAGCAGCTGCTTTTAAGTGAGTTATATCAATATTACTTTAAGTGGTCCTTTGCATTAAAGTTATTATTGATGGATAGCTTCCTTTTCAGTTCTTTTCATTTAGCTTACTGGGGCAAAAATGCTGCACATCTGTTTAAATGATATATTTATGAAGATTTTCCTTCCAAAAGTTATCAATCATTCTCAAGATGAATACAAGCAACGTTTTTTTCAATAAGTGCTTTAAATGTGCAGAACAAAGAGACAAAATCCTCACATAATCTGAGCATCTCAAAGGTTTGGTACATCACAAAAGATCTGATTGTTATGTTTTTGAACAGATTGCCTTTCTTTCCAAAGCAACTACAGCTTGGGCGTAGCACTTTGTAACAATAAACGATTTCAAGTTAAATTCAGCTAACTCACTCCCAGGTTTTGTCACAACAAACATTTATCAACTTCATGTCCAGAATTAAAATCGGTACCCAGCATTTCTTCCAACATTCAATTAAAACTCAGACACATAATTTTACTTTTAGAAAGATTGTATCGAGTGGTCCATTCTTATACTACTGAGAATGGATCTGAACAGTTAATACGATTTATCCATTTTTTAAAGGTTATGCTCTCATTACCATAAGGTTTGACTTTGATAAATCTGTAATTTAATTATGTTTAGTTAGTGCTAATCTGAGTGCAGATAACTGTTTCAGTTTTTAAATATTATTAATATTGCACTACAAAAAGATATAAACTTTGCTGGTAGTTCAGTGTCTTTAAGATCTAGTTTTTTTTTTTAATGTATGCTATCTTTCTACTAGATTTTCATTCTGTCTTTCTTAGTCAGTTGCAGTCTTGTTCAGAAAATGCTAATAGGTGAATCAAGCTGTCATTTTAAAATGTAAAACACACATTCTTAAGACCATTAAGTCCTAATCATATGGTATTCAAACCAAGCACAGAAACTTTAGCATAAACCTCATTGTTTAAAGTCATTCAAATATGTCTTAGAGCCCATTTTCTGAATAATAACTCTTGGCATATTTAAATCTGTTCTCATTTTCATATAAATTATGCTTTCCCTCCTTCATTTTAGAATGCTCTCTTTTAAGGTAAAATTAGAGGCACTCTGTTGTTTAGCATTTCAGGGAAAAAATGAGACCATGATTTGAAATAAAGGGAACATTTGGTATTGTGGATGGGAGAAGCCAGTACTGTGCTGCCATTTTCATTTTAGAAAATAAATCAAGAGGATTTTTCAGATTGTCTCAAGAAACATTATTAAGGAGAAATCACAATATAATTTTCTAGCATTGGAGCTCACAATATTCTGTTAGCAGCTTGCATTCAAATTTATTTATTTATTTTGGTAGAAGAGAATTAGTTCTCTCCAATATTTCTTACTGAGCACCTTTATGTTCTGACTTGTTTGTAAAGTCAGAATTTGTATACATCCTAGACAAGATGGGAAATGACTATGATTTTTATTGGCATGCCTGGAATTGGAAACTGAACTTGATCTTTTGAGGCTTCTATAGTGTTTTAACACCTGAGATGCTGAAATTCATGAATGTGAGGGTGGGGGAGGGGAGAGAAACAAGGCTTTTTCATTTGCAAAACTGAACTTAATTGTGGAAGCATCACTGAGCTATCTTGCAAATAAGAATAGAAGACATAGGCAAACATATATTTTAATGAATCCTAGAAGAAAAATAACAAATATTATAAATAATGAAAGAAAAATAATGATGAAAAATGAACTTAATGAAACATATGTAAAATGTGTATAATACACATTTATATTTATTTACATGAATATATATGATATGGGGAATGATTTGTAAAATACTGACTAGTTCATCTTAGAACTCTTGCTAAGCATTGAGTTTAAGATGAAATGTGTGGCCACAGGGCCATAAATGGTAATTCTGGCCACCAGTACAAGCATTACAAAGTGGACCCAGGGAAAGTGGTTGGATTGGGTTGTGGGGAACTAACAGACTACTGGAGAGGATGATAAGATATTCTCAAAATACAAGGTCTCAAGAAGGGAGAGGCCCTTGAATAATGCCACTTGGGGAAGACTGGAAGAGACACTGGGGCAGGGATAGCAATTCTTGGATACCAGGACTCAGACTGACGGCCAAGAAGAAGTCAAGGCAGGGTCAGATAAGAGAGGATCTCACCTGGGATGCAGCTACATTATGAAGGAAGCATACCAAGTCCAACTTCTTTTTAGCTGTTTTTGCTAATTAGGGGTTAAACTCAGTTATTTGTACCTTTTAGAGGAGTATGAATGCTGTCAGTTGCCCAGGGCAAAGTTTAGTTTGCACAGCCATAGTTATAGGTTTATATAGCTGTAAGCAAATTAAACCACATGTGAAAATTAATCCTTCAGAATTCTCTAAATATCCTAATATTTGATGTTATTTATTCTAGGAATAACTAAAAATTTAACTTTGAAGGTTTTTTTGCTGTGTCTGTGCATGTGTGTGCACGTGCATGTGCATGTGTGTGTTTATGAGTGTGTGTGTATGTGTATGCATGTATATATAGCCTGTATTGAAGATATCCCAGCCAGATACAGATAAAATCAGGAAGTTTTAATGATATTATGGGTTTTAATTACATTCAGCAAGCAATTATTAAAAATTACCTTTTCAATTCCCTTGCATTTTGGATTCTACCTCTGCAGAACTCTTAAAACTGCTTTCTCTAAGGTTATAATTGACTTTTAACTATTACATTTGATAACCTTTTCCCAGTTCTCATTCTTCTTGTATTCTACCATTTTGACACTATTGCTCTCTCTGCCTCTAGGATAGTCTTCTACCTGGCTATCCATAATATCACTCTCCTGGTTCTACTCCTACCTGTCCCATTGTTCCTTCTCAGTCTCTTTTCTTGATTTATCTCCATTTTCCACCCCCAGCATGGATGCAGTGTAAAGCTTTCTCCTGGACCATCTTCTTTTTCTTTTCTTGATATTTATATTCTTCCTTGATATTTTCCACTGTTCAAAAGATTCAGTAATCAAATTATATATTGATGTCCTATTTAGAGTCAAAAGAAGCCTCAGATGCTTCTAGGAGCCAAGATGGAACAGTAAGCAGTAAATTGTCATAACTCTCCCATATGCACCTCTAAACAATCATAAAATAGTGACCCACAGCAAATCCTGGAACAGCAGAACCAGCAAAAAGGTGGGATGAAACAATCTTTGAGCCCAAGAAACATGGAATATCCACAGGAAATCTTTGTCTCATTCTGTAACAGTGCCAACACCAGGACCCCCATTTACCTCAGCATAACCAGGGGAATGGGCAGCCTGCTAGCTATGAGAATCGCTAGATACTTCAGCATATCCCCAGACAAACAGGCAGCCCAAGCAGCCAGGCCACTACATGCTTCAGTGTAGCCCCAGGGAAACACAGAAATACCTCACCAACTTCAGCCCATACCAGACACCAGCACTAGAATCCCAGCTGAGCACCAAGTAAGCTGCCAAACTTGTAGAGCCCCCAGTAGAGTCAGCCACCACCCACTCCACACCTCTGAACACAGCACCCCACCCTTGGGGCCTCAGGGCAAAATTAGCAAAGTAGCAGGTAAACAACCAGGACCTGAAGCCCCAAGCACAAGAAGCATGAGACAGTGCCTCTTCCACCCTGGGAGTAGAGATCAAATTTAAAAGAAAGGAAAAAAGCCAAAAAAAGATTAAAAAAAATAATCTGACAATGGAAAGTTATTATGATCGGGAAGATCAAGACACAAACTCAGAATTGAGCAGCAATGTTATAACACCTTTGGGCAAAACCCCAAAGAAAAAGAGGAAGTCATCTCAATCCCAGCAAGAACTCATAAAGAAGCTCAAAAAGAAGCTTTAAAAATCATATGAAAGATAGAAGAAAAATTGGGAAAAAAAATGAGTGATACAAGAGAATTATGAAAAAAAGTCAGCAACTTGGAAAAAGAGAACAACTGCTTAGATAGTGGATTGTCCAAATGGAAATGCAGATACAAAAATCCATTGAATAAAATAACTCTTTAAACAGTGCAATTAGCCAAAGGGAAAAGGAAGTATCAAAGCTAACTGAGGAAAACACACACACATACACACACACATACACATACACAAATGTATGCATATACACACTATATATATGTATACGCATGTATGTGTATGTATCACAGCTATGATTAAACACATAAGCCTATTAATGGATGGGGAAGATCTTCCTATTCCATTAATGTTATAGACTAAAACCAGGAATCCCTAACCCATGAAAATTAAGGAAAAGATTTCAAGGAAAAAGTGGTCATTCAATGAAATAGAAGAATTTCGAGTTTCCATAAGGAGAAGATCAGCATGGAACAAAGATTTGACCTCCAATATCAAGACCAGTGGCTATTTTCCCTAATGAATAGCATTGCTAAAATTTTGGACAAAATACTTATAAGGCTATTAAAGCAATATATCACAAGGATTATACACTATGACCAGGTGGGATTTATTCCAGGAATACAGGGTTGGTTCAATATTAAGAAAACTATATACATAAATGTGCATATCAATAACAAAACCAACAGAAATCATATGATTATCCCAAAATATGTTGAAATAGCTTTTGAGAAAATACAGTACCCATTCCTATTAAAAATAAAGATCATAAGAATAAAGGGTGTGTCCCTTAAAATTATAAGCAGTATCTAGCTAAAACTATCAGCAAGCATTTTTTTTAATAATGGGGATAAACTAGAAGCCTTCACAATAAGATCAGGGGTGAAGCAAGTATGCCTATGATCCCCACTATTATTTAATATACTATTACAAATGTTAGCTACAGCAATAAAAGAAGAAAAATAAATTGAAAGAACTAGAATAGACACTGAAGAAAAAACTATTACTCTTTGCAGATGATATAATGGTATACTTAGAGAACACTAAAGAATCAACAAAAAAACTACTTTAAATAATTAACAATTTTAACAAAGTTACAGGATATAAGAAAAACCCAAATCATCAACATTTCTTTATATGACCAACAAAGCTCAACACCAAGAGATAGAGAGGACATTTCTATTTAAAATAACTTTAAACAATATAAAATAGATGGGAATCTACTTCCCAAGACAAAACTAGGAACTACATGAATACAATTATAAGAGACTGCACAAAAATAAAGTCAGATCTAAACAATTGGAAAGATCAATTGTTCATGGTGAGGCTGAAACAATATAATAAAAATGACAATTCTGCCAAAACTTATTTACTTATTCAGTGATATACCCATTAAACAACCAAAGATATTTGATAGAGCTAGAAAAAATGACAATAAAATTAATCAGGAAAAACAAAATGTAAAGAATGTCAAGGGAATTAATGAAAAAAATACAAAGGTAGGTGGCCTAGCAGTACCAGATCTCAAATTATATCATAAACCAGCGATCATCAAAACTAGTTGTTACTGGCTAAGAAATAGAGTCATGGGGTGCAGAGCCAAGATGGTGGCTGGAAAGCAGTGACTTGCTTAAGCTCTTCCCCAGGTCCCTCCAAACACCTGTAAAAATGGCTCTAAACAAATTCTACAGCTGCAGAGCCCACAAAATAGCAGAGGGAAGCAGAGCTCCAGCTCAGGAAAGCCTGGATGGTCACTGGGAAGGGTCTGTCACATGGAGCTGGGAGCAGAGTGGAGCACAGCACAAAGGGGGATGCACTAGGACCAACCAGACCAGAAGCTGAGCAGAACAGGCTGTAGGGCCCTGAATCATTGAGCTGTGGCAGTTACCAGACTTCTCAACCCACAAATGCCAAAGACAACAGAGACGGTGAGTAGAAAAAACTGCTAGAGTGAAAGGGGGTGCAGAAGTGGTGCAGCTCTGGGGCTGTTTCCAGAGATCCAGCTGCGGTTGCTTGTGGCCCCAGGATCACCCTGTGGGAGGAATTAAGTGGCAGATCAGAGAAGGATTGCAGAGTCTGCTTGGATCTGCGGCACAGTGTGGGTTGGCAGTTCTTGGGGGAGGAAGAAGCCTGGTGTGGCAGAGCTTGCTGTGTAGAAGTAGCTCTGAAAACAGCAGTGCAGTCCCTAAAGCTTGGGACAAAGTATTCTCTACTATACAAGCAGTCACACACTGACGAAAAGCTCAAGGGTCAAGTAGTTGGCTGGGAACATGGCCAGGCAGTGAAAACAGACTCAAATTCAGACTCGGACTTTGGAATCTTTTTTGGTGACAAAGAAGAGCAAAACATATAGCCAGAGGAAGTCAACAAAGTCAAAGAGCCTACATCAAAAGCCTCCAAGAAAAAACATGAACTGGTCTCAGGCCATGGGAGAGCTCAAAAAGGATTTGGAAAAGCAAGTAAGAGAAGTACAGGAAAAATTGGGAAGAGAAATGAGAGTGATGCAAGAAAATCAAGCAAAACAAGTCAATGACTTGCTAAAGGAGACCCAAAAATACCGAAGAAAATAACACCTTAAAAATAGACTAACTGAAATGGCAAAAGAGCTCCAAAAAGCCAATGAGGAGAAGAATGCCTTGAAAGGCGGAATTACCCAAATGGAAAAGGATCTCCAAAAGACCACTGCAGAAAATACTGCCTTAAAAATTAGATTAGAACAAGTGGAAGCTAGTGACTTCATGAGAAATCAAGATATTATAAAACAGAGCCCAGGGAATGAAAAAAGGAAGAAAACATGAAATATCTGATTGGAAAAATCACTGACCTGGAAAATAGATCCAGGAGAGATAATTTAAAAATTACTGGACTACCTGAAAGCCATGATCAAAAAAAGAACCTAGACTTCATCTTTCAAGAAATTATCTAAGAGGTGGGGCAGAGCCAAGATGGCCACAGGAAAACTGTGTCTTACCAGAGCTCTCTGACGAGCTCTGTCAGATACTATGAAAAATTACATCTGAGCAGATTTGAGAGTTAGAAACTGCAAGCAGTCCAAATGGGCCAAATTTCCAAGCCAGGAGATGCCGAAAGGCCAACAGAACAAATCTGTAGGCTAGGAGAGTGCTCAGCATGTGGAGCTACTCCAGACAGCACCAAAGCAGAAGCGGCTGCTGAAACCAATGAGCATGACAGGCTGCAAGAAAGCTGGGCACCCAAAACTGGCGGAGATCCCCAGGCCTCCCTACAGGAGTCTGTGGAAGTGATGAGAGGCAGCAGCTCAGTGCCTCTGGCCACGAGACATCAACTCCTGAGGCTTGCAGCCCAAAGGTATGAAATGCATCTTCTTGAACTGCTGGGAGACATAATGGTCAATTAAACAGCTCTAGTCCTTCACCCCCACCCCCCTACCCAGAGAATTCCTCAGGAAAAAATGCTGGAATAGAGGAGACAGAAGTGTGGCTTCAGTGGCTGAGCAGTGGGAGTGCCTGAATCCCAGAGGGGCAAAGCCAGCAGGGGTCAACACCAGGAGCCCAGATATACCCTTGCACCCCCAGGGGAAGAGGCAGATACCAGCACAAACAATAAACAGGTGAGATGACTGCTGAAGAGCAACAGTGCTGGAGAGCAGCCCCAGGGGAAGAGGAGACTTCAGACAGCCAGACCCCTTCCCCACACCTCAGGAAACTGAAGGCTATAATACACAAAGCCAGTAACTATACTCACAATCCCCAGAAAAAGAAACCTGGGACAGAGAGCCCTGAGCCCCCAAAAGCAGAAATTCACTATAAATCCAGGAAAAAGCTAACCAACATGAAGAAGAACACACACACACACACACAGAAACACACACACACAGACACACACACACACACACACACACACACACACACACACACACAAAACAAAATACAAAAAAACCAAAAAAACTGAGGACCATTGTTTCTTTTTATGGAGACAGGTATGATCAAAACACCAATTTGGAAGAAGATAGCAATGACACTACACCCACATCTGGTACCTCAAAAGGGAATGATAATTGGTCTCAAGCCCAAAAAGCATTACTGGAAGAGCTAAAGGAGGATTTAAAAAAAATTAGGGAGGTAAAATAAAAAATGGAAAAAATGGAAAACAAAACTACTGATGAAATCAAGTCCTTAAAGAATAAGATTGGCAAAATGGCTACAGAGATTCAGAATCTAGATAAAGAAAATGACACCCTTAGAGGTAAAATCAACCAATTGGAAAAGGAGACTCAAAAGCAAAATGAAGACGGCAACTCATTAAAAATTAGAATTGAGCAAGTGGAAACTAATGACTCTATGAGTCATCAAGAAGTAGTAAAAGAAAATGTAAAGAATGAAAAAAATAGAAAAAAAAATGTGAAATATCTTATTGGAAAAACAACTGACCTGGAAAATAGATCCTGGAGAGACAATTCAAGAATTATTTGTGTACCAGAAATCAACAATGAAAAAATAGCCTTGACAGTGTCTTTGAAGAAATTATCAAAAATAACTGCCCAGAGGTCCTAGATCCAGAGGATAAAATAGTCAATGAAAGAATCCACTGATCACCCCCTGAAAGAGATCCCAAATTGAAAACACCAAGAAATATTATAACCAAATTTCATAATTACAAATTCAAGGAGAAAATAAGGCAAGCAGCCAAAAAGAAACAATTCAAATATCGAGGAACTATAGTAAGGATCACGCAAGATCTTTCAGCTTCTACATTAATTGACAGGAGAAATTGGAATATGATATTTCTAAGGGCAAAGGAGCTGGGACTTCAACCAAGGATCAACTACTGAGCAAAATTAAGCAAAATGTTTCAGACAAGGAGACAGGCATTCAAAATAATAAGGGAATTCCAGACCTTCCTGGTGAAAAGGCCAGAACTCAATGGAAAATTTCATCTCCAAATACAAAACTCAAGAGAGACATAAAAAGGTAAACCGGGGGAAAACCCCTCCACAAACCTTATTAATAAATAAGGGCAAATTATTTACAACTTTATATAGGATTATATCATTTTATGTATGTTTTATATATATATATATATATATATATATATATATATATATACATATATATATATATATATGTTAATCTTGAGTTATCATAACAATTGAAAGGAATACACATAGATTGTGGATGTCTGTATAAAATAAGTGATATAAGGATAAAAACCATAATTAAGAGATGTAAAGGGAGGGTTATGGGAGAATAGGTAAGGAGGTAGTAGAAAAGGGTAAATTATATCAAATGAAGAAGCACAAAAACACATTATAGTAAAGGGAAAGTAGGCAGGGAGAAGAGCATTATTTCAGGTTTACTGTCATCAGATCTGGTTCAAGAAGGGAATAACATACCCTGAGATGTATAGAAATCTATCTTGTCCTACAGGCAGTAGGAAGGGAAAGGGAGGAAAAGGGGGAGAGGTGTGGTCAGAAGGGAGGGAAGAAGTAGCAAGTGGAAAACAGTAAGAGAAGGGAGGGGAAGCAAGAGGGAAGGTAAACTGACAAAGGTGGCAGTCCAAAGCAAAACTCTGTTGATGAGCAGAAGGGGAAAGGCAGAAATAAAGGCATAAACAGGGGGAAGTAGGATGGAGAAAGAGACACAGAAACATAACTGTGAATGTGAATGGGATGAAGTCTCCAATAAAATGGAAGCAGATAATAGAATGAATTAAAAACCATAATCCTACAATACTCTGCTTACAAGAAACATATTTGAAACAGGGAGATGCATACAGGGTAAAGATAAAAGGCTGGAGTAAAATATATTGTGCTTCAGCTAAACTAAAAAAAAGCAGGTGTAACAATCCTAATTTCAGACACAGCAAAACTATAGATTTAATTGAAAGAGATAAGGAAGGACACTACATCCTGCTAAAAGGCACCATAAACAGTGAAGCAAGATCATTGTTTAACATATATGTGGTACGGCATGCAAATTCTTAGAGGAAAGGTTAAGGGAGTTACAAGAAGAAATAGACAGCAAAACCATAATAATGGGAAACCTCAACTACCCCCTCTTTGAACTTGATAAATCTAACCTCAAAATAAATCAGAAAGAAGGAGGTGAACAGAATTTTAGAAAAGGCAGATGTGATAGACCTCTGGAGAAAACTGAATGGGGATAAAAAGGAATATACTTTCTTCTCAGTGCAACATGGCACATACTCAAAAATTGACCATGTACTAGGGCATAAAAACCTGACAATCTAGTGCAGAAAGGCAGAATTACTCAAAGCATCCTTTTCAGATCACGATGCAATAAAAATTATTTGTAATAAAAACCACAGAAAAATAAGTTAAAAATTAATTTGAAACTAAACAATCTAATACTAAAAAATGAGTGGGCCAAGGAACACACCAGAGAAACAATTAATAAATTCATTCAAGAGAATGACAATAATGAGACAACATACCAAACCTTATGGGATGCAGCAAAAGCAGTTCTTAGGGGAAGTTTTATATTTCTAAATGCTTACATGAATAAAATAGAGAAAAAGAAGATCAATGAATTGAGCATGCAACTGAAAAAGCTACAAAAAGAACACATTGAAAATCCCCAACTAAATACCAAATTAGAAATACTGTAAATCAAAGGAGAGATTAATAAAATTGAAACCAAGAAAAAGAATTAATAAATAAAACCAAGAGCTGGTTTTATGAAAAAAAAACCAATGAAATTGATAAACCTTTGGTCAATTCGATTAAAAAAAATGAAAAAAATCAAATTACCAGTATCAAAAATGAAAAGGGCGAATTCACCTCTAATGAAGAGGAAATCAAAACAATAATTAGGAATTATTTTACCTAATTGTTTGCCATAAATTTGACAACCTTAGGGATATGGATGAATATCTACAAAAACATAAATTACCTAGGTTAACAGAAAGGGAAGTAAAATTTTGAAATAACCCCATCTCAGAAAAAGAAATTGAGCAAGCCATCAATGAACTCATAATCAATGAACTTCCTTAAGAAAAAATCTCCATGGCCAGATGGTTTTACATGTGAATTTTATCAAACATTTAAAGAACAATTAATTCCTATAATTTATAGACTATTTGGGAAAATAGGTGAAGGAGTTCTACCAAATTCTTTTTTAAGACACAAATATGTTACTAATACTCAACCAGATAGAGTCAAAACAGAGAAAGAAAATTATAGACCAATTTCCCTAATGAATATTGATGCAAGAATTTTAAATAAAGTAATAGCAAAAAGATTGCAGCAACTAATGATGAGAATAATACATTATGACTAGGTAGGATTTATTCCAGGAATGCAAGGCTGGTTCAGTATTAGGAAAAGTATCAGTATAATTGATTATATCAACAACAAAAGTAGCAGAAATCATATGATCATATCAATAGATGCAGAAAAAGCCTTTGACAAAATACAACACACATTCCTATTAAAAAACACTGGAAAGCATAGGAATAAATGGAACCTTCCTTAAAATTATAAATAGCATCTAGCTAAAACTATCAAGGAGCATTACTTGTAACGGAGATAAGCTAGATGAATTACTAATAAGATCAGGTGTGAAACAGGATGTCTATTACCACCCTTACTAATCAATTTGGTACTAGAAGCATTAGCTGTAGTGATGAGAGAAGAAAAAGAAATTGAAGGAATTAGAATAGGCAAAGAAGAAACTAAATTATCACTTTTTGCAGATGATAAGATGATTTACTTAGTGAATCCTAGAGAATCAAGTAAAAAACTACTTGAAATAATAAACAACTTTAGGAAAGGTGCAGGATATAAAATAAACCCACATAAATGCTTGTCATTCCTATATATTACTAACAAAGCCCAACAGCAAGAGATAGAAAGAGAAACTCCATTCAAAGTTACTGCAGACACTCTAAAATATTTGGGATTCTATCTGCCAAGACAAACCCAGGGCCTATATGAACATAATTATGAAACCCTTTTTATGCGAATAAAGTCAGACCTAAATAAATGGAAAAAAATATCAGTTGCTCATGGTTTGACCAAGCTAATATAATAAAAATGACAATTTTACCTAAATTAATCTATTTAGTGCCATACCAATTGAACTACCAAAAATTATTTTACATAGCTGGATAAAATAATTACAAAATTCATCTGGAACAACAAGAGGTCAAGAATATTTAAGGAATTAATGAAAAGAAATGCTAGAGAAGGTGGCCTAGCCATACCATATATTAAACTGTACTATAAAGCAGCAGTTATCTAAACTACCTAGCATTGGCTAAGAAACAGTCACGGATCAGTGGAATAGGGAAGGTACACAAGATGGAGTGGTCAACGACTATAGCAATCTACTCTTAGATAAACCCAAAGGACCCAGCTTCTGGGCTAAGTATTCAGTATTTCACAAAAAACTGCTAGGAAAATTGGAAAATGGTAGGGGAGAAACTGGGCATAGACCAATAACTTACACCATATACCAAAATAAATTCAAAATGCATTCATGATTTTGGAATAAAGTCTGATACTGTAAGCAGTTTCGGAGAGCAAGGAACAGTTTACCTGTCAGATTTATGGAAATGCAAAGAATTCATGACACAACAAGAGAGAGAGAATTACAAAATGCAAAATGAATAATTTTGATTATGTTAAATTGGAAGGTTTTGCATAAAAAAGCCAATGAAACAAAGATTGGGAGGGAAGCAGAAAACTGGGAAAAAAATCTTTATGATTAGTGTCTCTGATAAAGGCTTCATTTCTAAAATATACAGGGAACTGAGCCAAATTTATAGGAATACAAGTCATTCCCCAATTGAGAAATGGTCAAAGGATATGAAAAGGCAGTTTTCAGAGGAAGAAATTAAAGATATCTATAGGCATATAAAAAAGTGCTCTAAATCACTACTGATTAGAGAAATGCAAATCAAAACAACTCTTAGGTACCACATCTCCCATGTCAGATTGGCTAAAATGACAAACAGGAAAATGATAAATGCTGGAGAGGATGTGGAAAAATTGGAACATTGTTAAATTGCTGGTGGAGTTGTGAACTGATTCAGCCATTCTGGAAAGCAATTTGGAACTCTGCCCAAAGGGCTATAAAAATGTTCATACCCTTCGATCCAGCAATACCACTTCTAGGGTTGTATCCCAAAGAGATTACAGAAGTGGGAAAAGGGCCCATATGTTCAAAAATATTTATGGTGGCTATTTTTGTAGTAGCAAAGAATTGGAAATCAAGGGGATGCCCATTAATTGGGGAATGGCTGAACAAGTCGTGGTATATGAAGGTAATGGAATACTATTGTGCTATAAGAAATGGGGATGATACAGACTTCATAACAACTTGGAAAAACCTACATGATATAATGCTTCTTAAGTGCAGCTGAACAAGGAGAACATTACACACAACCACAGATATATGCATTCTGTGAGCACTAACCCTGATAGAATTTGCTCTTCTCAGCAACACAAGGGGCAAAGACAACTCCAAGGATGCATGATGGAGAATGCTATCTACATCCAGAGAAAGAGTTATAGAGTCCGAATGAAGATTGAGGCACACTTTATGCTCGCCTTTTTCCCCCTTTATTTCTCCTTTATTTTTGTTTTTGTTTTGGGTTTTTTTTTTGGTTCCATTTCTTCTTTCTCATGATTCATTTCATTGGTCAGAATTCTTCTTCATGACTTGACTAGTGTTATACATGTGTTATAGTGACATGACTTGTGTTATACATAGAAGACATATGGGATTCCATACTGTCTTGGGAAGGGAAGGAGGGAGGGGGGAAGAAAACCTGGAATTCAAAATTTTGTAGAACTGAGTGTTGTAAACTAAAAATAAAAAATCGTGAAAAAAAGAAATTATTAAAGAAAATTGCCCTGATATTCTAGAGCCAGAGGGTAAAATAGAAATTGAAAAAAATCCACAGATCACCTCTTGAAAAAGATCCCAAAAAGGAAACTCCCAGGAATATTGTCACCAATTTCCAGAATTTCCAGATCAAGGAGAAAATATTACAAGCAGCCAGAAAGAAACAACTTAAGTATTGGGGAAACACAATCAGGGTAATACTAGATCTAGCAGCTTCTACCTTAAGGGATTGATGGGCTTGGAATATGATATTCCAGAAGTCAAAGGAGCTAGGATTAAAACCAAGAATCACCTACCCAGCAAAACTGAGTATAATGCTCAAAGGCAAAATACGTATTTTCAATCAAATAGAAGATTTTCAAGCTTTTTAAGTGAAAAGACCAGAGCTGCATAGAAAATCTCACTTTCAGACAGAAGAATCAAGAGAAGCATGAGAAGGTGAAAAAGAAAGAGAAACTGCAAGGGACATATTAAAGTGGAATTGTTTTGCTTAATTTCCTACATGGAAAAATGATGTGTGTAATTCATGAGACCTTTCTCAGTATTAGAGTAGTTGAAGGGAATATATATATATATATATATATATATGCACAGGGTGAGTCAAATATGAGGGGGTGATGTCTAATGAATAAAGTAAAATTAAGGGATGAGAGAGGAATATATTGAGAGAGGGAGAAAGGGAGACATATAATGGGGGGAGAGGGAGTGGGGTAACAGAAGGGAGGGCTAAGTGGTGAATGGGAAAATCAGAAAGTTGTTAATTTAATATAAACGAAATTATCTATTTTATATTTTGTAATACTCTCTATCTCATGTTTGGTCATGAATTCTTCTATTCCCCATGGATCTAACAGAATATTTCTTGCTTTTCTAATTTGCATATTGTGTTACCCTCTATTCAAAATAATGAATGTGTTTTGACCTTATTTTGGTACACAGTGTTGAGGTTTTGGTCTATACTTTGTGTCCTACTGTTTTCCGATTTCCCCAGGTTTTATCAAATAGTGAGTTCTGATCACAAAGTGTGGAATCTTTGCATTTACCAAACTCTAGGCTACTATGGTCACAGACTACTGTGTCTTATGTACCAAATCTAATGCACTGATCCATGACCCTATTTCATTTTTTTGTTTTTGGAATGCAATTGGAAATGCATTAAATTAAACAGTTTTTCTACAAACAAAACCCCAATGCTACCAAGACTAGAAGGAATGCTTGGAAATAATCTTTACAGTAAGTGTCTCCGATAAAGGCCTCATTTCTCAAATAGAGTACTAAGTCAAATTTATGTATTTTTTTATTCCATACTTTATTATTTAATATTTTTTTTGTTTTCAGAATATATTTCCAAAAGATTTTGAATTACAAATTTTCTCCCCATTTATACCCTCCTCCCCACTCCAAAATGGCATATATTCTGATTATCCCATTCCCCAGTCAGCCTTCCCTTCTGTCACCCCACTCCCCCTAGCCCCCCATCCCTTTTCCCCTTACTTTATTATAGGTCAAGATTGATTTCTATGCCCCATTGCCTGTATATCTTATTTCCCAGTTACATGCAAAACCAACTTTTTTTTTGAGCATCTTCTTTTAAAACTTTTAATTCCAAATTCTCTCCCCTCTTCCCTCCCCACTCAGTCTGCCTAAGAAGGCAAGCAATTTAACATAGGTCACACATGTATCATTATGCAAAACCCTCCCATAGTCATGTTGTGAAAGACTTAACTATATTTCCCTCCCTCCTATCCTGTCCCCTTTATTCAATTTTCTCCCCTGACCCTGTCCCTTTTCAAAAGTGTTTCCTTTTGATTACTTCTTACCCCATCTGTCCTCCCTTCTATTGCACCCCCCTTTCTTATCCCCTTCCTCCTACTTTCACATGGGGTAAGATACCCAATTGAGTGTGTATGTTATTCCCTCCTCAAGTCAAATCTAATGAGAGTATATTCACTCATTCCCCCTCACCTGCTCCCTCTTCCCTTCCAATGAAATGCTTTTTCTTGACACTTTTATGTGAGATAATTTATCCCATTCTATCTCTCCCTTTCTCCCTCTCTCAATATATTCCTCTCACTCCTTAATTTGATTGTATTTTCTTAGATATCATCCCTTCATATTCAACTCATCCTGTGCTGTATATATATATATATATATATATATATATATATATATATATATATATATATATATATATATGTATGTATGTATATATATATATATATATACACACACACACATATATATTCCCTTCAACTAATCTGATACTGAGAAAGGACTCATGAATTACACACATCATTTTTCCATGTAGAAATTTAAGCAAAACAGTTCCACTTTGGTAAGTCCCTTGTGGTTTCTCTTTCTTTTTTACCTTTTCATCCTTCTCTTGATTCTTGTGTTTGAAAGTCAAATTTTCTATTCAGCTCTGGTCTTCTCACTGAGAAAGCTTGAAAGTCCCCTATTTTATTAAAAATCCATATTTTGCCTTGGAGCATGATACTCAGTTTTGCTGGGTAGGTGATTCTTGGTTCTAATTCTAGCTCCATTGACCTCCAGAATATCATATTCTAGGCCCTTCGATCTCTTAATGTAGAAGCTGCTAGATCTTGGGTTATTCTGATTATGTTTCCACAATACTCAAATTTTTCCTTTCTGGCTGCTTGCAGTATTTTCTCCTTGATCTGGGAGCTCTGGAATTTGGTGACAATATTTCTAGGAGTTTTCTTTTTGGGATCTTTTTCAAGAGGCGATTGATTGATTTCTGCAATTTTTATTTTACCCTATGTCTCTAGAATGTCAGGGCAGTTTTCCTTGATAATTACTTGAAAGATGATATCTATGGTCTCTTTTCATCATGGCTTTCAGCTAGTCCAATGATTTTTAAATTATCTCTCCTGGATCTATTTTCCAGGTCAGCGGTTTTTCCAATGAGATATTTCATTTTATCTTCCATTTTTTCATTCCTTTCGTTCCGTTTTGTAATATCTTGATTTCTCATGATGTCACTAGCGTCCATTTGCTCCAATCTAACTTTATTTCATTTTATTTTATTTATTTAATATATTTAGTTTTCAGCATTGATTTTCACAAGAGTTTGAATTATGAATTTTCTCCCCATTCTGCCCTCCAACCCACTCCAAGATGGCGTATATTCTGGTTGCCTCATTTTCCAGTCAACCCTCCCTTCTTTCACCCCACTCCCCTCCCATCCCCTTTTCCCTTCCTTTGAAGATAAATTTCTATGCCCCATTGCCTGTGTATCTTATTTCCCAGTTGCACACAAAAGCTTTTTTTTGTTGTTTTTGAACATCTGTTTTTAAAAACTTTGAGTTCCAAATTCTCTCCCTTCTTCCCTTCCCACCCACCCTCCCTAAGAAGTCAAGAAATTCAACATAGGCCACATGCGTATCATTATGTAAAACCCTTCTACAACACTCATGTTGTGAAAGACTAACTATATTTTGCTCCTTCCTAACATATCCTCCTCTATTCAATTTTCTCCCTTGACCCTGTCCCTTTTCAAAAGTGTTTGTTTTTGATGACCTCCTCCCCCAACTGCCCTCCCTTCTATCATCCCCCCTTTTTTATCTTCTTCCTCCTTCTTTCCTGTAGGGTAAGATACCCAATTGAGTATGTATGGTATTCCCTCCTCAGGTCAAATCGGATGAAAGCAAGATTTACTCATTCCCCCTCACCTGACTTCTCTTCCCTTCCTACAGAACTGCTTTTTCTTGCCACTTTTATGCAAGATAATTTACCCCATTCTATCTCTCCCTTTCTCCTTCTCTCAATATATTCCTCTCTCATCCCTTAATTTGATATATTTTAGGTATCATCCCTTCATATTTAACTCTCCCTGTGCCCTCTGTCTCTCTCTCTACACACACACACACACACACACACACACACACACACACATATATATATATATATATGTATATATATATACATATATGCATATTCCCTTCAGCTACCCTAATACTGAGGTCTCATAAATCATACATATCATCTTTCCATGTAGGAATGTATACAAAACAGTTCAACTTTGTTGAGTCCCTTGTGATTTCTTTTTCTTGTTCTTTTTCTTGATTACCTTTTCATGCTTCTCTTGAATCTTGTGTTTGAAAGTCAAATTTTCTATTCAGCTCTGCTCTTTTCACTGAAAAAAGCTTGAAAGTCCCCTATTTTATTAAAAATCCATATTCTGCCTTGGAGTATTATACTCAGTTTTGCTAGGTAGGTCATTCTTGGTTTTAATCGTAGCTCCTTTGCCCTCCAGAATATCATCTTCCAAGCCCTTTGGTCCCTTAAGGTAGAAGCTGCTCGATCTTGTATTGTTCTGATTGTATTTCCACAATACTCATTTTTTTTTTCTTTCTGGCTGCTTGCAATATTTTCTCCTTGATCTGGGAGCTCTGCAAGTTTGTTACAATATTCCTAGGAGATTCCTTTTGGGGATTTTTTGAGGAGGCGATCTGTGGATTCTTTCAAATTCTATTTTACCCTCTCCTTCTAGAATATCAGGGCAGTTCTCCTTGATAATTTCTTGAAAGATGATATCTAGGCTCTTTTTGTGATCATGGCTTTCAGGTAGTCCAATAATTTTTAAATTCTCTCTCCTCGATCTATTCTCCAGGTCAGTGGTTTTTCCAAGGAGATATTTCACATTGTCTTCCATTTTTTCATTCCTTTGGTTCTGTTTTATAACATCTTGATTTCTCATAAAGTCATTAGCTTCCACTTGCTCCAGTCTAATTTTGAATGTAGTATTTGCTTCAGTGGCCTTTTGGACCTCCTTTTCCATTTGGGTAATTCTGCCTGTCAGGTCATTCTTCTCCTCATTGGCTTTTTGGAGCTCTTTTGCCATTTGAGTTAGTTTAGTACTTTTTTCAGTATTTTTGGGGGTCTCCTTTAACAAGTCATTGACTTGTTTTTCATGGTTTTCTTGTATCATTCCCATTTCGCTTGTCAATTTTTCCTCTACTTCTCCACTTGCTTTTTCCAAATCCTTTTTGTGCTCTTCCATTGCCTGAGACCAGTTTATGTTTTTCTTGGAGGCTTTTGATGTAGGCTCTTTGACTTGTTGACTTCTTCTGTTTGTATGTTTTGGTCTTCTTTGTCACTAAAGAAAGATTCCAAAGTCTGAGACTGAATCTGAGTGCATTTTCGCTGCCTGGCCATGTCGCCAGCCAACTTACTTGACCCTTGAGTTTTTCAGTGGGGTATGACTGCTTGTAGAATGAAGAGTACTTTGTTCCAAGTTTGAGGGGATGTGCTGTTGTTTTCAGAGCTATTACAGCCAGCTCTGCCACACCAGCACTCCTCCTTCCCCAGGAACCACCAACCTGGACTGGACTCAGATCTTATGCATGCTGTGCATTCCTGCTCTGATCCACCACTTAATTCCTCCCACCAGGTGGGCGTGGGGCTGGAAGCAACTGCAGCTGTAGTTCTTTAGCTGCCCCACCTCCGCTGCCCCTGGGGTGGTGGCCGAACCAGGAACTCCTTCCTCTCTCTCCCCTGTAGCTTTTCCCTCTAACCTTTTCTGTTGTCTTTGGTGTTTGTGGGTTGAAAAGTTTTCTAACTGCCACAGCTCACTCATTCAGGGCACTAGGGCCCACTTTGCCTGGCTCCTGGTATGGTTGGTCCTGGTTGCCATCCACGCTGGGCTCTGCTCTGCTCCCCTCTACTCCCAGCTCCGTGTGCAATAGGCCTTACCCAGAAACCATCCTGGCTGTCCTGGGCTGGAGCCCTGCTTCCACTCCACTATTTCATGTGTTTTGTAGTTCTTCTCTGTTGTCTTTGATGTTTGTGGGTTGAGAGGCCTGGTAACTGCCACTGCTCACTGATTCAGGGTGCTAGGTCCCACTTTGCCTGGCTCTCGGTCTGGGTGGTCCACGTGGGCCACACTGGACTCCGCTCCCCTCCTGCTCTCAGTTCTGTGCACGTTAAACCTCACCCAGCAACCATCTAGGCTGTCCTGGGCTGGAGCCCTGCTTCCCTCTGCTATTTTGTGGATTCTGCAGTTCTAGAATTTGTTCAGAGCCATTTTTTATAGGTTTTTGGAGGGGCTTGGCAGGGAGCTCACAAAAGTCCCTGCTTTCCAGCTGCCATCTTGGCTCTGCCCCTCCAATCTAATTTTTAAAGTATTATTTTCTTCAGTGGTCTTTTGTACCTCCTTTGTCATTTGGCTAATTTTGCCTTTCAAGGCATTCTTCTCCTCATTGGCTTTTTGGAGCTCTTTTGCCATTTGAGTTAGTTTATTTTTAAGGTGTTATTTTCTTCATTATTTTTTCGGTCTCCTTTAGAAGGCATTGACTGGTTTTTCATGGTTTTCTCACATCATTCTCATTTCTCTTCCCAATTTTTCATCTACTTCTCTAACTTGCTTTTCCAAACCCTTTTTGAGCTCTTCCAGAGCCTGAGACCAATTCACATTTTTCGTGAAGGCTTTTGAAGTATTCTCTTTGACTTTGTTGACTCTCTCTGGCTATATGTTTTGATCTTCTTTGTCACCAAAGAACGATTCCAAAGTCTGAGTCTGAATCTGAGTCCATTTTTGTTGCCTGTTCATGTTCCCAGCCAAGCACTTGACAGCTTGAGATTTTTGTCAGTGTATGACTGTTTGTAGAGTAGAGTACTTTGTCCCAAACTTAAGGGGCTGTGCTGCTGTTTTCATTGCTACTTCTACACAGCAAACTCTGCCACACCAGTGCTCCTCCTCCCCCAAGAACTGCTAACTCAGATCACAACCCAGATCCAAGCAGGCTCTGCACTCCTACTCTGATCTGTCATTTTATTCCTCCCCCAAGATGGGCCTGGGGCCAGAAGCAATTTCAGCTGGATCTCTGGAAGCAGCTCCAGTGCTGCACCACTTCTGTGCCCCCTTTCACTCTTGCAGTTTTTCCAGTAACTTTTTCTGTTGTTTTTGGCGTTTGTGGGTTGAGAAGTCTGGTAACTGCCACAGCTCAATGATTCAGGGCCCTATCACCTGTTCCTCCCAGCTCTGGTCTTGTAGGTCCTGGTGTGGCCCATGCTTGGTTGCACTCTGCTCCACTCCCAGCTCCATGTGATAGACCCTTCCCAGTGATGATCCAGGCTTTCCTGGACCAGAGACCTTCTCCCCTCTGCTATTTTTGGGTTCTGCAGATCTAGAATTTGTTCAGTCATTTTTTACAGGTGTTTGGAGGGACCTGGGGGAGAGGTTAAGCAAGGCCCTGCTTTCTACCTGAGTCAAATTTATAAGAATACAAGCCATTCCCCAATTGATAAGTGGTCAAAGGCTACAAACAGGAAGTTTTCAGATGAAGAAATCAATGCTATCTATGGGAATAAGAAGAAGCGCTTCTAATAGATTTTTATTAGAGAAATGCAAACTAAAACAATTCTGAGATACCACCTCACATTTATCAGATTGGCTAACCTGAAAGAAAAGGACATGATAAATACTGGAGAGGATATGAGAAAATTGGGATCCTAATGCATTGTTGGTGGAGTTATGAAGTAAATTTAAAATGTTCACAAAATAAGTTGGGTGATAAAAGGAGATTACACCAGAAAGTGGAACCAATTTAGGCCTCATTTAGGAATAGATAATGTGTGAGCTAAAGTTTGAAGGAAATTAAAGATTCTGTGATTCAGAGGTAAGGAGGGTGTGCATTTTTGACATGGAAGGCAAGTTGTATAAAGACTTGGAAACAGAGAATCTGATAGCTTAAATGAGAAACAGCATGAAGGACAGTATGATGTAAACTTACAGTGTGTTAAACTGATTAATATGTAATAAGAGTGGACTAATAGGCTGAATCCAATATCTAAAGGAATAAGTGCTGAGGTGAGGAATTTGTACTTGTGCTAGAGAAAAGGGGAGACCATTGTAGCTTTTGAACAGGGGAATTAGTCATTGTACTTTAGGGCAGGGCTTTTCTATAAATTCATGAGAATGTGTACAGAACATATATCAAAGAAATAGTTTTGAATATAAAAGAAATTACAAGTTGAGAGTTAAAGATAATCAGATAAAATAGGAAAAAATGACTATGGAGGGATTTTATCTGCCAAATCAGAAAGATGAAGAAATTATAGCAACATCTTACTTGTGCCTGAAATCATCTATATTTTGTGTTTATCTCCCTTTATTAGAAGATGAGCTTCTTGTAATCAGGTACTGTCTTGACTTTCTATTCCTGAAGCCATTGCTTAGCACAATCCTTTATATATAGTATTGCCTTAATAAATTAATTTTCAATCCTTCAAATTACAAGTCTGATTAGTTAAAAAATGGACTAATATTCTCTCCTTCTTTTAAAGGTGAATTTATTTGTTTGACATCAATCATTCATTAAACTGGGCTTCTGGAAATGTTTATGACCAAGTTGTATTAGCTGCTTGTCTATCTAATTGTTGGATGTTCACCCTATAAATATTTACTGTATATAGAGATAAAAGAGACAGAAATACTAGAAATATGTTCATTGGAATAAACAATGTGTTCAGAGGCAAAAGTCACAGAATCAGAATCTTTCCTCGATGCTTATTTGATATCTGTTAGGGAACAAGCTAGTTTATATCTCTAAAATTGTTTACTTATCTTAATATGGGATACTAATACATGCACTATCTAACTCACAATTGGAAGTAAAATACACCAAAAACATTAAAGGACCACATCAACATCAGCTTTTAATGTTGAGGGACATCAAGATATAATAGGGTAAAATGAGACATGAAATAAGTGAACCTTGGTTCAAATATTTACTCTGCTATTAAGCAGCCCTTTGATATTGAGCAAGTTCCATTGCTAATCCATCTCATCCCCCCTGATAAAATGTGAATATTAATAACAAAATTTACTGCAGAATTTTATTGTAAGGAATGAAATTCATAAACTCTCAAGAATTTTGTTAAAGAGGTATGGTACAGATGATAAAAATAGTCTGGTCTGGTCCGGTATGGTATGATGTGGTAAAAATGGTAAAAGTGGGGTATGGTACAGATAGATAGAAGTTTGAAATAAAAATGACTACTACAATTTGCAGTGTGAAATAGTTCAAATGAGATTAATTTTATAGCTTTGTTTTAAAGGCTTTTCTGTTTTGAAGCATAGTGTTCATATATAGTGTAATGAAATATACTCCAAAACAAAAAAAAATGTGTTTTGTAACATTTCAAGTAGATCCTGAAGCATTCTAAAGACTTTTCATGGTGGAAAAGGAATATATCTGTTTAACAAAAGGGGGAAAAATTAAAAACAATGTATAGGTGTTAAAGGCAGGTGGAATTCAACCCAATATGAGAAGTAATGTTCTATTAGATGGATGTTTCATAGAACATCCAATAATATTCTATTATAGCTGTTCAAAGAATGGTAACATGACACTTTGGACAGAGGGCTAAATTTGGAATTGAGAAAAATGGGGTTCAAATCTCATTTCTGACACAAGCTATGTGAGAGAAAATAAATCACTTGAAAAACTGAGTCCCAGTCTGAGACAGTATAATCAGTATTTTTGAAAGGAATCCACAACAAAATGAAATCACAGATCCTTCATGTGTTTCATGTTCTAAAACATGATGAGGATGAATAGGCTGGACCACAGTAAAACTCAGTATTTATTTAAGATTGTTTACAACAGCCTAAGAAATTACTGTAGAACTTCTTCCTATATAGCACAGAGCAAAAAAATCAATAACCACATATGTGGTACACATTGATTATTTGTGCTTTTTTGCAATTATATTATATCATATCACATCACATTATACCACATAATATTGTGGTATTGTGTTTTGCTTTACCATGCTGTTCTGTGCTATGTTATATTATATCATGTCACATCATATGTGATATGTTATATCACATTATGTTAATCATATTATGTGCTTACTAAGACATAGGCACACAAACATAAAAGCAAAAAAAATTCTCACCTTCTAGTAGTTTAAATTTTAATATGGAGTAAAAATACATATAGTGGAGTGGTGAGCAGGGAGAAATAGTTTGGTTTTTAAAGTTATAGGGATATTGAGTGGAGTTATAGGGGAATAGATTAACACATCCTTTCCAGGAGCAATGACAGAGTTGATTTGATTATAGATATAGAATTAGAAAAGAGAAAAGGTGGAGGGTATGCAAAGTAACAAAGCTGTTATTTTAGTATTTCAAATAGCATAATAGAATTAAAGAGGCTTCATTTTTTTTTTTTTTTGCAGTTGTATTGCCTGACGGCACAGCTGTATACAGTAGGTGAGTGAGACAAACAGGAAGGAGGACTACAGACATCTAGAAGATCAGTTCCATGGGGAAAATGTTTAAGTCTTCCAGGGCATGGGTTTCTGGTGAGTGTAAAGCTGCTGTAGAGAAGATGGATAGAGAACAATGTAAAACATGTCTAAAGTAGGACCTAAAAGCTTGTTGAATAAAGTTAATTGATAAGTTTATATATAATATACTGGATCTTCATAATAGTACTGTCTTCATGGTTGATTTTATAGGACCACAATATGAGTATACAGTTCCTGGCAAAAGATGGCGCTTAAATGAATGTTTATTAACTAATTGATTTATGAAACTTGTCTGACTAATACCCTTCTCCCTCTTACACACATAAACCCAGCTGCTTCCTCCCTCCCTTCCTCCCTTCCTCCCTTCCTTCCTTCCTTCCTTCCTTCCTTCCTTCCTTTCTTCTTTCCTTCCTTCTTTCCTTCCTTCCTGTCTACATAGGAAACCAAATCCTTACCTGTGGCTTGTTCTGGCCAAAGGAATATAAATTTTGATCACTGAAACCAAGGAAAATATTTTGGGGTTAATAGGCTAGATTTCTTTTTTTTAATAGATAATGCCTTAAACCCAAATCACTGTGGCTTTCATTGATTAGCCAAGATAGGACCCAGCCCAAGCCTCATTTGGTCACTGTTTAGATTCTGATGGCTCAGAGTGAGTATAAATAACAATTGTTTCTGTTTTGGTGATAAACCCTGATGGTCTTCCCCTCTCAGATTTATTTAATTTAATTCATTTAATTTTCATTTAATTTATATAAAAGAGGACATTCTTTGCCTCAGTTTTACCTAGCTTTAATCACTGAATGGGTGTTGCCTCAGTCAAACTGAGACCTGGGAAAGACCTTAACTTAAAAAGGCCAAGGTGTCCCACTGCATCCAGGGCCACATCCAGTTGTCCTGATCTATATCTTGTCACTGGACCCACGTGGCTCAAGAGGAGAGAGTGAGGCTGGTGACTTTGTACAGCCCTTCCTCACTTAAATCCAATTCATTTTCAAATCATGACACTCCTTCCTGATGCTGCATTCCTCTTTGAGAATGAAGGACAAACAACAATACATAAACACCCTTAGAGAGAATGTAAGATGCTCTAATTAGCCTTATGATGAATTCTACTCTCTATATAGGGAGGTCCCAGTATTCTGTTGCCGTAGATTATAAATACGAATAAATTCAGAGCTAGTTAAGGCCTGTTCATGTATCTGATTGTTTGATAATTCCTAAATCCTATCATAATGGTCTTGGACTTTCAAGCCCCATTCTATTACTAAAGCCAACCACTAGACTTCACTCCTGTAGCAATCAATCTTCACCCAGGTCACAACACAGAAGAGGTTTCTACTTTATTGTTAGCTTTAAAAAAAAAGCCTTTTCTATTGTGAAATATTTTCTGCTGTGGAAAATGGTTTAAATATCCCAAGAAATTAATTTGGCCTGCTGTAAGCCTCACACTTAGGCTTGAATCAAGTCTAAATTCTATAGCCTAAAACTGCATGAGTAAAACAAAACATAGCAAACTGGGGGAGGGGGTTATGAAAGATTGTTATCAGTTGTGACCAGTGAATTAAAGTTTCCCTCACTGGTCAAGTATTTTCATACTGATGAATCTCAAGACTATCATCCAAATGGATTGTTGAACAGATAACAATCCATGCCATCTCAAGATGAATGTGATGTATTCATGGAACTTATTCTATTCTCTCTCCAGGGATCCAAGGGTAATTTGTAGTTGTTAGTTTAAAAGGGCACATTTTTCAAATTTTCGAAAACCTCACCAGTACATACTGTTAAGAGCATTGATTCTAGATTCAGAGAATGAGTTTAATTTTTACCTTTAAGCCTTATTATCTGTTTTGCTCTGGACAAGTAACTTAACTTCTCTGGGACTTGGTTCCCTCATTTATAAAATGAAAGGGTTATACTAGAAGGCCTCTTAGTTCCTTTGACCTCTTGATCTATGATCCTGTGTATAAATGATAAATTTTCGGTTTAATCTATGCATCCACAAACTATTTTCTGGATCATAATCCTGCCAAATTCTTGCATTTGTATGTGAAAAAAAATGAAGAATGTTTTTTTACATTTTTCAAATAAAATTTTATTGTATTTAAAAATGTAAAACAACAAACAAACCAACATTCTTAGCTCATAGGCCATACCAAAAAACCATTTAAACCATTAAATACATTTTTCCAGTTTTTTAATTATATAGATATATTTTCAGAATTTTTATTACAGTTTATGTGAAATAACAAATATAAAAGCCGTAAGTTGTTAGAGAAACAGAAAAGCCTTAATGTAGACATTACAATAAGAGGCCTCATATACTCAATATTACTTTTGATTTGAAGGGAATATATTGTACTTAGTAGATGTTTCTAACTAAAATAAATGTGTAATTTCTGATTCAAATATGCTGATGGATTTCCATTTATCTTAAAACATTTTAGATATGCTTTGTGTTGACAAAGGAAATTAGATAAGGTCCCAGTTTTATGTACTCTATGATTTGTAGCAGTCAAAGAGAAATCAACCACAGACATAAAGTCTCATGGGGAAAAAGTAGTTCTCTTTCTCTCTCTTCTAGCTTGGTTTTGTTAGTAGTATATAGAAATGCTGATGATTTGTGTTGGTTTATTTCATATACTGCTTCTTTGTTGAAGATGTTAATTGTTACAACTAGATTTTTAAATATTTTATATTTTGTCAATTACACATAAAAACAATTTTGCACATTCACTTTCAAAAAAATTTTAGTTCTAAATTCTCTCCCTCTCTTCTTCCCTTCTTCCCCCTTTTCTGAGATGGTAAGCAGTTTGATATGTTATATATGTGCAATTGTGCAAAATGGATTTCCATATTATTAATGCTGTAGAAAAGACTCAGACCAATAAAAAAGCACAAAAATGTGACAGATAGTGACCTTTGATCTACATTCAAACTGTATGAGTTCTGTCCCTGGAGGTGAATGACATTTTTCATCATGAGTCTTTTGGAATTGTCTGTTGGTTATTGTACAATATTGCTGTTACTGTATACAAAGTTCTGGTTCTGCTTGCTTCACTTTGAATCAGTTTGTGAAAGTCCCTGTAGTTGTTTCTGATGTCATCCTGTTCATTATTTTTAATGGCAAAATAGTATTCCATTACAATCATGTGCCACAGCTTGTTCAGGCATTCCTGGATTAATGGATATCCCTCAGACCCTCCTTTTAATTTTTTTTTGAAATTTCTTTGGAAGGCACAGCTAGAAGTGGTATTACTGGATCAAAGAGTATGCACATTTTTATAACCCTTTGAACATAGATTCAAATTGCTCTCCAGAATGGTTGGATCAGTTCACAACTCTAACAACAGTGAATTAGTGCCCCAATTTACCACATCTCATCCAACAATAGTTCATTTCCCCTTTCTGTCATTTTAACCAATCTGATAGGTGTGAGTGAGAGAGGTGAGGTACCTCAGAGTGGTTTGAATTTGTATTTCCCAATCAATAGTGATTTAGGGCACTTATTGATATAACCATAAATAGCTTCCTGTGGCAAGGCTTGTTGCTGGCTTCCCTAGAAACCACCCATACTGGACTGTACTTCCATTTTACCTAAGTGAAACAGACATTTCTACAACCTTCTGAATTATCTTATTTTAGAAAATTGTTTCACCGTGTCTTATTATTGTTTCTGCCACTCCAGAATTCATTTTGAGATGTATTTTATAGTTGTTTGGAAGAGAATTTAGGAGAGTTCAAGTTAGTTTCCTGCCTTGCTCCACAATCTTGGCTCTTTCATTGCTACAGTCTCAAATAGTTTTTTTTTAGTTGATTCTTTAAGGTTCTCTGAGTATAACATCATACCATCTACAAAGAGTGATAACTTTCTTTCCTCATTAATGATTTTTATGCTTTGAATTTCTTTTTTCTAGTCTTATAGCTAGCATTTCTAATACAATATTGAATAGTCAAGTTATAATGGACATCTTGGCTTTACACAGATCTTATTAGGAAGGTTTATAATTTATCCCCATTATAAATTTGCCATTTTAAGAAAGGTTCAATTTATTCTGATTTTTTTTAGAGTTTTTAATAATAACAGTTGTTACAGTATTTCTCCATTCTAGCATTTCATTTATTTTTTTCATTAATATTCATTAAGGAAATTGGTCTATAATATTCTTTCTCTGTTTTTGCTTTCTCAGATTTATGTATAAAAATTGTGTTTTTGTTATAAAAGCAGCTTGTTGAGACTTCTTCTTTACCTATTTGTTCCAGTAGTTTATGTAGTATTGCAATTGATTACTCAAATGTTTGATAGAATTCATTTAGAAATGCATCTTGTTCTAGGCTTTTATATTATAAAGCTCATTTATAGCTTATTTAATTTCTTTTTCTAAGGTAGGGTACTTTGTTATAGCTCCTTTTTTGTTAGTCTGGTCAATTCCTATGCAGTTTTTCATTCATTTCACTTATATTGTTAGTTTTCCTCATATATAATTGGGCAAAATAATTCATAATTGCTTTAATTTCATCTTCATTCATGGTGCATTTGCCCTTTTCATTGTTGATTGCTGATAAATTGGTTTTCTTCTTTCTTTTTTAAAATCAAATTAAGAAATATTTTATCTATTTTCTTTTTCCCTGTCAAAACAACTCTTAATGTTATTTATTTTGTCAATGGTCAATGTATTTTTTAAAAATTATCTTCAATTTTATTCATCTCCCCTTTGATTTTCAGACTTTTCAGTTTGTTGTTGAATTAGAGATTTAAATTAGTTCTTTTTAAATTTTTTAACTGCATGTGTAACATATTGATCTACTCATTTCTACTTCCTTTAATGGGTGGATTTAGAGATATGATTTTACTCCTAAGTGTTACTTTGACTACATCACATAAATTTTACAATATTGTTTCCTTGTTAACTTTTTAATGAAATTATTGATTATTTCTTTAATTTATTCTTTAATGTTTTAATCATTTAGGATTAGATAATTTTGTTTCCAATTAACTTTCAATGTTTGTTTCCAAGGCTATTTGGTATAATTTTTCCTTTATTGTGGGTCTGAAAAAGTGTTTTTAAAATTTCTGCTTTTCTGGATTTTTGTGAGATTTTTGTGATCTAATACATGGTCAGTTTTTTGAAGGCGCCTTATATGGGTGACAAAAGGCATGTTCCTTTGTATTCCCATTCAGTTTTCTCCAGAGGTCTATCATATCCAACTTTCTAAGATTCTATGTATCTCCTTAATTTCTTCCTTATTTATTTCATGGTTAAATTTATCTAACTCTGAGAGGGAAAGTTGTGGTACCCAACTCGTATGATATATGTCTATTTCCTCCAATAATCCATTTAACATTTCCTTTAAGAATTAGGATGTTAAGAATTGTTACATATATGTTTAGTATGATTATTACTTCATTGTCTGTGGTGCCTTTTAGGAAGATGTAGTTTCCCTGCTTATCTCTTTCAATTTGGTCTTTGTCTGAAATTACTACCTCTGAATGATTACTACCTCTGGATTTGTTTCTATACTTTAAGCATGATATATTCTTTTCCAGTGCTTATTTTAATCCTTAGTATGCTCTTTATTTTAAGTGTGTATTTTTGTAAACAACGTATTGTTGGATTCTGGTATCTAATACATTCTGCTACAGGCATTCTTTTCATGGGTGAGTTCATCCCATTCACATTCACATTTATGATTATTAATTGTGTACTTCCATCAATTCTATTTTTCTGCTTATCCCTTTCTCTCTTTTTTTTATCCTGTTCCTACTCTAAAGTCTGTTTTGCTTCTGACTACTGCCTTCCTTTATCTGTACATGCTTTTATTGGCCTCTGTCCTTTCTCTTATCCACTACAACTTCTATTTTACCATTGGATTATATTGATTTCTGTACCCAATATATACACATATGTCTGTATGCATACACACAGGTAGAGAGATAGAGAGATAGTTATAATTATACTTATTCCTTCTGCATCAGGGAGGGTAGGGGCATGGCACTCCCATTATCTGGAAAATCTGCAAAAAAGATGTAGCCCTTTCCTTTGTACTAGAAAAGCATGAATTATTATGGTATTGAAAGATAAAATATGTTGATATTATACAAATAGTATATAGTACTGATTTTTGCCATAGGGTTTTTTTTTGCTTTAAATAGTATTTTATTTTTTCCCATAAATTCATATCAAGAAATTTTTAGCATTCATTTTTACAAGATTTTGAGTTCCAGATGTTTCTTTCTCTCTCTGCCCACCTCCCATTCCCTCTTCTGAAAATGGCAAACAGTTTCACATTGTTTATACATATGTTATCATGTACAACATTTTTTGTTTGCTTTTTTTGCTTTAAATATTATTTTATTTAATTTTTTTTGCTTTAAATAGTATTTTATTTTTTCCCACAAATACATATCAAGAAATTTTTAGCATTCATTTTCAGAAGATTTTGAGTTCCAGATTTTTTTCTCTCTCTCCCTCCCATTCCATCTTCTGAAAATGGTAGATAGTTTCATATTGTTTATACATATGCTATCATGTATAGCATATTTCCATATTCATCACAGTTGTGGAAGAAGAAAGAGATGAAAATGAAAGAAAATGAGAAAGAGTAAGTGAAATAAATATTCTTTGATCTGCATTCAGAGTTCACCATTTGTGAGTCCTTTATACTTGCCTTGGATGATTGTGTTGCTAAGCTAAGTCATTTGTAGTTGATCATCGCATGATATTGCTTACACTATATATGGGATTTACCTGGTTCTGCTCATTTCACTTTGTATCAATTTGTACAAGTCATTCCAGAATTTTCTGAAATCTTCTTGTTCATCATTTTGTACTTAAAAATATTATTCCATTACATTCATATACCACAACATGTTCAGCCATTCTCCAATTAATGGGAATGGCTTCAGTTTCCAATATTTTGCTACTGTGAAAATGGCTGCTTTAAATGTGTTAGTAAATGTAGAACTTTTTCCCATTTTTATTACCTGTTTGGGATACAGACCTAGTAGGGCTATTGCTGGATCAAACTGTATTCACAGATTGGTTGCCCTTTCATCATAGTTATAAATTGCTCTACAGAATGGTTGGATCAGTTCTCAATTGCACCAAAATTGCATTAGTGGGATGGAGGCTGGAAAGCAGAGACTAGCCTGAGCTCCCCATCGAGTCCCTCCAAAAACCTATAAAAATGGCTCTGAACCAATTCTAGAACTGCAGAACCCACAAAACAGCAGAGGGAAGTAGGGCTCCAGCCCAGGACAGCCTGGACGGTCTCTGTGTGAGGTCTATCCCACACGGAGCTGGAAGCAGAGTGGAGCGGAGCGGAGCAGAGCCCAGCGTGAGCAGCGTGTTCCAACCAGACCAGAAGCCGGGTGGAGCGTGCCCTAGCACCCTGAATCAGTGAGCTGCCGCAGTCACCTGACTTCTCAACCCACAAACACCAAAGACAACAGAGAAGGATAGTGGGAAAAGCTGCAGGAGTGGAAGAAGTTTGCAGTTCGGCTGCTACCCAGGGGCATCAGAGGTGGGGCAGCTACAGAACTACAGCTGCAGTTGCTTCCAGCCCCAGGCCCACCTGGTGGGAGGAATTAAGTGGCAGATCAGAGCAGGAGTGCACAGCCTGCTGAAGATTTGCATCAGGTCTGGGTTGGTGGTTCCTGGGGAAGGAGAAGTGTTGGTGTGGCAGAGATGGCACAACCCCCCAAGCTTGGAACATAGTTCTCTAAACTCTACAAGCAGTCATACCCCACTGAAAAACTCAAGGATCAAGTTAGTTGGTCGGGAATATGGTCAGGCAGCGAAAATGCACTCAGATTCAGTCTCAGACTTTGGAATCTTTCTTTGGTGACAAAAAGACCAAAACATACAGACAGAAGAAGTTAACAAAGTCAAAGAGCCTACAGCAAAAGCCTCCAAGAAAAACATGAACTGGTTCCAGGCCATGGAAGAGCTCAAAAAGGATTTGGAAAAGCAGGTTAGAGAAGTAGAGGAAAACTTGGGAAGCAAAATGAGAATGATGCAAGTAAACCATGAAAAACAAGTCCAGGACTTGCTAAAGGGGACCCAAAAAAGTACTGAAAAATATACTGAAGAAAACAACACCTTACAAAATAGACTAACTCAAAAGGCAAAAGAGCTCCAAAAAGCTAATGAGGAGAAGAATGCGTTGAAAGGCAGAATTAGCCAAATGGAAAAGGAGTTCCAAAAGACCACTGAAGAAAATATTACCTTAAAAATTATATTGGAGCAAGTGGAAGCTGGTGAATCTATGAGAAATCAAGATATTATAAAACAGAACCAAAGGAAGGAAAAAAAGGGAAGACAATGTGAAATATCTCCTTGGAAAAACCACTGACCTGGAAAACGGATCCAGAAGAGATAATTTAAAAATTATTGGACTACCTGAAAGCCATGATCAAAAAAAGAGCCTAGATACCATCTTTCAAGAAATTATCAAGGAGAACTGCCGTGATATTCTAGAGCCACAGGGCAAAATAGAAATTAAAAAAATCCATTGATCACCTCCTCAAATAGATCCCAAAAAGAAATCTCCTAAGAATATTGTTGCCAAATTCCAGAGCTCCCAGATCAAGGAGAAAATACTGCAAGCAGCCAGAAAGAAACAATTTGAGTATTGTGGAAACACAATCAGAATAACCTAAGATCTGGCACCTTCTACATTAACAGATCGAAGGGCTTGGCATATGATATTCTGGAGGTCAATAGAGCTAGGATTAAAACCAAGAATTACCTACCCAGCAAAACTGAGTATCATGCTCCAAGGCAAAATAAGGACTTTCAATTTAGTAAAACAGAGGACTTTCAAGCTTTCTCAGTGAAAAGACCAGAGTTGAATAGAAAATTTGGCTTTCAAACACAAGAATCAAGAGAAGCATGAAAAGGTAATCTAGAAAAAGGAACAAGAAAAAGAAACTGCAAGGGACTTACTAAAGTTGCACTGTTTTGTTTATGTTCCTACATGGAAAGATGATGTGTATGATTCATGAGACCTCAATATTAGGGTAGCTGAAGGGAATATGCATATATATATATATACATACATACATATATGTTTATGTATATATGTATAAGTGAATGTGTATGTGTATATATGTATATGTATATATATATATATATATATATATATATATATATATATATATATATACAGAGAGAGAGAGAGAGAGAGAGAGAGAGGGCACAGGGTGAGTTGAAGATGAAGGGAAGATATCTAAAAGAAATAAAATCAAATTAAGGGATGAGAAAGGAATATATTGAGAGAGGGAGATAGGGAGAGATAGAATGGGGTAAATTATCTCACATTAAAGTGGCAAGAAAAAGCAGTTCTGTAGGAAGTGAAGAGAAGGCAGGTGAGGGGGGAATGAGTCAATCTTGTTCTCATCAGATTTGACCCGTGGAGGGAATAGCGTACATACTCAATTTTGTATCTTACCCCACAGGAAAGAAGGAGGAAGAAGTTAGAAAAAGAGGGGATGATAGAAGGGAGGGCAGATGGGGGTGGAGGTAATCAAAAACAAATGCTTGCGAAAGGGGACAGGCTCAAGGGAGAAAGTTCAATAAATGTGATAGGTTAGGAAGGAGCAAAATATAGTCTTTCACAACATGAGTATTGTGGAAGGGTTATATATAATGATACACATGTGGCCTATGTTGAATTGCTTGACTTCTTAGGGAGGGTGTGTGGGAAGGAAAGAGGGGAGAGAATTTGGAACTCAAAGTTTTTAAAACAGATGTTCTAAAAAAATAATTTTTGCATGCAACTAGAAAATAAGTTACAAAGGCAATAGGGCGTAGAAATTTATTTTGCCCTACAAGAAAGTAAGGGAAAAGGGGATTGGAGGCGAGTAGGTGACAGAAGGGAGGGCTGACTGGCGAACAGGGCAACCAGAATATACACCATCTTGGAGTGGAGTGGAGAGTAGAAATGGGGAGAAAATTTGTAATTCAAAGTCTTGTGAAAATCAATGCTGAAAACTAAATATATAAAATAAATAAATTTTAAAAAAAGTACACACATCAAAAAAAGAGTATAAATTGAGGCAGCATTCCCTTTTATCTTACCTCCTCCATTATGGAGGTGTGCCTAAATCTTGCAAGTTTTGTAAATAAATTCGCTTTGCTTCTCCTAAAAAAAATGCATTAGTGTCCCAATTTTCCCACATTCTCTCAAGGATTTATAATTCTCCTTTTTTGTCATATTAGCAAATCTGATAGGTATGAGGTGGTATTCAGAGATGTGTAAATTTAAATTTCTCTAATCAAAAGTTATATGAAGGATTTCTTCCTATGTTTATAGATAGTTTGGATTTCTTCATCTGAAAACTGCCTGTTTATATTCTTTGACCATTTATCAGTTGGGGAATGACTTGTATTCTTATAGATTTGACTCAGTTGTTTATATATTTGAGAAATAAGACTTCTCATCAGAGATACTTGCTGCAAAGATTGTTTCTCTGCTTTGCTTCTAATCTTAGTTCATTTGTTTTGTTTGTACAAAAGCTTTTCAATTAAATATGATAAAAGTAATCTATTCTACATTTTTAATGCTCTTTATCTCTTTTTTAGTCATGAATTCTTCCCCTCCCCATAGATTTGACAGCTAAATTATTCCTTGTTATTCAAATTTGATTATTTCATTTTCTATGGTACCTTTTAGCAAGATGGAGTTTCCTTTCTTATCTCTTTTAATTAGGTCTATTTTTGCTTTTACTTTGTATAATACCAAGAATGCTACCTCTGCTAATTTAACTTCAGTTGAAGTATAATAAATTCTGCCCCATCCCCTTCCCTTTACTCTGTGTATGTCTCTCTGCTTCAAGTGTGTTTCTTGTAAGCAACATATTGTAGGATTCTGTTTTTTGATCTACTCTACTATCCACTTCCATTTTATGGGAGAGGTCACCCCATTCACTTTCACAGTTATGATTATTACTCTTGTATTTCCTTCCTTCCTATTCTTCCTCCTGTTTGTCTTCTCTCTCCTTTCACCCTTTCCCACCTCACCAGTGTTTAGCTTCTGTCTACCACCTCCCTTGACCTACCCTCCTTTCTGTCAGTCCAAACCCCTCCCCCTTAAGTTCTTCTCCCATTTATTTGTATGATAAGATAGATTTCTGTATTCAACTGAATATATATATATATATATATATATATATATATTATTCTCTCTTTGAGCCATTATTGTTGAGAGTAAGGTTCAAGCAATGGCCAAGGCTCCCCTCCTTTCTTCCCCTCCACTGTAAAAGGATTCCCCCTTTCTATCCTCCCCTCCACTGTAAAAGGACTCCCCCTTTCTATCTTCCCCTCCACTGTAAAAGGTCTCTCTTGCCTTTTCATGTGAAATAATTTAACCCATTCTACCTTTCCCTTTCATCTGCACCTACTGTACTCCTTTCTTATCCCTCAATTTTTATGTCTTTACCTCAAATTTAACTTATACCTATACATTATGTATATTCCTTCTATCTATATTGTTAATGATGCACTTTTACAGAATTACAAGCATCATCTTCTCATGTAATGATATAAACAGTTTAGCTCTCTTGAATCCCTTATGCTTTCTTTTCTCTTCTTATTGTTTATACTTCTCTTGGATTTTGCTATTGGAGGTATAATTTTTGTTTTAGTTCTGATTTTCTCCTTATGAAAGCTGGAAATCCTTCTATTTCATTGAATAGCCATTTACCCCCTTCATGTATCATACTTACATTTGCCAGGTAAGTGATTCATCTCCTGAAAGAGATCATCAAATGAAAACTCCAAGGAATGTTGTAGCTAAATTCCAGAATTATCTGATCAAGGAGAAAATACTTCAAGCAGCCAGAAAGAAATAATTTAAATATTGTGGAACCCCAATCAGGATTTTGCAGGACTTAGATTCGACATTAAAGGATAGCAGGGCCTGGAATATGATATTCTGGAAAGCAAAGGAGTCTGGATTACAACCAAGAATCAACTATCCAGCAAAACAGAGTATAATCTTTCAAATGGCAATATGGACATTCAATGACATGGGGGACTTATAATCATTCCTGATTAAAAAAATCAGAACTGAACAGAAATTTCGATCTCCAAAAGCAAGACTCAAGAGAAGCACAAAAAGGTAAACAGGAAAGAAAAAAGGTTTTACTCAATAAGGTTAAACTGTTTATATCCATACACAGGAAGATGATGCTTTCAACTCTTGAGAATTATATCTTTATTATAGCATTTGGAAGCATTACACCTAGACAAAGGATGTGAGAGTAGATTGAATTTGATGTGATGATAAAAAAATAAGGGGCAAAAAAGGATGATACTGGGAGAAGAGGAAAGAGAAAGGCAGAATATGGTACATCACATCACAGGAAGAGGCCCAAAGACCTATTACAGTAGAGAAAAAGAAGGGAGAGGGATGAGCATTGTTTGCATCTTAATCTCATCAGATATGGCACAAATAAGGAATAACACACACATTCAGCTGGTAATAGAAACTTATTACACTCTACTGGGAAGCAATTAATTTACTGGTCCAATTTCACATAAAGCAATCAAAGAAGCTCTGAGTTGAAGATTTGAAGGTTGTGTAGGCTAATTTTTACCAATCATCCAACAATAACATAATTACCTATAGTATGGCTGGTACTGTGCTCAACATCAAGAATATAAATTAAAAAATGAAATACCATTTACTTTCAAAGGGAAAATGACATGTACATATATTTATATATGCAGAACTAATAAATATATCATCTATATAATTGACACAAAATAAATACCAGATAAATACAATGCAGAGAGAGAAGAGTATTGGGTAAGGCTTCATATGGAGAGTAATACTTGAGTCCTCTCCTGAAAAAAGATAAGGCTGCTTTGAAAGGGAAGTGAAGAGAGAGAAAATTTTGGGAATTGAGAATAGCTAATCAAAGGCACAGAGCTGTGACATGTAATATTGTTTATAAGTAATAGAAAGATGGCCATTCTGAATGCATCATAGAGCATAGAAAGAGGAGTAATGTATAGACAGTATATCTTCTCCACATCTTTTACAAGTGTTCATTCTTCCCTCTACATGAAAGTGTCCTTTAATTCTTTATTACTTTATAAAAATACACATGATCTTAGCCACCAGAAGGCTAAGAATTGACTGATATGATAACTTTCTACAGATGGTTGCAATAGTTCTCCAGGAAAAAAAAATCCACAGGCTGAATTGTAGGTGCCTATGTTCTTCATATATCACAAATACGGAAACCAGGTTATAAAATTAAAATATTTTAGCTAAAATGGATATTAGGAATTGTCTACTCCAATACTTCATTTGTTCAGATGAGGAAATAGACTTTTAATGACTAATCTAAGGTCAAGTTAATAAATAGCAAAGCAGAGTTTCAAATCAAAGTCCTCTAATTCCAAGTCCAGTGTTCTTTACATACTTCAATGCTGCCTCTAATTCAAGGATTTTCCTAATATCTGCAATAAGTAAGTCACACAGTAAATTAACTCACATTACTTGATTCTCATTCTATAATTTTAACACTAGTTTACAAGAGCAACTCTGATGTTTGACTTCCAAATGTGTCACTAGGTTCATGTTTTATTTTTCTGATCTTCAGAGGTATGATAAAGAGAAAATGAAAAAGAAATATTGCTTTATTTGGGGGATCTAGAAATCTTAGGCATAATAAAGCTTCATGTTCACCAAACAGCACCCTTACACTGGAACAAGTAGTGGGTGCTGTCATCAGGGCCTGGTCCAGTCATTCAGTTATCACTTGGAGTTTTACAATCCCACCACTGAAGACTATTTGGAGTATTATTCATTCCATTACTGATGAATGTCCCACTTATCTTTAATAACTACATTTTCCTTTTCTTTCTGTTGCCTCATTAGTTGCCATCATCTAGATTGTGACTCTAAATACAATTTAAATAGCATATTGATAGTAAAAGACAAACGTAAATTACATTTAAAATAGACTGCATTTCATATTTAATCATAGGTCTAAGACCCATACTTCCCCTCTTCCTGATAATCTCTCAAGACTAGAAAACCATTAAAGAAAAGAAAGGAGACAAAAAGAAAATCAAAGTAATATTGGTGTGTATTTCTGCCCAGGTACAATCAAGGTTGAATTATTAGCATAAGATCCATAAACTAGACATAATTATCCCAGCTCCCAATTGCAGTATAGGACATTGATAGTCTAAACCCCAAAAATATTCAGACTGCAAGTCACTGAGCTATTTTCTAGAGCTAGTTGCTGTTTTTTTCTCTGCCAATAACTTGAAATATCTTTTTTTCTCTCATTGTTGTCAGAATGGGCCATTCACTTCCACAGTTTTCCCCTTTATGCATCCTGAGAAGCCCAACCTACAGTGAGAAGGACCATCTCTTAATGGCTCTTCAAGTCAGGTACTATCCCAAAGAGCCTGAGCAAAAACAGTGAGCCTGTTTCATCCTGCCTGCTACATCTCCTCGATCACTATTAAAAACCCATGATAGCCCTCTGTCTGGCATCATTTCCCTCCCTCTAGATGTTACACTTTATTGGAAGAAAGCTGAGTAGTTAAAGCAGTGTCAGAATGTCAAAATGTTAACGAGAAAACTAGAATACCTCTGTTACAGCACAAATACCTGAATTCAAAACCAGCTTATCTGCTGCCTTAAGCAGTAATTGGAATGAGAAGTCAGTCATTTAGCACCTAATCAGCACAGAAAGGATACTTCATCATTTGAGTCAGAGCTCATCCTGATCAGAAAATAAATTTTGCTTTTATCTTCTACAAAAACCCTAGATAATTCAAATTTACATGATGGAGTTAGGTTTATTTCTTAATTGGCAAGTTGCAAACCACCATTCTGAGCTAATTGTGCCACTGAAGAATGATCATTGTCATCTGAACCATATAATCAGTACAGACAAGCTAGAACCTTAATTTTCTACAACTGTATCCATGATTATTATAAAAGAGATATTTTTCTTTTCATCGATACATTGGTGTTTGCCAGAAAGAGTGCTTTTTTAAAAAAAGAAGACAAAGTGATAATAAAAATCCAGCTTATTGCATACTAATAAAAGAAAATGAAAGCATGCTTTTTTATTTTATTAGGAGTGGAAATCACTACTAATTTATGCCAAAATTTATCTATTTTCTAAGTTCTTATTACTTAAATAATGAAAATCAGTATCACATTATGCAGCATGCCTTTGGAGAAAAGGCAATTAATCTATCCACTACTCAACTACCTTGTAACCAAAAGGTAGTCTTTTTTCGATATGATATAAAATATGTGAGGAAGAGCTGCAAATAGGCAAGTTATTATTTCCTATTCAAACCAATGTCCTCATTTCAGCATCCTACTGCCATTCTAATAGGTAGTTGGTGTAGTGATAAGAGTGCTGGGTATGGCCTAAAGGATATGGGTTTTAATGCCATTCACGAAATTTAACTGCTTTTATCTCAGAGACTCAGGATTTTTATCTGTAAATGAGGGTAATAATACTTATACAGTCTAATGCTCAGGTTTATTTTGAGTTTGCCCAACTCAGACCCTCATTTGATCATGTTCTATAACTACCTAAAGCCTCAGTTTCCACATCTGTAAAGTGAAGTTTAGAGCAATTACATGACCTAACTCATGGGATTATCATGAGAAAAGCTCTTTGCAAACCTTAAAATAATCTCTTTCTCCTCTTTTATTTTTTTGAAAATCAGAACATCTAACCAGGTTCAATTTCTTTGAACTTTTGTATATCTATTTCCCAGAAATCTTCAGTGCATGTCTGACTTAATCTATAGTTTCCTTTCTGAGCTATCACAAACTCTATGATCTCATGTTCACTTATGCTAAATTTTCAGTCATTTACATTTCTTCAGAATTAAGTCTAGAGTTTCAGTCTTCACCTTCTGAGAGATGAAATTTTTCAGTAAGACAAGTAAAGAATTAATTGGATGTTTGGTCTTCATTAGAGTAAGACTTCTAGAAGATGCCTGGTCCTCCTCGCCCCCCCAAAAATTGTCATAATACTCTATTTCAATTCCATGCCATTTTGTGATCTGCATCAAAAATATATCAATTTATTCAAACCGTAAAGGGCATATTATGATCTCATTTAACAATATCATTTTGCATTCTCTTTGTTTTTATCCTTATCCAAATATTGACCATTCTACTTCCCTATCAAAGATTTTGTATAAATAAAGCTAAAATTGATGTTAGATGAAACTATGTGTTAAATTCTCTTTTTTTGACTTAAATGTATTTTATTTTTTCCAATTACATGTAAAGATAGTTTTCAATATCACTTTTATAAAATTTAGAGTTCTATTTTTTCTCTCCCCATTCCCAAGATGGTAAGCAATCTGATATAGGCTATATATGCACAATCATATTAAACATATTTCCACATTAGTCAGTTTGGGAAAGAGAAGGAAAAACCACTAGAAATAAAATACAAAAAAGTAAAAATATTAGACTTTGATCAGCATTCAGACTCTAAAGCTCTTTCTCTGGATGTGGATTACATTTTTTACCATAAGTCTTTTGGAATTTTCTTAGATCATTATATTGATGAGAAGAACTAAGTCTATCAAAGTTGATCATAGCACAATGTTGCTTGTTACTGTGTACAGTGTTTTTCTCATTCTGCTCACTTCATTCAGCATCAGTTTATGCAAGTACTTCTAGGTTTTTCTGAAATCTACCTGTTCACCATTTCTTACAGCACAATAGTATTCCATTACATTGATAAACCACAACTTGTTCATCCATTCCCCAATGGATGGCTATCCCCTCAATTTCCAATTCTGTGCCACCACAAAAAAGCTGCTATAAAAATTTTTGTACACATAAGTCCTTATCATTTTTCTTTGATGTCTTTGGTATACAGACCTAGTAGTGGTATTGCTGTGTCCAAGGGTATGCACAGTTTTATAGCCCTTTGGGCACAGTTGTAAATTGTTCTCCAGAATAGTTTCAGCAGTTCTGAATTGTACATTAGTGTTCCTCTTTTTCACATCCCCCCAGAATGTCATTTTCCTTTTCTGCCATGTTGGCCAATCTGAGACAGTGTGACGTGTTGCTTCAAAGTTGTTTTCATTTCTCTAATCAATAGTGATTTGAAGTACTTTTTCATTATTATTGATCACTTTGATTTCTTCATTGAAAACTGTTTATATTCCTTCACCATAATGGGAATCTCATTCATTTTTTCAAGTGTGTCATTAATTAGATGACAAGACATTTGGCTACCATAGAAGACCATAGTTAATCCTGCTGTTTACCTGAACTTCAAGGAACTTTTTCCCTTAGGCATCCAGAGCACTGGGCACAAATCACATTATATCAACATCGGCCTCAGGCCCTTGTGATGTTTTTTTTTTTTTTAATTAAGGTGATTCCCAGTCTTTGCAGTCCACAGTAGCTCCCCAAATGAATATGAGCAGAAGCAGCACCAGAAACAACAGGAACACAGCTACTTAATAAAGTCTAGTGGCTGCCATTAACTTCCAGGATCAAATACAAAATCCTCTAGCACCTCTAGACCTTCATAACCTAATCCCCTTCTACCTTTCCATTCTTCCTGTGCCCTTCTTCCTGCCACATACTCTTCAGTTTAGTGACACTGGCTTCCCTACTGTTTTACAAACAAGACACTCTGTTTCCCAGGTCCAGGTCTTTTATCTGATGGTCCTCATTGGCTGAAACATTCTCCCTCCTCATTTTCCCCAACTGGTCTCCCTGGCTTACTTTAAGTCCTCACTCAATTTTCATCTTCTACAGGAAGACTTACAAAGCACATGTCATGTAGTCAAGAAAACCTGAGTCCAATTTCAGCCTCAAGCACTAACTAGCTGTGTGACACTGGGCAAGTCATTTAACTCTTGTTTTCCTCAGTTTTCTCATCTGTACAATGTGGAAAACAATTACACCTATCTCACAAAATGATTGTGAGGATAAAACGAGATAGTTTTAAAGTGCATGGCACAGTATGTAGAAAATAGTAAGTGCTATGCAGATGTTATCTTTTATTGTTTCCTATTAATTGTATATAGAGTTTGTATGTATTCGTTTTCATGTTGTCTCCCCCAATCAATTGAGAGCTTCTTGAATCTAAGAATTGTCTTTTGTGTCCTTGGTGCTTAGCATAGTTCCTGGAATGTAGTAGTTGCTCAATAAATATTTATCAACTAACTTACTGATACTTAGTAGCTATGTGACATAAACAATCTGAGTTTCTTTTCTCACCTGTAAAATGGGGATAACAACAAACGTAATTTTTAAAAATCTAATCGACTTTTTAAAAAAAGGTATTCATATCTTTGTATCCATGAATTTTAAAAAAATGATAAATATATCACTACATAAGTTGTTTTCCTTTTAGTCCTATATATTATATTCTATTCATTTAAAAGCATTATTCTGAAAAATAGCTCAAAAAATTCCCAAAAAAGCCTAAGAACATTTCTGCTAAGGCATCATTAAAATAATTCGCCCAAACCTTTTTGCAATTTGGAAAAGACTATATAAATATTAGCTATTATAATATCTAGGCAGTCAATTTCTATGCCATCCTTTCCATGCCATCTTTTTCTTTTGAACACAGTATATACTTCTAGTACACCAAAATAAAATTTAATAATTTTTTGTTTATTGATTAATTGCCATATTATAGGTATTAGTCCTTTCCTGCTACATTTCAGTGATTACTATGATGTTTATTTTGCCTCTTTGTGTTAAAAACTCATTTTCTTTCTTTTTTTTTTAATAAGCCATGCTCTCAACATTGACTTGAATGTTTCTGGTGCTATAAACATTTTCCCCAACCTTCTTCGCAGTTATTATCTACTACTAACTTATGTGCACCTCTGATACTATTATTTTCCTTTTTGTTGTGCTAGATACCTTCCATTTTATCTCTATAATTTGTTTTATCTGGAATTTTTTCTCCTTCCCCTTTAATTTCCCAATTAAAGGGCTTTGGGTCAGATTGTCCAATCTCCAACCGAACAGCCACTCAACATATATTTATTAAAGCCTACCATGTGCAAAGCATTGTGCTCTATCTACTTTGTGAGAAATAAACACATGAGGCAGGGAAGACACTTACCCCCTCAACAGAGAGATTAGAGATTTTAATAACAGATAACTATAACACTAAGCAGAATTTAGTGAAATCTACATGGGTGGTATTAACAAATGGTAAAAAGAAATCATGTGAAAGAAATCACTGCCAACTTAGACACTAGGATTTTCCAGCTTTTAACTACATCTTAGTATTTGTCTGCTCCTTCTTGACTTGTTTCACTTTCTCGAATTCAGTAAATAAGTATTTACTTATTCCTTCCATGTTAGTTCCTTCCATCCAGTTTGCTTACTTACCCTATGATATCTTCCTTGACTCAGCAGTTTACCTATCTAACCTATAGTCCCTGGCTTTTTTCTTTCATTTATGTATAATATAGATAATCTTGAAAATAAGCAGATGTCCAGCGTGGTGAGACCACTAGGGAAAATGTCACATGAGGTAAAGTAGCAGCATATACTAAGTGATTAACAAATGTTTATTGACATAATTAATAGAACAAGGATAAGTTTTATTTTGTTTATTCTCAGAGTGCAGCACTAGAAATAATGGGTAGAATTTTCACAAAGGCAGGTTTAGGATTGATATGAAGAAAAACTTCTTAACTAGTTATATAAAAGGAGAATTGGCTGTCTTAGGAGATAGAATCATTACCCCACCACTACCCCAATAGCTTCTGGAGGTTTCCAAGTAGAGAATGGGTAAACACCTGTTGGAAATGTTGGAAAAAGGATTCTTGTTCACATAAAAATTGGACAAAATGTCCTCTGAAATTCCATCCAGCTTTTAGAGTTTGTGATCCTTTGTTCTTCTTGTACTCATCTTTCCTTGACAAACCTATGAAAGAATAAATCTATCAGGTTATCTGGACCCCTTGCCGAAGTCCTTCCTAACCAGTTACTTCCTGACATGCCATTTGAGAATGAAATTACTTATAACTCTGTCTCACTTTATCAAATAAGTAAATTTTTTTGTTTTTATTTTTGTGCGTCTGAATAAAATAAGTCATGACTAGAGTTGTTTTTAATCTTTCTTATATTTGTGTGGTTTTCGTTCTTTCATTTCAGTACTCAGTACATGAGTTACAAGCAACCCTTAGCCTCTGAGTACACTTACAGTGGGGTATATAAGAAACGTTTGTTTAAAGCGTGAATGGGAAAATAAATGAACAAGTAAATATCTATTCTCAGAGCCAGAGAGATAGTTTTTTTTTTTTTTGCATTGCTAGTTTTTTCAAGTACTCTTGGCCTTCTCAACAGTCAAAGAAACTGTTTATCCTGTGCCACAACTTCTGTTATCAAACACAGTGGTTCCAAACTTTATTTTTTTAAAGTCATGGCATAGTCTTGTCATAAGGAATCTCAGCACACTGAATATTTGTTAGTCAGAAAGAAGTGTTCCCTAGTAGTGAAGCATCCAGACCTGTGGCCTTGTGTATCCTCTGAATCTTGTTCCCTTTTCCTATACCCCCTTTTTAACATCCTAAGGATTTGAAGCAGATTTTCACATCTTCCTAGACAGAGCTGCATTTCTGACCTTCCCAATGCCACATGGCAATGAGTAGGAAGCAGGCTGCAACTAGAAGCTGGACTAGGGGAAAATTAAAGTTTCAGTCATCGTACTTAATGAAACTCATGCCACATCATGGTTCCTCCTTTGAAAATGATGGGTCTAGAAGATGGTGGAGATGTGCTGAAGAAAGCATTAAGGATTGTCTTGATGTGAATTCTCTGAGTGGAGCAATACTCTAACAGTAACATTTGGTGTTGATAGGGGATAGAGCAAATCTTGATCTCTTACCTAATTTAATTTTGTACCATCCATTGAGGATACTCCCTCTAGCAAAGACAACTTCTCTTAGAGGAAGGGTCCTTTTATTTGTTTCCATAAAACACTTTGGCAGTCTGATGACACCTCAGGAGGGAAAAATGCTCTAAATTATAAAATAAAATACATTGAATTACAAAAGAAATTGTGTTGAAATAAATTTCAATACAAATACAGATACAAAAAATCAGAAGTTTACAAATTCTTGGTTAAAAATCTCTGTCTTAGAGAAATATATTGTCTGGTGCACTGAGATATTAAGCAACTGGTCCAGGGTCTTAATATAGGAATTATTATAACTGGAACTTGAACCTATCTCTCCTAAATATACGCTGGCCTTCTAGCAAGTCTGTCATGCTGCAGATGGATTTTCAAACAAATTTGCATGTATATATGCATATATATATATATACATATATATATATATATATATATATATATATCATACCATTTGATCCACATAATACTCTTGAGAAGCATAGTTAGTGCCATTTTACCTATTAGGAAACTGAGGCTTAAATAGGTTGAGTGGCTTAACCTCCATCATACAGATAGAATTAGAGGACAGACTTAAAGCCAGGTCTCTCCTGCTTCTGAGTTTAGATTTCATCCCACTATGACTATGCTGCTTTTTAAAGGACTTTTGAGGATTAAGTGATGCTTTTAGTAAATGAGGAAAAATTCTGGAAGCACTCCAAATACTGTTCCATTTCATCTGTGGCATCTCAGACACTTTATAGGTGCATAATGGATGGAAAAAGTTTAGTAAACACGAAAATCTACATTTTGATTTTAAGTTGTCAGTTTATTCATTAAGTCCATTGGGAAAATGAGAAAATTTCAGGTAATAATCACTTTTCAAAGATATGGAAGAGAATAGTTTGTCTAGCTAGAGTACTTCTCTATATACAGAACATTTCTAACAGAATTTCTAACAGAAATTGGTAAATTAAGGCTTCTCTTTGTAATCCCAATAGAAATGACATTTAATGGCTTGAATATTAAAAACTAGTAACAAAATACCTGATTTTGTATGGATTTTTAAACAGATTTCACTATTTTTTCTATTTCCATTGGAAATGGAGATTTCCATTGGTTTGGATAAATATTTTTATTGACCCTACCATCTGAAAACAGTTTGATCTCTCCTCTTCTAAATTCTTATGCTGTTGAACTGGCTTCACCTGGCTTCTATTGCATTCTAACTTGTATTGCTCTATCAGGCTTATTTGGGAAAATGCTGTAACTCACTTCCTCCTAGTAAGTTTAAAACTCCTTGGAATTTTGATCTTCATATCCCCAGAAGCCAGCACAATAAGTCTCCTATTTGTGCTTTCTTTTGTTTGAATCAAATTTGTTATTTCATAAGTATAAAAAATTCCTGGTGAGGAAATTTCCTCAACCAATGCAGATTAACAATTTTTTTTTTAAATTTACAATCTTTGTTGCCTGGGACAGTAAAAAATCTACTGACTTTCCCAGGGTGATATAGCTAGTGTGTATAAGAGACAGTATTTGAAACTGCCTTCCTGAAACAAAGCCAGCTCTGTCTTCACTATACTATTCCATTTTGCCTATAATAGATGTTTAATAAATACTTCTAGAATTGAATATCAATAAGCACAATTTCAATGGTGTAATGGATGTTTTTCCTTTTCCCCTTACTCTCTAATCTATACGAGTATCTCCCTGGCTAAAATCAATTCTCAAATCCTTTACAATCTATATATTTCATAGGTATTTTCTAGTTTTGCTCCCCTGAATTCTGGCCTACTTCCTAGTTCTTTCCATGACATGAATATAACCCCACCCCTAGGGTTAATATGCTTCTAATATATATTATGCAATAACTATCTGTGTCTGTGTTAAGTCTAATTTAGAGGAACGACTCCATCTAAACAATCAGTTTCTAGAGTACTAATTACATAGATATATGCATTCTAGTAACTGGTGACTCCAAGACTCTTCTATTAAAACCAAAATTGAGTAAAATGGATCTTTGTTATTTCTTATATTTAGTGTATCTAATTTGAGGAATAACTCATATTGACCCTCTCACCCCCATCTAAGATGGGTTTTTAAACTGTCCCTTCAGTCAGACTCCTCAGAGCAATGCGTGATGTGTATGCAAACCTGACAGGAGAGGGACAATGGATAAGAAGTGGACTATATGTGGAACTCTCAGCTCTGGATTCCTAGAATTCAGACCAGCCTCAGTGGAATTAGAAATACTGTTCCATTTTATATACTTGTCAGACCTTTAGAATTGTGATAACAAAAATTATATATGAGAGAAACTGGGAGAATTTATCATTCTTTCCTTTCAGCATTTAATCATCTCACTTTAAATGTCATTTTTATAGTGTGATTGTAGAGCGGAGCTCCCCAGAGGCTGACAAAATTAGCCAGTGACTTACAGAGTGACTGGGGCAATTTACACAGATGAGTTTATTAAGAATCAAATTGACTTAGCGTGTTGAAGAATAAAATCTGTTTCATTTGGGATATGCAACCTCATGAGAAATTTGTGCAAATTCATTTTCATTAGCAGACTAAGTGGATATTATTTAGTCTAAGTAAACAACTATAAGCAGTGGGGGAAATTAGAGTGAGGTTATTTTATATTTTGCCAAAAATTAAGTCAAAAAGTTGGGATAAAAGGAGCAATTATGATAGATAAAACCCGTCCCTCAAAATAGGTCATAACTTATACCAGTCAATAAACTGAATCAAAAATTGTATCTAAGGAAATAGCTTTGTGCAAATAGAGTCTGGAGAGTAACTCAACTTCAGGGCACTCCTTATTTATAGTGGGAACAAGGTAACTTCTATGTCCTAGAATGTCAAGGTTCCAGGAAGACCCTAGTTCTCTCTCAAATATTAAAAACCCTTGTGTGTGAAATGTAACTCCTGGGATTTAATCTCCATAAAATTCATGTTTTGATTACCATTAAATTAAAAGAGTAAAGCAACAACAGTCTCAGAAATGATAACACATTTTTTTGTTGTTGTTCTAAATTGTTATTGGTCATTCACAAATTTTTGTTGTTCTGTCATTTCAGTCATATCCAATTTTTTGTGACCTGATTGGAGTTTTATTGGCAGAGATACTGGAATCTTTTGCCATCTCCTTCTCCTGCTCATTTTACAGATGAGGAAACTGAGGAGAATAACTGTAAGTTACTTCTCCAGGGTCACACAGGTGTCTGAGGACAGATGTTAATTCAGGAAGATGATCCTTCTTGATTCCAGGCCAAGCACTCTATCCACTGCACCAACCATATTGAATATTGAAGAAAATAACACCTGAAAAAATAGAGTAACCCAAATCACAAAAGAGCTCCAAAAAGCCAAAGGGGAGAAGAATGCTTTAAAAGGCAGAATTAGTCAAATGGAAAAGGAGGTCCAAAAGACCACTGAAGAAAATACAATCTTAAAAATTAGATTGGAGCAAGTGGAAGCTTGTGACTTTATGAGAAATCAAGATATTATAAAACAGAACCAAAGGAATGAAAAAATGGAAGACAATGTCAAATATCTCATTGGAAAAACCACTGACCTGGAAAATAGATCCAGGAGAAATAATTTAAAAATTATTGTACTATCTGAAAGTCATGATCAAGAAAAGACATCTATATCATCTTTCAAGAAATTATCAAGGAAAACTTCCCTGATATTCTAGACCCAGAGGGTAAAATAGAAATTGAAAGCATCCACTGATCACCTCCTGAAAAAGATCCCAAAAAGAAAACTCCTAGGAATATTGTCACCAAATTCCAGAGCCCCCACATCAGGGAAAAAATACTGCAAGCAGCCAGAAGGAAACAATTTGAGTATTGTGGAAACACAATCAGCATAACACAAGTTCTAGCAGCTTCTCCACTAAGGGATCGAAGGACTTGGAATATGATATTCTGGAGGTCAATGGAGCTAGGAGTAAAACCAAGAATCACCTACCAAGCAAAACTGAATATCAAGCTCCAAGGCAAAGTATGGATTTTCAATAAAATAGAGGACTTTCAAGCTTTCTCATTTAAAAGACCAGAGTTGAATAGAAAATTTGACTTTCAAACACAAGAATCAAGAGAAACATGATAAGGTAAACAAGAAAGAGAAATCATAAGGGACTTACTAAAGTTGAACTGTTTTTTTTTTACATTCCTACATGGAAAGATGATGTGTATAATTCATGAGACCTCAGTATTAGGGTAGCTGAAGGGAATATGCATATATGTATATATATATATATATATATATATATATATATATATATATATATATATATATATATATATATATATACAGAGAGAGAGAGAGAGAGAGAGAGAGAGAGAGAGAGAGAGAGAGAGAAAGAGAGAGAGAGAGCAGGCACAGGGTTAGTTGAAGATGAAGGGAAGATATCTAAAAGAAATAAAATCAAATTAAGGGATGAGAGAGGAATATATTGAGAGAGGGAGATAGGGAGAGATATAATGGGGTGGATTATCTCGCATAAAGGTGGCAATAGGAAGCAGTTCTGTGGGAGGAGGGGAGAGGGCAGGTGAGGGGGAATGAGTGAATCTTGCTCTCATCAGATTTGGCCTGAGGAGAGAATACCATACATATGCAATTGGGTATCTTACCCCACAGGAAAGAAGAGGAAAGAAGATAATAAAAGGGGTGATGATGGAGGGGAGGGCAGATGGGGGTGGAGGTAATCAAAAACAAACACTTTCAAAAGGGGACAGGGTCAAGGGAGAAAATTAAATAAAGGGGGATGGGTTGTGAAGGAGCAAAATATATTTAGTCTTACACAACATGAGTATTGTGGAAGGGTTATACATAATGATACCCATGTGGCGTATGTTGAATTGCTTGACTTCTTAGGGAGGGTGGGTGTGAAGTAAAGAGGGGAGAGAATTTGGAACTCAAAGATTTAAAAACAGATTTTCAAAAACAACAAAAAAAGTTTTTGCATGCAACTAGAAAATAAGATACACAGGCAATGGAGCGTAGAAATTTATTTTGCCCTACAAGAAAGGAAGGGGAAAGGGGATGAGAGGGGAGTGGGATGACAGAAGGGAGGGCTGACTGGCAAACAGGGCAACCAGAATATACACCATCTTGGAGTGGTGGGGAAGGGTGGAAATGGGGGGAATATTTGTAATTCAAACTCTTGTGAAAATCAATGCTGAAAACTAAATATGTTAAATAAATATATTTAAAATAAAAAAAATAGAGGAAAAAAGTTAGAAAAAAGTAAAAAAAAATTAACATTACTGGTACTTCCAGGAGCCAAGATGGCAGAGTAAGCTCTCCTATATCCATCTCCAAACAATGAAACAACCATAAAATAGCATCCCAGAACAAATCCTGGAAAGGCAGAGCCAGCAGAAACATGGGGTAGAGCAGTCATTTAGGCTGAGAGAGTGGCAAGTAAAGTCCATCTCATTTGGGTCAAAGGGGAGTGCATTCCAGGACAGGAAGCATGCTACCAAGCCAGTGGTATGCCCAATCTCAGTAAACCAGTGGGAAATCTTGAACCCCAGGACAGTAGAACAGACAAACACCAATATCAGGACCTCCCATGTGCCTTAGCATTGCCAGGGGAACCAGTAGACTCCAGCTCTGTGAACAACCACATGTTCCAATGCAGCCCCAGGTGATCAGGTGTGCTGTGGTGTCTGGACCTCTGAGTGCTCTAGCATTGCCCTGGGCAGGTATCCTCCAGCAGCCATATCTCCACATGCTTCAATGCAACAGGCATCCTCTAGGGGCCCCACCTCCACCTGCTTCAATTTAGCCAAAAGGGAAATGCAAACCTCACTAGATCTCAAGCACATGCCAGACAACACCAGTAGGACCCTAACTCAGCACCAGGTAAGCTGCCAGAATCCTACAGCCTCCCACAGGTCCAGCCAACCCCCACCCCACTTCCCCAGAGCTGTACCAGACACAATGATCACCAGTGGGCCTCAGGGCAAGATCAGTACAGCACCAGATAAACAGCCAGGACCTGTAGCCAATAGTACAAAAGGACAGAGACAGTGCCCCTTCCACCCTGGAGGCAGAGATCAAATTCAAAAGAAAGGAAAAAGGCAAAAAAAAGATGAGCAAAAAACAGCAATAAAAGAATCTTACCATGGAAAACTATTATGGTGACAGGGAAAACCAAGCCATACACTTAGAAGCAGACAACAATGTCAAAACACCTATGGAGAAAACCCCAAATTGAAATGGGAAGTTATCACAAGCCCAGAAAGAAATTATGGAAGAGCTCAAAAAGGAGCTTAAAAATCATATAAGAGAGGTAGAAGAAAAACTGGGAAAAGAATGAGAGTGATGCAGGAGAATTATATAAAATAGCACCAATAGTTTGGAAAATTGCTTAAAAAGAAGGATTGACCAGATGGGGAAGGAGATATAAAATTGCAGTAGTAAAACAACACCATAAAGAGTAAAATTGTCCAAATGGAAAATAAAGTACAAAAGCTAATTGAGGAAAACAACACCTTAAAAGTTAGAATTGGTCAAGTGCAAGCTAACGATTCTATGAGACATCATGAATCAATCAAATAAATTCAAAAGATTAAAAAAATGGAAGAAAATACCACATCATAAAAATGACTAATTTGAAAAATAGATCCAGGAAAGACAGTATGAGAATTATTGAACTCCCTGAAAGCCATAACCAAAAGGAGAACCTGGACAATCTTTCTTTTTATTTATTTATTTATTCATTCATTCATCCATTTATTTATTTATTTATTTATTCATTTATTTATTTTTATTTTGCAGGTTACAAAACTCAGTTTCACAAGTTTTGAGTTACAAATTTTCTCCCCTTCCTTCTCCCCCTTTCCCACCTCCAAGACTCATGCCATCCAATATACGTTAGACATATACCTTTACATTAAACTTATTTAAAAAATAGTTAACTTGTAAGGAAGAATTATAACCAGTGGAATGAATCATGACAGAAAAGAAACAAAACCAAAAAAGAAGGTAAAAAAGAGAAAAAACAGTTTGTCTCAATGTGCATTCAGACACCATTAGTCTTTTTTTTTTACTTTCTTTCTCTTTTTTTTTCTTTAGTAATTTTAGATTTCAACATGTATTTCCACAAGATTTTGAGTTGCAAATTTTCTCCCCATTTCTACCCTCCCCCCTACCCTAAGATGGCATAAATTCTGATTGCCCCTTTTCCCAGTCTGCCTTCCCTTCTATCAGCCCTCCTCCCCACCTTTCCATTTTTCTCTTACTTTCTTGTATGGCAAGATGAATTTCTATACCCCATTGCCTGTATATCTTGTTTCCCAGTTGCATGTAAAAACATTTTTTTAAACATTTGTATTTAGAATTTGAATTCCAAATTCTCTCCCTTCTTCACTCCCCACCCATCCTCCTTGAGAAGGCAAGCAATTCAACATAGGCCACACATGTATCCTTATGCAAAACACTTCCATAATAGTCATGTTGTGAAAGACTAACTATATGTCCCTCCATCCTATTCTGTCCTCCTTTATTCACTTTTCTCCCTTGACCCTGTCCCTTTTCAAAAGTGTTTGCTTTTGACTACCTCCTCTCCCATTCTGCCCTCTTTTCTATCATCCACCCAACTTATCCCTTTCCTCCCTACTTTCCTGTAGGGTAAGATACCCAATTGAGTGTGTGTGTTATTCCCTACTTAAGTCAAATCTGATGAGATTCACTCATTCCCTTTTACCTGCCCCCTCTTCCCTTCCATTATAACTGCTTTTACTTGCCAATTTTATTTGAGATAGTTTACCCCATTCTGTCTCTGCCTCTCTCCTTCTCCTAATATATTCCTCTCTCACCCCTTAATTCTATTTTTTTAGATATCATCCCTTCATATTCAATTCACCCTGTGCCCTCTGTCTATATATATATATATATATTCCCCTCAACTGCCCTAATACTGAGAAAGGTCTCATGAGTTACAAATATCATCTTTACATGTAAGAAGATGAGCAAAACAGTTCAACTTTAGTAAGTCCCCTATGATTTCTTTTTTTCTGCTTACCTTTTCATACTTCTCTTGATTCTTGTATTTGAAAGTCAAATTTTCTATTCAAAAGACCAGAGTTTTTTCATTGAGAAAGCTTGAAAATTCTCTATGTTATTGAAAATCCATATTTTAATCTGGAGTATTACACTCAGTTTTGCTGGGTAGGTGATTCTTGCCATTAATCCTAGCTCCTTTTACCTTCAGAATATCATATTCCAAGCCCTGCAATCCCTTAATGTAGAAACTGCTAAATCTAGTGTTTTCCTGATTGTGTTTCCACAATAGTCAAGTTGTTTCTTTCTGGCTACTTGCAATATTTTCTCCTTGACCTGGGAGCTCTGGAATTTGGTGACAATATTCCTAGGAGTTTTCTTTTTGGGATCTTTTTTCAAGAGGCAATCAGTGGATTCATTCAATTTCTATTTTGCCATTTGGTTCTAGAGTATCAGGGCAGTTTTCCTTGATAATTTCTTGAAAGATGATGTCTAGGCTCTTTTTTGATCATGTCTTTCAGGTAGTCCACTAATTTTTAAATTATCTCTCCTGGATCAATTCTCCTTGTCAGTGGTTTCTCCAATGAGATATTTCACATTGTCTTTCATTTTTTCATTCTTTTGGTTCTGTTTTATAATTTCTTGATTTCTCATAAAGTCACTAGCTTCCACTTGCTCCAATCTAATTTTTAAGATGGTATTTTCTTCAGTGGTCTTTTGGACCTCCTTTTCCATTTGACTAATTCTGCCTTTTAAAGCATTCTTCTCCCCTTTGGCTTTTTGGAGCTCTTTTGTGATTTGGGTTACTCTATTTTTTCAGGTGTTATTTTCTTCAATATTTTTGAGTCTCCTTTAGCAAGTCATTGACTTGTTTTTCCTGGTTTTCTTGCATCATTCTCATTTCTCTTATTAAGTTTTCCTCTGTTTCTCCTACTCCTTACCTCTTCTCCCAGATCCATCCCTTTACATAGCTTAATTATGTTTCTCATCATTATACCGGTTATTTTATACTGACATCCACAGTCTATGTATATCCCTTTCAATTGTTGTAATAATTGTGCTATTCTCAAGATTGACATATATATGTATATATGTATATGTATATATATGTATAACATTTAAAAGAATATAATCCTATATATGGATATAAACAGTTTGCCCTTATTGATTAACAAGGTTTTTTCCCCCATTTACCTTTTTATGTCTCTCTTGAGTTTTGTATTTGAAGATCAAATTTACCATTGAGCTCTAGCCTTTCCATCAGGAAGATCTGGAATTCTCTTATTTAGTTGAACGTCCATCTCCATGCCTGAAAAAATATGCTCAGTTTATCTGGGTAGTTGATCCTTGGTTGTAGTCCAAGCTCCTTTACTTTTCAGGAATATCATATTCCAATTTCTCCTGTCATTTAATGTAGAAGCTGAAAAATACTCCATGATCCTGACTGTAGTTGCACAATACTTGAGTTGTTAATTTCTGTCTGCCTCCAGTATTTTCTCCTTGACCTGATAATTCTGGAATTTGACTATAATATTTCTTGGAGTTTTCCACTTGGAATCTCTTTCTGGGGGTGATAGGTAGATTCTTTCAATGACTATTTTGCCCTCTGTTTCTAGGGCCTCAGGGCAGTTGTCCTTAATAATTTATTGAAGATACTGTCCAGGCTCTTTTTTCATCATGGCGTTGGGGTAGACCAATAATTCTTAGATTGTCTCTCCTGCATCTATTTTCCAGGCCAGTTATTTTTCCAATTAGATATTTCATGTTTTCTTCTATTTTTTTTTCATTCTTTAGATTTTGTCTGACTGACTCTTGATGCCTCATAGAGTCATTAGCTTCTACTTGCTCAATTCTTATTTTTAATGAATTGTTATCTTCATTTTGCTTCTGGGCCTCCTTTTCCATTCAGCTTATTTTACTTTTCAGGGCATCATTTTCTCTAATTAGATTCTGAATCACCTTAGCCATTTTGCCAATTTTACTCTTTAAAGTTTTGTATTCATCGATGAATTTTTTTTTCCATTTTTTCTTTTACCTCTCTAATCTGATTTTTAAAGTCCCCCTTGAGCTCTTCTAGAAATACTTTTTGGGCTTGAGACAAGTTCATATTCCCTTTTGAGGTTTCAGATGTGGGTATAGTATCCATGCTATCCTCTTCCAAATTGATATTTTGATCTTCTTTGTCTCCATAAAAAGAATCAATGGTCCTCAGTTTCCTAAAGTTCTTCATATTGGTTAACTTTTTCCTGGCTTTAAAGAAGATTTCTACTTCTGGGGCTCAGGGGGCTCTGTCCCAGGCTTCTTGTTCTGGGAATTGTGGATGTAGTTATTGGCTTTGTGTGTTATGGCCTCTGGTTTCCTGAGGTGTGGGGGGGAGGTGGTTTGGCTGCTGAAAGTCTCCTCTTCCTTTAGTTCTGTGGTACACCCTTTTTCTGCACTGATGTCTGATATCTGCCACTTCCCCTGGCTGTGCAAAGGCACATCTGGGGTCCAAGTTTTGACGATTACTGGCTCTGCCATCCTGAGGTTCAGGAACTCCCACTGTTCTGCTGGGACACCCCTCTTCCTGCACTAGTCTCCTGCCACCACCAGGATAAGGGCCCTCTCTCCAATTTCTCAAGCTAAAAGGCTACTAAAGCCCCACTTCTGGCTCTTCTATTTCAAAGTTTCTCCCAAAGGAGTATGTATTATCTGGGTTAGGGAGGGAGGGAGGGATGAGAGCCATTTTAGCTCTCCATTATGGCTCCCAGAAGTTTAAGAAGTCAAGTTTCAAACCTGTACACTGCTGGATGCAAGCCCCTGGAGTAGTTGTTCTCATGGCCTCAGGCTCTGTGCTGCTTCCTCCTGTAGCCTGGGGATCACCAACAGGTTTGTGTGCCTGGCATTCTCCCAGCCTGGATAGCTGGCTGATTTTTGCAGTTGCTTCAGGTTTGGTGTGGTTTGGTGCAGCTCCGTACTCTGGGCATTCTCCCAGCCTATAGATAAGTAGTGTCTACCCTGAGAACTCTCCTAGTTTGGGAATTTGCCGCACTCAGTCTACTAGTGGTTTCTAACTCTCAAATTTGCTCAGATTTACTTTTTTAGAGGTATCTGACAGAATTTGTGTGAGAGCTCCTGTAAGACACTGTTTTCATGTAGCCATCTTCTGAAATAATTTTTTGAAAACAAAATTTTGTCAGAACTCTTGTACTCCAAACACTCAAATAATTAGGTAAAAGGTAATCTAGGGACTTGAAATTTCCAAAAATTGTCCTCATAGCTCTTCTTTTCTATTTAAAATTTTTATCTTACTTCACCAGTCACATTGAATAACAAAAAAATTAAATTAATATTTAATTTGGAATCTATAATTCTGAAGTTAGTTTCTTGATGTTGCTAAGAAAAGAGCAATTTTTTTTTTTCCCACTGAGATTAGTTGAATACAATATATAAGGGTGAGAGAATGGAAAACAACGACAACAACACTGTGCATGTATAGCCCACAAGAGGCAGAAGATAAAGATAGAAAAAAAACAAATCAATGAATGTAAAGGACATGTGGTATTCACAGATCCTATCTATTGATAATATATCCTAGAATGACCTTAATATTAGCTTTTGACTAAGATATCCTTTTGAGTCGCAGCTCTAATGACAATCATGTTGGCTAAAAGAGCAAAGATAGAAAGGTATTAAAAGGACAGACAATCATTCTGAGAGGAATCAAGAAGGTCACAGTTAATGACTTGAGTGGAATGATTTAAAAGCTTGAGCTAGTCTTTTAAAAAGAAAACCTGTTTTCATCCTATTTGATAATAATATGTTCTTCCCATTAGACAGTGTAGCATAGTTGACAGAGTCTTGGTCCTGGAGTCAGAAGGACCTGGACTTAAATTGTCTTTGAAATTGCCTACTTGTGTGATCCTGGACAAATAACAACCTCTCAGTGCAGTGGTGACTGACTCTGGTTTCTGAGATGCTAAGTCAGCAGAGGACAGCCTCTGTCAGATTCTATCAACTTGGAAATACATTGAATATAAGCTAGACAATGGATTATTAGCTCAGCATCATTTCTGCTAAGTTTGGAGAGACTTATTAGCAGAGCAGTATTATATTAAGAGATCATCCTTTGGGGAGGATTGGCATCCATGTTTATGAGACCATTGACTAAAGAATTGATAGCTTCAATTTCAATTTAATGAGTACTTATTAAGTAACAAACTTGTGCAAAAGCTTGTGTTATTCCCTTGAGGTATGAACATAAAAATAAAAGTCTTTTCTCAAGGAGCTTACATTCTATTCTATAGTATAATCACGGTTGGTATAGGAGGATCCCACACAGATGAAATAGAACATATTTTAAAATTTACTCTTCTCTTTAAAAAAAAATCAAGAGAGAAAATGTATTCAGTTACAGGGTAAACATGTATTCATACCCTACCTCTAGGAGAAAAAGTATCAATATCAGATTACTTCTACATAAAATTTCAATTTAGTACTTATTATACTAAATATGGATTGACTGTGGTGTTATATAGTTCTTTATGTCAGATAGTGCTTAAATTATCTCCTATGGCCTTACTGGTAGTGATTTCAGAGAATATAAACCAAATGAGATTTCCTAGCATTTGAGATCCAGCAACATTAAGAGTGGAGACTGGAAAGCACAAACTCATTTGGAAGAAAATAAATTGTTCCTCTTAATAACAAACAAACCAATAATTTTGGTGAACTTAACATTATTAATACTGGAAGAGACAAAAGTTCTTTAAGCAGTGTGTAACTATCATTTGTGTAATGCCAACATTTTAATAATTCTAATGCCTGTAAGGTCTACCTTATACGTATACAGTATTGGTAAGTGTCCATAGCTCTGGAAGTCCATGACAAGGATTTTCTCTTGTTAAGAAAAAAATTCCTCTTCTGCAAATGAATGTATGAATGCATGAACAAATAAATAAATAAATAAACAAAGGAATTTTTTAAAAAGACCAGGGTCTAAAAAGTACAGAATTCAGAACTTCAAAAGAAGTTACTTATGCTTATTTGTTTTCTGTTTTAAATTTAACAGAGAGTTAGGAAACAAAGAATAGTGAAATAAAATTTTTAGGAGCTTGGAAAACTATGGGACTGAGAAGAAAGACAAAAGTACTGCACATCTATAGTAAAAAGTTACTTATAAATCACTATCATAGAAGTGGCTTTGAGGGAAAGTCATGCACCCTACTCAATAAGTTCTACTGGAAATGTTGATGATATATGTGGGTTTATTTTCTATCTTGCACTTTTTCTAAAATTGTTAATTATTTCAAGTAGTGTTCTAGTTGATTCTCTAGAATTCTCTAAGTATACCTTCATGTCATCTGCAAAGAGTAATAGTTTTGTTTCCTTGTTGCCTATTCTAATCCCTTGAATTTAATTTTTTTCTTTGCTATTGTTAATATTTCTAATACAATATTTAATAATTGTTGTGATGATGGACATCCTTGCTTCACCCTAAGTTTATTTGGGAAACTTCTAGCTTATCCCTATTACATATAATGCTTGTTGTTGGTATTAGAGAGATACTACCCATCCTTTTAAGGAAAGCTCCATTTATACCTATGCTCCCCAGAGTTTTAATAGGAATGAGTATTATATTATGTCTGCATAAGTTGAAATAATTATATTATTTTTGTTGATTTTGTTATTGATATGACCAATTATACTGATAGTTTTCCAAATATTGAAACAGCCCTCCTCTCTCATTGTAAATCCCACCTAATTATAATGCATGATCCTTGTGATATATTGCTGAAATCTCCTTACTAGCATTTAATTTATTTTTCCATCAATTTCACTAGGAAAATTTATCTGTTTTTCCTCTTCCTAGTTTAGATATCAGCACTTCGTGCTGTGAAAGGAATTTGGTAAGACTCCTTGTAATTAGTTGTTCTTTAAATGCTTGGTAGAATTCACTTGTGAATTCATCTGGCCCTGGTGAGTTTTTCTTAAGGTGTTCATTGATGGATTGTATTCTCCTTTTTAAAAAGAGGAAATCAAGTCTAAGAAGGCTAAGTGACTTTTTGAGAGTTATACAAGGGGTAATTTTTTTGAGGCAGCATTTGAACTCATTACTTCCTATTTGCAAATCTAGTGTGCACTCAACGAAGTCTGATGTTCTGAAATTACACACATATGTATATGTATGTGTATATATATGTATATGTGCACATATACATATATATATATATACACATGCATGATATTCAATTCAATGCATGTTTATTATACTTTTTGTGATCAAGGCACTCTGCTAGGGTTGCTGAGGATACAAAGATGTAAAAATAAAAACAAAAACAAAACAGTCCTTCACAAGAGAATATTTTTGATATGCTCTACTGGAGGTAGTAGTACAGCAAGAATTATTCAGGTATATGGAATTACATGGCTCTAGTAAAAGATAACTCATTCTCCAGCTAGTAACAGATAAGGAGTTATTTGCTAAAAACCCATTTTTTCTGTGCCCTTTTATTCAATTCCATTTTCTGTCACTATGATGAATATACCAGCTTATCTTTTTCTCATTCTCATTGCCATACCTTGCTGATTTTTTCCTTTTTATTTCCCCTTTACTTTTGCCCTGCTTCAGCAGTTACCTTTCAATTGACCATTACTAGTTGGGTTGAGAGAAATTCCTCCTTCTTAAAAGGCATACTAAAATGTCTTGTTTCACATTATCATTGCCTTAAATGTTATATAGTTCCACTGACTCAGGTAAGCCATCACTATTATCCTGCAAGCTAGAATGCTTCAGTTATATTTTAATTTTGAAGCTTTGGCATCTAAGAAATGTGATATAGATAACCATGTTGCCAAAAAACATCATATAAATAATTAGTGACTATAAAAGAGCTATAAAGATTTAAAGAAAAATCTAATGCCTTCTAGAGAAGGATTATCCCTACAAAAGGGGCCAACCAAATAAATTTCCATGATGCCAATCCCAGAAGCTCAATTATGAGGGACTACAGCATGTTGTAGCTATGACCGCAAAATCTTATGATAGTGAATTTGAGAGGTCTGTGAGAAACTGACTAACTCTGTTCTTGTCTAGAACTGGTAAGAGCTATACCAGTGTGAGAGGGAAGTTAAATGAACCTTGAAACATCTTAATGCTGGGGTTTTATCTCCCTTTTGGAAAGAGATCCCTTACTTTTCCCTTTTGGTTTGGTCTTCCTGAAAAAAAAAATCTGAAGTTTGTGGATAGATATCATGATTTTGTTTAAACATCTCTGAAATAAAAAAAATGAGTTTTGCACAAATGAGAGGTTAAATTGGAAGAGCTATAAACATTGCTTTCACTTCAATCTCCCTTTATATACAGTTCATATTACTTCCTTTCAAGTGCCCTTCATTCCAGCTAAATTGGTCTAGCACTTTTCTAAACTCCCTGTTAGATTTGACATCATGATGTCTTTGCAAAGACTTCTCCTTTACCTAGCATGAGGTGACTTCTCACTTATACCTAAAGGAATCTTCCCTTTCTCTCATTTAAGACTAGCTCAGGTATTGTTGTCCTTGATCTTCCCTTTTCCCTTATCCATGTTTCCCCCTTGTCATGCCCCCAAACAAATTGATAGTACTCTCTTACCTTAGATTACCTTGTATTTAAAATTACTGGTGTTTCTGTTGTACTGTATCATTCTTCTAGAACATAAGCTCCATCAGGGGACACTTTTTTATCTTTGTATTTGCAGTGCCTTCCTTGCAAATTGGAGATGATTTACAAATATTTATTTATTTAAATTGACTATTGTATGATTCTAATGGTATGGACTAGTAAGACCTAGTAAAGAATGCCAAACGTAGAAATCAATGGTGCTTGGGAAACACTTTGCTCCTCAGCCTCCCTACAAATACAAGACTATTGTTCTGTCACAAAATGCATTAAATATCGTTATTTCTTTATGTCCTAAAATATTAGAAAGGCATATTCTACTCAGAATGCACCTGTGCACTCTTGCACATGTGTGCATGCACACATGTACACAACCAAACATACATACCTAGTACTGTCATGGATGTTTAAGTCCCAAAATATAATTATTAGAAAAGGTCATATTTTACAGTGGAAAGAACACCATATTTGAAGTCTGAGTTAAAATCCTGACTTTGTTATTTAGAATCTTGTTAGAATCTTGGGCAAATAATGTCATCTCTGGATTTTCATTTGCTCATTCATTCAGCAAGCATTAATTAATTGATTGCTATGTGTTAGCCACATCAAGATAGGTTTCCTGTAGGAGCTGACTTTTGAGATGACCTTTGAAGAAGGCTAGGGATTCTAAAAGGCTGAAATGAAAATGAAGTGATTGCTTCCTAGATCTAGTGAACCATTTATACAACAGCATGGCAATAGGAAATGGAATATTGTGTAAATTCAGTGCCTTGTACCTTGATGAACTCTAAGGTCCCTTTCAGCTCTGATTTCTATGATTTCAGTCAATATGAGCATTTTCCTTATGACATCAAAGATTGGCATTTTGAATTTCCCTTCCATGTAACCAAACCCTTTCCTAGGAGACTGAATTAGAAAGAGAGGATCAGTTTTGTGCCACATCACATCCTGATAATTTGTGGATGCATACTTAACTTCTGCTCCACTCAATCCGAAGAGTTAGTCAGAGAAAAAAATATATTCTGTCACCTTTTATTTTTCTTGAAAACAAAAGTCATTTTTTTATTAACAGTCAGTGATGACTCTGCTCATACCTCCTACATTTCCCAATCTTCTATTCAACAAGTAAGAAAACAGATATTATATATGTCTTTTTAAGCAAGATGACAGCCTAGCCTGCAAACAAAAAGAATGAATTGATTTTTGGACTTCCCCAAAAATGCCTGGCTATAGGAATAGAGCCAAATGGATTTCTAATATTTCTCTCTTTTTTACAATGGAATCAAAGAAAACAGATTTATACTTAAGTTATCTATATACTTTTTATTGCTTTTCATGTACTCCACCCTTTCCCTTTATGTTTTTGCCTTATAAGTTTAGATTCAATTTAAAGAAAGGGAAGGATGAGTGACGTACCAAAGCTTGCGAGTACAGTCCCAGCATATTGAAGGTTTTCAATGACAACTTTTTCATCTTGTTTGGACATGACAAGGTGTTAGCATTCATACCACATTGGAAGTTAGCAGAAAAGACACTGTTACACTTTTCAGTGTGCTTGTTTGTTACTTGAACTGTAAACTGCCAAACTGCATGGGTAGAGAGGAATACAAACAGCTCAGTCTAGAAGCTGAATAATTATTTTTTTCTCAATACTGTAAAAACTGGAATAGATACTTTGAAGTTCTATGTAACTTGCATATCTGAGGGATATAGTGTGCTTGCTCGTATGCCATCCACTTCAAGTGGCCATCTTGTTAATAATTTTTTTTAAATCTTAACATTTCTTCTTTATTGTACTTTATACAGCTAGGTTGTACATGCTCGATGCTTAAAACTAAGTCATAGCTAAATGCTTCTCTCAAAGCAAAGTCATCTGAATGTTTGATGCAGCTACAATCTATGAGTGAATGACAAACCAAGGAAAATTCCTGAAATTGCTTAAAGGAAAAATGGACAGGAGATGCACCACTCGAGTCCTTGAATTGTGACCTGTAGTAGTCATGAGAAGGTGGATAAAAATGGAATTCCTCCACAACCTGGTATGGCAGTAAGGCAAAATTCATGACCTCGGAGAGGGTCATGGACATACCTGAGTGGTTCAGAATCACAATGTATAAGGAATTATCTAGGTACAAGGCAGAAGAAGTATAACATTTATTTAGACAAGAGAAAATCCAATCCAAGGACCAATAGTTCCAATTCTCTGTAGTAGAAATTACATTCCAAAACCAATAAGCCCACATCACTATAGTAACAAGGAAATTATAACAAAATATTATAGCAAGGAAGCAAACCATACTGTAGCCTCCCCGCTGGCTGCTAGGGCCTTCCTATAAAAGATGACTCAGGAACCCTAAATCTTTGTTCAGCACTCTCTCTGGCAGCTCTATTGCCTCTAAGTTCCTTGATATACACAACTCTCTCTTGCTCAGCACTCTCCAATCTGCAGTCTCTCTCAATGCTGACTTTCCCTTTGTGTCTGCTGTCTCAGTGTCTTTTTGATGTCTGCTTCTAAATCCTGTTGCTCTATACTCCACTGCTCCCAGTTCTGCTGCTCCCAGTTCTGGGCTCTGTTTTTATACAGTCCTAGGCCTCATCTGACTAGAACTCAGGGCACATACCATTGGTTATATTCTTAGCAACTACCCTTTGGATGCTGAGGGCTTCATACCTCTCAAACTAGCAAACCAGTTTGCTAACTAGCAAAAAAGTGTAAGCCTGGGGCCTCACATCTAGTTAGTGAAAGGGTGTGGGCCCTTCTCTAATCAGGCCTCCCTTTGTTGACCCCATCTGAGGCCTATTCAATGGGTGGGAAAGATCTTTCACTTACTGATTGGCTTTGTACTTGGTTTAACTAATCAAACCATCACTATTTCCAGGTGACAAAAGCCTCCAGATTTTGAAGAAAAATTCATTTGAAGGATTCAGGAGTTACCCTTTCCTCAATAAGGAAAAAAGTGCATTCCTTGATCCTGACTCATCATGTGCCACTCACAAATGTCATCCAATAGAAATTAATGAAGATCCTACTCAACATTCGAATGCTGTCCCTTACAAATTTGACCTGTAATTTCTTCAATGCAGAATGAAATGTAGTCAACATAGGAGAAAGCTTTGAAAGTTGGCAAAGTACATAAAGATGATCACTGTCAACACAGATTCATTGAGCAGCTTTCCTTATTAACAATGATTACACCTTGGTTTCTTTTTCCAGCTCTGTGTGGAAGAGAGGATATCTGCTCCTATATACATACATTATTCCTCATTGCTAGTAACATGCCACTCGAACCACAACCTTGGTTTTAGCAACCTGGAGGGAGGCAAGAGAATCTGGTTATGACAGCTTGCAAAAAGATTTTGGGAAGAAAGATAAAGGGAATTTTCTTGGTGCTTATTCTCTGCTTTGTTATTTTGTCTTCTCTTCAGCCAATGGAGACTTATTTGGGGAGAGGGGAAGCATAGCACTGAGGGGCTATCACAAAAAGCAAACTGGCTATATAGTAAGAGACTGTCGGTTTTAATCCCACATCTCCTATTTGATACCTCTGTGATCTTGGGCAAGATATTTCAGCATATTTTACCATCAGTTTTCTCACCTGCAAACTTAAGAGGGTTGGACTACCATAACTTTAAGGTCTTTTTGAAGAACCAAATCAATGATGCTAGAATCATTCAAAGGGATGGACTAGATTTTGTGTGAGCTTCCTTTTAGCTTTAAGTCCTATGATCTTGACATCCTGTTTGAAATAATATACTTCTTTAAAGCTCATGCAACCACCAATGAAACTATAGGACACAGTCAACATTAACATCTTGCCATTGGGCTTTTTCACCGCCATGACTATATCTATACTCTCCCCAGCTCCCTGACTTTACATTTTTTGTATTTGCTAGGAAAAAAAAAATGTAATACTACCATTGCCTGCTCTATGATTCCAACTCATAATCATGATGACTAGTCCAAACTCACTTTCCTGAACATGACTCTCCTTTATGTTTTATATCTTTCTAATAAAATGCAAATAATATAAAATAAAATACAAATGCATAGAAAACAACTAGCAGAATTCTTGACAACATAGTGTACTTTCAATAAATGATTGTTGATTGATTGATTTATTAATATCAGATTGTGGGGAGAATAGTAGGAAACTGTCACCAGGAAATTCTAACGGGGCATATCTAGCCAGTGTGTAGAATCTATTAGTAAAGGAAATGGGTGGCCAGCATTGTGTTGGATATAAAGCAAATGATCATGCTCAACAACAATGCTAGTACTTAGAACTTGCTTAAAAATATGCGTCAAAGGAATTCACGTAATTTAGTTTTAAATGGAGAAAGTAAAATATCTTGGCCAAAATTATGTCATGCCAAACTGCCCTAGGAAATTATAATAGGCCTTGTGTATTGCAGATTTCAGTGACAAAAGTTGGATGTAACCCCAAGTTCTGCCACTTACAAAGAGCGTGACCTGGAGCAAGTCACTTCCCCTTCTTCACTTGTAAAATGAGAGGGTGATTTAAATGATCTCTGAGTTTCCTTCCAGCTCCAATATTCTATGACATTATGGTACCTTTCCAATATTGTTACATTATCTAATAAAGAGTAGATTTTTATTAAATGAGCTGTTTCTCAGTCCTGAAAATTAAGAAGTACTGGCTTTTTAAGACGGATGGATAAAGGCAACTCTAAAGACACAAAATCCATCTAAATTATTCAATACAGGAAAGGTCCAATAACTCCTGAGGACAGTGAATTCCTGTATGGTTAATCATAGACTTAATATCTAGAGCAGGTGAAGGATACAGAAATGAGGAAGCATCAACACTTTTCAAATAAGTCAAGGGTCAGGAAACAAATGAGCAAGCTGGAAATGTCAAAAAAATATGAAAAGTGGGTTTGGGTAGGAAGTTAATGTCATGTGACTAGAGAAAGTATTCCCGTCTTAACCTCCTCAATGTCTCTTCCCCACTCCCATCAGCTCTTTGAATAACATTGCCACCTTATTTGTGTGTGCATGTATCTATTCATGTATGTATATATGTATATATGTATCTATCTCTCTATCTTTCTTTCTGTCTCTCTATTTTAATAGTCTTGGGTCTTAGCCCTTCATTTACCAATATTCTTTTCTGAAAATATTGTAAGTAAAGTACTTAGTATTAATGGGCAGCTAAGTGGTACACCTGTGGCTCCAAGAAGCTGTGGCCACACCCTGGTAAAACCATCTCTGACTATCTAAACCATGTTATGGGGTAAACCAATAGGCCTCAAGACTTTCTTTGAGCTAGGGGGATATTTACCATGTGAAGGCCTCCCCAGTGGAATGGGCAAATGAAAATAACTTGTTCCAATGGGTCTTGGAGGCAATTGAAGCAAGTTCTGGTAGAGGACTTAGAGCTTCATCACGCTTTGAAAATGTCAAGGTTGTTCACTTCATCCTGTGTCATAGCCAGTCATCCTGACTTTTGTCTTACTACTGTACTTCTATGACCCCAGAAGAGAGAGATTTTGTGCACCTCCACCTCACTTAAATCCAATTCACAAGCAAATCAAGACATCATCCCATGGTGACATTGGTCCTCTTCAAAAATGAAGGATGAACAATTTTCTGAAAGGAGGAAAACACACTTTGGGAGAAGAGAAGGGGAGGAAGGGGCAACCTTAAATATTTCAAAGAAGCAAAATTGAGATCTTTTTATATAGGACCCTCTGGGTGTTGACATGAGATTAATGAATATGCTATGATAATCCTTAGGATCTGGAGTGAATGAATAAAAAAGTTATTGTTTACCATGTAAATGAGATGAGATAACATATGTAGTTTAATGATATACCATGGAAAGCTCTTTCTAAACCTAAAAGCACTAGTGGCAGCTAGGTGTCACAGTGAATAGAGTACTCATACTAGAGTCATTCTGGAAGATCTAAGTTAAAATCTGGCCTCAGATACTTAATTCATGTGAACCTAGGCAAGTCATTTAATCTCTGTCAGCCTCATTGTCCTCAACTATAAAACTGGCATCATAACAACACAACAATCCATAGAGAAGGCCAGGGAGGCTCAGGAGTGGCAACATCTTTTGGAAAGATGGAAACCTTTTTTTCTTTTCTCTTTCATTTTTTTTCTGACTGGTTTCAATAGTACTACTTTAACTGGTTTCCATGATGCACATATAATTTGCACCTCTGGGGTCAGGCAAGGTGAGCTGCATTCCACAGTTAGTTATGTATTCTCTAAAAAGAACACAATAAATTGATTCAAAAATGGTTAGTCTGATGCTTTAGGTATTGTGTGAGTATGATTTAAAGTTTGTCGTATTTTGTTTTGTTCTTACTAATGAAAGTTAATTAGAAATTACATTTGATTGGGCAGCTAGGGGGTACAGTAGATAGAGTCCTGGGCCTGGAGTCAGGCAGTCTTATTTTCCTGGGTTCAAATCTGTCCTCAAACACTTATTAGTTGTGAGACACTCTAGTATTTTTACCAAGAAAATCACAAATGGGGTTATGATTTGGACACAATCGAACAACATTTAATGAATTATTCAGATATTGGATTAGAATGATGGAAAATCAGTATCCATATTTCTTCTAAGTGGTAGGAATCATTTGAGAATCTAGTGATTTATAAAAAAAGAGATTATTTTAGGATTGAATAGACATAATGGGAAATGTGGAAAGCAAAATAATGAAACAAACTCTGTACCTTAAAATGCAAACTTCACAGCTCCATGGCAGTACTCAACAGAGCTAACAATCATAGAATGTTCAAATTAGAAGGATAATTAGAAATCATCTTGGTCCCCTTTTTCTACAGATGAAGAAAATGAAGCTCAGAGAGTTAATTAACTTGCATAATTAACTCAAAGAGTTAATTGACTTGCATAAATTTTTACATCCATACTATATCAGAAAGCTAAATTAAGATAACGTCATGGGCTCAGTTGAAAGTCAGAATGTCCAAACAGGAGAAACCACCACACAGTTTGCAAAGATAATTGATGTTGTTTGAAATGTAATGTAGAGGGTTCCACATGAGTGAATACAAGAGGAAGAGACATACTGAATTGTGAGAGCTTGTTGTTTTAGATGCCCAAGTTCCACATTCATTCTACTGTGTTATGTTTGAACATAGCTACTAAGCAATACTACATCACTACTAGGTTGTTGACCTCTTAAAAGCTAGGTGTCATAGCCTATTTCATCTTGATATTCCCTGCATAATATCTTGTAGACCAGAAGAAATTGAGGGAGAGAGATAGGAATGGATCTGAGTTGTTTTTTTTTTAATAAATTTGTTATTTATAATTTTTAACTTAAAATTTTGAGTTCCAAATTTTCTGTTTTTCCTTTCTCTCCCTCATGAGAAGGCAAGAAATTATGATATCAAGTACACATGTGAAATCACGTAACACATTGCTATTTCAGTCATGCTTAGTGATGTTTTTAGATAGATACTGCTTATCATTTTAAGGAAAACTATATTTATTTCTAGGCTTTCTAGTGCTTCTAATAAGAATGAACTAATAGGAATGAAAGTTGTATTTTTCAAAAGCTTTTCTTGCATCTGTTGAGATAATTGTATGATTTCTGCTTTTTTCACTTATATTATCAGTTATACTTATAGTTTTCCTATTTGGTCATACTGTATGATCTTTCTGATATATTTCTGTAACTGCCTTGCTAGGATTTTATTTAAAAATTTTGCACCAATTAGAGAAATTAATGTATAGTTTTCTTTCTCAGTATTTTTGTTCTCCTGGTTTTGGTGTCAGCAACATATTTATGTTGTAAAAGGAATTTGGTAGGACTCCTTCCTTATTAATCAAAGACTCTTGATTCAAACAAAAGGCATGTCTCAATCCATTTAATCCATTCTGCTATGTGCTTACCTTTTATGGGAGACTTCATCCCATTCATATTCATTGTTATGATTACTATCTGTGACTTTCTCTCTATCCCATTCCCTGTCCTCTGCCCTCTTTATGACTTTATTTATCCCTTCTCCCTTATCCTCCCCAAAGGAGTTTTGCTTTTGACCACCACCTCCTTCAATCTTCTCTCTCTTCTATCAGCCTCTCTCTCTTTTCTTTCCCTTTTCCCATACTTCTTCTTACTTCCTTTCTGTCCACCCCCTCCCTTTTCTTTCCCCTTTCCCCTCCTACTTCCTATAGGATAAGTTAGACTCCTATACCTCAGTATATTATTCTCTCTTTGAACCAAATCTGATGAGAGTAAAGTTAAAAAAATGTTCATACTGCCCCACCCCCCACCCTGGTCCCTCTACTATAATATGTTTGTGTGGCTCTTTTTTTTTTTTGAGGGGGGAAGGTAGGGCAATTGGTGTTAAGTGACTTGCCCAAGGTAACACAGCTAGTACATGTGTCAAGTGTCTGAGGCCGGATTTGAACTCAGGTCCTCCTGACTCCAGGGCCAGTGCTCTACTCACTGTGTCACCCAGCTGAATCTTTTGTGCCTCTTCTTGTGATGTAATTTATTTTTTTCTTCCTCTTCCTTTACTCTTCTCCCATTACAATACCTTTGTACCCCTTAATTAGTTTTTTTTTAATCATTACATCAGTTAATGTATACCCATACTCTCTGCCTATGTATATACCTTTTAAATGTCATAATAAAGACAAAATTCTTAATATTTACAAGTATCATCCTCACATGTAGGGATGTAAACAGTTTGCCTTTATTGAATAACATTTTTTTTTAAATTTTATTTTCCCTGTTTACTTTTTTATGCCTCTCTTGAGTCTTGTATTTGAAGATGAAATTTCCCATTGAACTCTGGTCTTTTTATCAGGAAGGTCTGGAAGTCCCTTATTTCACTTAATGTCCATTTCCTTGCCTGAAAGATTATGATCCATTTTTCTGCATAGTTGATGCTTGGTTGCAGTCCAAGCTTCTTGCCTTACAGGATATCATATTCCAATCTTTCCAATCATTTAATGTAGAAGCTGTAAGGTTCTGTATGATACTGACAGTAGTTCTGTAATATTTGAATTATTTCTTTCTGGCTGCTTGCAGTATTTTCTCCTTGACCTGATAATTCTGGAATTTAGCCACTATATTCCTTGGGATCTCTTTGAGAAAGTGCTTGGTAGATTCTTTCAATGATTATTTTACCCTGTGTTTCTAGGATCTTGGGGGGAGATTTCCTTGATGATTTCTTGGAAGATACTGTCCAGGCTCTTTTTTTCATACTGGCTTTCAGGTAGACCAATAATTCTTAGATTATCTCTACTGGATCTCCAAATCTGCTGTTTTTCTAATGAGATATTTTAGGTTCTCTTCTATTTTTTCATTCTTTGGATTCAGTGTGACTGATTCTTGGTCCCTCACAGAGTTATTAACTTCTACTTGCCCAATTTTAATTTATAATGAATTGTTTTCTTCAGTTAGCATTTGGACCTCCTTATCCATTTGACCAATTTTACTTTTTAAGAAATTCTTGTCTTCAGTCAATTGTTTTTTTTTTTTCATTTTGTCAATTGTATTTTTAAAAGAATTGATGAGTGGGGGCAGAGACAAGATGGCAGCTGGAAAGCAGGGACTTGCATGAGCTCCATGCCAGGTCCCTCCAAAAACCTATAAAAATGGCTCTAAACAAATTCTAGAACTGCAGAACCCACAAAATAGCAGAGGGAAGCAGGGCTCCAGGCCAGGACAGGCTGGATGGTTGCTGGGTGAGGTCTATCATGAATGGAGCTGGGAGTAAAGGGGAGCAAAGCCCAGCGTGGGTGGTGGCAGGACCAACCAGACCAGGAGACAGGTGGAACAGGCCCTGCTGCCCTGAATCAGTGAGCTGTGGCAGTTGCCAGACTTCTCAACCCACAAACACCAAACAGTACAGAGAAGGTTTGTGGGAAAAGCTGCAGGAGACAGAGTGAAAGGAATTTGCAGTTTGGCCACTGCCACCGAGGTAGCATGGGTGCAGCTTCAGTTGCTTCCAGCCCCAGGCCCACTTGGAGGGAGGAATTAAGTGGCGGATCAGAGCAGGAGTGCAGAGCCTGCTTAAGATCTGATTCAGGTTCGGGTCAGTGGTTCTTGGGGGAGGAGGAGTGTTGGTGTGGCACAGTTGGGTTTATAGAAATAGCTCTGAAAACAACAGCATAGCCCCTCAAGCTTGGAACAAAGTACACTTTACTCTACAAACAGTCATACCGCCACGAAAAACTCAAGGGTCAAGTAAGTTGGCTGGGAACATGGCCAGGCAGTGGAATCGCACTCAGATTCAGTCTCAGACTTTGCATTCTTTCTTTGCTGACAAAGAAGACCAAAACAAACAGCCAGAAGCAGTCAACAAAGTCAAAGAGTCTACATCAAAAGCCTCCAAGGGAAAAAAAAAAACATGAACTGGTCTCAGGCCATGGAAGAGTTCAAAAAGGATTTGGAAAAGCAAGTTAGAGAAGTAGAGGAAAAATTGGGAAGAGAAAGGAGAATGATGTGAGAAAACCATGAAAAACAGTCAATGACTTGCTAAAGGAGATCCAAAAAATACTGAAAAATATACTGAAGAAAACAACACCTTAAAAAATAGACTAACTCAAATGGCAAAAGAGCTCCAAAAAGCCAATGAAGAGAAGAATGCCTTGAAAGGCAAAATTAGCCAAATGGAAAAGGAGGTCCAAAAGCCCATGAAAGAAAATACTACCTTAAAAATTAGACTGGAGCAAGTGGAAGCTAGTGACTTGATGAGAAATCAAGATATTATAAAACAGAACCAAAGGAATGAAAAAGTGGAAGGCAATGTAAAATATCTCACTGGAAAAACCACTGACCTGGAAAATAGATCCAGGAGAGATAATTTAAAAATTACTGGAATACCTGAAAGCCATGATCAAAAAAAAGAGCCTAGATATCATCTTTCAAGAAATTATCAAGGAGAACTGTGCTGATATTCTAGAGCCAGAGGGTAAAATAGAAATTGAAAGAATCCACCAATCGCCTCCTGAAAAAGATCCCAAAAAGAAAACTCCTAGGAATATTGTCACCAAATTCCGGAGCTCTCAGATCAAAGATAAAATACTGCAAGCAGCTGGAAAGAAACTATTTAAGTATTGTGGAAACACAACCAGAACAACACAAGATCTAGCAGCTTCTACATTAAGAGATCAAAGGGCTTGGAATATGATATTCTGGAGGTCAATGGAGCTAGGATTAAAACCAAGAATCACCTACACCGCAAAACTGAGTATCATGCTCCAAGGCAAAATATGGATTTTCAATAAAATAGAGGACATTCAAGCTTTCTCAGTGAAAAGATCAGCGCTGAATAGAAAATTTGACTTTCAAACACAAGAATCAAGGGAAGCATGAAAAGGTAAACAAGAAAGAGAAATCATGAGTGACTTACTAATGTTGAACTGTTTTGTTTACATTCCTACATGGAAAGATGATGTGTATGATTCAGGAGACCTCAGTATCACAGTAGTTGAAGGGGATACACACACGCACACACACACACACACACACACACACATATATATGTATGTGTATGTATGTATATATGTATGTGTCTATATATATGTATGTATGTAGACAGAGGGCACAGGATGAGTTGAATATGAAGGCATGATATCTAAAAAAGTAAAATCAAATTAAAGGATAAGAGAAGAATATATTGAGAGAGGGAGAAAGGGAGAAATTGAATGGCTTAAATTATCTTGCATAAAAGTGGCAAGAAAAAGCAATTCTGTAGGATGGGAAGAGGAGGCAGGTGAGGGGGAATGAGTGAGTCTTGCTCTCATTGGATTTGACCTGAGGAGGGAATACCATACACACTCAATTGGGTATCTTACCCCACAGGAAAGAAGAGGGAAGAAGATAAAAAAGGGGTATGATTGAAGGGAGGGCAGATAGGGGGAAGAGGTAATCAAAAACAAACACTTTCAAAAAGGAATAGGGTCAAGGGAGAAAATTCAATAAAGTGGGGTATTTTAAGAAGGAGTGAAACATAATTAGTCTTGTGAAACATGAGTATTGTGGAAAGGTTTTACATAAGGATACGCATGTGGCCTATGTTGAATTGCTTGCCTTCTTAGGAAGTGTGGGTGGGGAGGGAAGAGGGGAGGGAATTTGGAACTCAAAGTTTTAAAAACAGATGTTCAAAAACAAATAAAAGTTTTTGCATGCAACTAGGAAATAAGATACACAGGCAGTGGGGCATAGAAATTTATCTTGCCCTACAAGAAAGGAAGGGAAAAATGGATGGGACAAGAGTGGGGTGACAGGAGGGAGGACTGACTGGGGAACAGGGCAACCAGAATATATGCCATCTTGGAGTGGGCAGAGGTGTAGAAATGGGGAGAAAATTTGTAATTCAAACTCTTGTGAAAATCAATGCTGAAAACTAAATATATTAAATAAATTAATAAATTAAAAAAAACTTCCTCCAAAAAAAAAAAGAATTGTTGAATTTTTTTTCTTCCTCTCCAATTAGACTTTTAAAATTCTTCTTGAACTCTTCCATTAATGCTTTTTGGGATTAAGACCAGTTCATATTCCCCTTTGAGGTTTCAGATATGGATATAGTGTCAATGCTGTTCTCTTCTAAATTTGTATTTTGATCTTCCCTGTCCTCAAAATAAGAATATATGGTGTTTGTTTTCTTAATTTGCTTCTTTCTCATTGTGATTGCCTTTTTCCTGGCTTTTAAAGTGGATTTCTGCTTCTGTGGCACAGGGGCCTTTGTCCCATAATGCTTGCACTGGCAGCTAGGGTCTTGGTTACTGGCTTTGTGTGTTGTGGCTTCTGGTTTTGGCAACTGGAAAATATATAGTACTGTAGCTTACCTGGTGGTGAGCTGGAGGTGGCTGGTGTGTGGTGAGCCTGAGGCCAGGTGAGGTCTTTCTTCATTCCCCCAGGTTTACACTGAAGCCAGTGGTGTGAGGTGTGGTGGAGGGGTGTTTTGGCCACTGGAGGTCACCTCCTCCCCTATGGCTGCACTAGAGCCCTGGTAGGCTCAGCTGCTGGTGGATACCCATCTGTGCTGGTGTTTGCTGATTACCCTGGCTGTGAGAAGGCACACCTGGTGTTGGTGCTTAATGGTTCCAACAACCTGGAGCTCTTGCTGGTCCACTGAAATGGGGCTTGCTGCTGACTAGCTAAGACACCTCCCATCCTGTACTGGTCCCCTTCAGCCAGGCAAGAGGGACCTTTCCATTAATTCCCTTAGCTTCCCAGGTCAAAAGGCTGCTGTCTTTCTGCTGGCTCCACTCTTCTAGGACTTTTAATGCGGAAATATTCTCTGGGTTTTTCAAGGTCAACACGGGTGTGTGTGTGAGAGCACTTACTGTTTACTCTGCCATTTTGGCTCCCAGAAGTTTAAATAGGTGACTTTCAAACATTTAGTCTGTGGACTGATAGCCCCAGGAGTAGCTGTTGCTGCTGCCACAGGCCATGTGCAGGACTGTGCTTCTCTCTCATCCAGTTCTGACAGACCCCTATCCTTGGCTGAAATGTCTGGTAATTGCCACTGTCACTGATGATTCAATCCTCTGGAGTCAGCTCCTGCCTTGCTGTGATCAGATCTACACTAGTGCAACCTGTGTGCTAGACTTAGCTCCTCTCTCAGCCCAGTGCAACAGATCTTTCTTGCTGACCTTCCAGGTTGTGTTGATCTGGAAATCTGCAGCATTCTTGTCCCTTTGTGGATTCTGCCACTCTAAAATTTGTTCAGATTCACTTTTTAGAGGTGTCTGAAGGAATTTATGGGAGCACTCAGGTGAGTCCCTGCTTTTACTCCACCATCTTGGCTCTGCCCTGGACTAAATTACTTTAGATTGCAAAACCTGTGACAGCTTCATGGGACTCCTCTTCACTGTGGTGACTCCAGAAAAAATGTCTATCCATCTCTGAATTCAGTAAGCTGGCTTTCATTTGCCAGCATCATTTCATGCAGGGCTACTATTTGGATATGATACCTGCTAAGTTCTCTTGCAACAAGACTTTGTCTTTCAAGTCTACTGGATTTTGTGTTATCTACAAGTGTGCCCACATTCCATGTGCCGATGGTGAGTGTTGTCTTTGCAGATGTTTTTATACATTTTTTTTTTCTCTTTTGATGGCAGAGTGGGATTCTCTACATGCTGCAGTCATCAGGTCAGGGTTGGGCAAGTGGACAATTTTTAGTGCACCTTTTCTAGTCTCTTCATCACACCAGGAGGTAAGCAGGGCAGTCCTTAAGAGGCACTCACATAGCCAAGGGGCTGCCCAATCCCACTGCTTCTTCCAGTGAGAAAGGACCCTATGGCCTGGGCTGCCTGTGTGCAGGATTGTGACTACAGCTCCCAGTGTATACACATCTGTTGCTTTGTCACTTGCTTGTTGCCACAGGACTTTAAGATAGGTAGAATGATAACATAGTGTATCAGTAATGCAAGATTCATGACCTTGAAGATGACAATCAACATGAGTGATGTCTTTTGATTTGTGTGGAAATTGGATTTTAGTGAGGCAGAGTTATATGAAGTCATCAACCTCATTCTGTCCTTCAGAGCCATCACTGTTCAGCAGCAAGAAAGAATCAAGATGACTGGTGATGGCTCAAGATGCAGTGGATGACCTTGGAATCTTTGATATTGAACCAGGCTCTAAGCACTCCACAGTGCCTGCTTCAGCTGCCTTCATGGCCACTGGAACAAATTGTTCTTATCTGCCCATTGCATTATGGGAAGTAGATACCCCACTAACTCACCAATAGGTTTGAGACCCCTTGTTTAGCCTCAACCTAGTTTAGCCCATCTTTCCAAACAATTTACCAGTGTGAGGCTGCTGTGTCTGCTACAGGTTCTTAGAACCACAGGTGAAAGTTGGGTGGAACACCAAAGTTGGAAAGCAGCCCTGAAAAGGACTAGGCAACTATCACACCAGAGGTACCAGTCCTCCCTGAAACATCCTACACCCCCATATATACAATACAAGTTGTGGCATACGCATGTAATGGAATACTATTGTGCTATAATAAATGATGAGGAGATAGACTTCATAAAAACCTGGAAAGACTTATATGGCCTGATACTGAATGAAGTGAGCAGAATCAGGAGAACACTGTACACAGTAACAGCCACATTGTGCAATGATGGACTTTGATTGACTTAGCTTTTCTTAGCAATGCAAGTACCTAAAACAACTCCAAAAGACTCATGATGGAAAATTCCATCCAGATCCAGAGAAAGAAATATGGAGTCTGAATGTAGATTGAAGTATGCTGTTTACTCTCTTTCGTTTTGTTTTTGTTTTCTCATGATTCCTCCCATTCATTCTAATTCTTCTGTACAATATGACTAATGTGAAAATATATTTAATAAGAATATATATGTAGAGACTATATCAGATTGCATGCCATCTTAGTGAGGAGGCATATAGGGAGGCAGAGAAAATTTAAAACTTATGGAAGTGAATATTGAAAACTATAAATAAATTAATAAATTTTAAAAAGATTTATTTTCTTTAGTATTTTTGTACCTCTTTTAGCAAGCTTTTCATTCTCTTTTCATAATTTTTTTTGAATCACTCTCATTTTTTCCCCAATATTTCCCTTCTATCTGTACTAATTGATTTTTATTTTTTTTAAACTCTTCCAGAAATACTTGTTGGGCTTGTGTACATTTCACATCACTCTTTGAAGCTTTGCTTTTAGTTCTTTTGTCATCATTGCCTTTTTTCTGAGTTTGTGCCTTGATCTTGATTTTTATGGACAGGTTCTTTTGTTGTTGTTTCCTTGTTTTTCCAGTAAACACTTCACTTTTAACTTTATGTTAATTTGGGTTTGTGGTCTCAGAGTGGGGGAAGGGCACTGTCCAAAGTTTAAGGTATTTTGTGTTGCTGTTTTCAGTTAGTTGTTGTAGGTTTTCATTGTTTCCCAGATACTGTGATCAGGGAGAGCTATGTTTACTGCTCTCCTGTCTTCATTTCTAGTTGTTAGCCAGCAAGGGCACCTGCTCCCCAAAGCCAGAAGGGCTAGAACTTTTATTGGCCCTGGAATTTTGACTAGCTTCCCTGCTTTCTAGCCTCTAGGACTATTGTTTCTTTCTGCTTTGGAACTGAAACCGGGGCTCCTTGTCTTTTATAGTCAACCACAAGCATTGTTCTCCACCTTGAAAATGCAACCAGGATCTCTGCTCCCACCCAGTCACAATTGCTAGTGGTCTTCTCCATCTTAGTTTTGCAACCCAGAACTAAGTATGGGCAATGCAACCAGTGACAGCAAAAGGTCCTCTATTACCTCTTCCTGACCAGTTGTTCAACCCCCTTAAATCTCTGAGATAAGAGCCCCAAAGCTACTGCTGCTGCCACTGTTACAGCCCTGCCAAGAATCACTGCTGAAGCCACATGTGCCCTAGGCAAGCCCTCAACCCTGTGTCATAGACTTCTCTTACCAAATTGCTAAGTTGCCTTGCACTGGAAAAGTATCTCACTCTGAACTTATGTTGGCTCTTCCATCCCAGAATTTGATTTGACATGTAATTTTAAAAATTTTTGGAAGGGAATGTTGGGAAAGTTTGGTTGAGTGGTCCATCTACTCTACCATCTTGATTCTGTCCCTCAACCTATGGTTTTATTGATATAGGGAATTTCCAGATAATTGATAGCCTCTCTATCCATTTGTATAAGTTGGACCTATTTTTGGAACTTAGTATCACAGAGAGTATCTTAGAGTACTGGACGTTTAGGTAACTGACCCAGAGCCTGACAGCCAGTTTGCCTCAAATTAAAACCCAGGTCTTCCTGTTTTTCAGGTAAACTCTCTATCCACTATGGCAGGCAGCCTCTATGGCATGCTCAAAGTAATTAATAAATGTATATTTAAATGAATGCCTATTTACTATTACTACTTCTACTGCCATGTGACTGGAAAGTTTTTGTTTGTTTGTTTTTTTAGTCTGCCTTTGATAGAGTGGGAAGAACACTGGCTAAGTAGGGAATGACTCATATCCCACCTTGGATTCTTACTACCTTTGCAATCTTGGGCTGCTCTCTTAAATTTCTTGTGTCCCAGTTTTCACATCTATAAAATTAAGAGATTGGACTACATGGTCTCTAAGGCCCCTTCCAGCTGTAGACCTGTTAGCCTATGAGCTTATGGGAAAAAAATGATACTTCTTCTAATGGATTCCTCCAATGATAGAGTTCTGGAGGCAATACCAGTAGCATATTAAACTCCTTGACAGGTGGGAGTGATTCCCTTTTGTCTTTCGATCTGTTGTCTAGCACTCTGTGTGAAGCCAATCATTAAGTGCAAAGATCTTTGCAGCCCATTGAATAGGCTTCAGGTGGGGATTCAGGTGGGGCCAACAAAGGGAGGTCTGATTAGAGACAGGCCCACACTCTTTCACTAATTAGATGTGAGGCCCCCAGGCTGGTTAGCAAACTAGTTCACTATTTTGAGAGTGGTGGGATGCCCTCAGGGACCTAAGGGGAGTTGCTAAGACCATAGCCAATGGTATGTGCCTGAGTTCTGGTCAATCAGATGACATATAAGGATTGTATAAAAAGAAAGAACTTAGACACAGCAGAAACTGAAACTGAGGACTAGGAGGAGAAACTGAGAACTGAGAACTAAGAGTGAAAGTGGATACAACAGGAGCCAGAAGAGGTGGAGCAGAGAGCAGCAGAATTCAGAAGCCAAGGGCCAGCTTCCAGAGTGTGTAGAGTGATGAACACAAGAGGGAGTTTCAGAACTTGGAGTCAATGGAGCTTCAGGAGAGAGTACTGAGCAGTGACTTCATATTTGTGAGTGATCTTCTTATAGGAGGGCCCTAGCATTGAGGGAAAGCATAAGTATGGTTTGTCTTGCTGCTATCATTTTGATGTAATCTCCTTGTTACTATAGATTTTGGAATGTTATTGCCACAATAGTGAATTGGGGGCATAGGTCGTTCAGTCTGAGCCTTTGGAATCTAAATAAATGTTATACTTCCTCTGCCTTATACCCAGAGGATTCATTATACTTTGTGATACCAAACCATTCAGGCATTCTCATAGTCTTCTCTGAGGTCATGAATTTTGCCTTAGTCATATACTCTGACTGACACATATAAACATTTAATAAATGTTTTTTGATTAATGTATTGAACTGGTTGACTAAGGTGATGTGAATTAGCCAAATCTTCCCCAAATAACAGTCTTGACTCCAGTCTATTATTTCAGTCTCATGTCTTTTGTGTATATAACATAAGGAAATAGAATGTAGACTTTATTACTAAAGGCTTAATGCTATTTCCTTTCACTTTTCAGAATTTTGAAATATTTTCATTAGAAAGAAGCTCTTTTTACTAAAAAGTGTTCTAAAAATCAACTGTCTTGAGAAAGTCAAGTCGCAAAACTGATTTCAGGCCTTTCACCTCAGCAAGCCAACTTCAGCTTCTACAAGTGGGGGGAAAAAGAGTAACAAAATTCTATCAATTTAGTTCTTTACTTGCCTCTTTTGCCTTAATAAGATGACACTGTAAATTCTTTGTAGGCTATTTCAATGTAAACATTATTAAGAATTAGCTGTTTTCTCTGTGTCCCTTCCCTTGGAATTAAATGAAAAGAACAGTCTGTTAATCAATTCTCTGGGGAACAAATTAGATGCCCAGAAAGGCAAAAGTGAAAGTTCCCTAAGTGTTGTGAATTTTCATACAATTTTGTCTACATTATTTTTTATATAACTAAACTAGACTAACCAGTATGCAGATTATCTAATAAGAAATTCTCTTTTCATAAGAACATGATATTATGCCCTAGACTGAATTTACAATCTTACAACATGTGTTTTTTCTCAGCTCACAAAGGTTTTTAAAAGGTGAATAGTTATCTTAGCCTTCCTAAGGAAAATGACTAGATTTATACCTCCTTGCATAGATAGTGATTTTAGTTTGTATATTCAGGAGACTGCAGGAGACCTGTGCATTAAAACAGAGCATATATAAAAGGCAATTAAGTTCATGAGATGCTAATCATATCTTTTCCAGTGTAGAGGAATGTAACCAGGGCTATCTGACTATCTTAAGATTAAACCGCTAAAGATAGATCTTGTGAAAGGTGTGAACATCCCCTCTAGTACTTTACTTAGGTCTTTGATCACACCTCTTTGAAAAGTTGACAAGAATCTATTTACCTGGGTGGCTGAAATGGCCCACTGAGAATAGAGACTCGACTTATGGTTGCTAGGGATTTGAGCTATATCTTTGGACATGGACTTTAAAAGGGAGAAAACAGAATAGGCAGAGAAAGCAGAGCTGAGTATAGATTAAAAACCGGAGCTGAAAGTGGCATCAGTGAGGATGTAGGTCATTGCTCTTGAAGATAATGTGGTATGGCTGGTCAGGGAGCGGAGCAGATAGATAGATAGACAGACAGAGAGAGACAGATATGTGCATCTGTATAAAGATGTAGATATCTATATAGAGATATATGTATACATACATATTAACAAATTATTCAGGTAACTAGCTTGTTAAAACAAAAGATTTGGTTTAGTCACCTATAATGTATTTGATTATACCACCTATAATTTTTACTTTTGCCTAGTAGCAATTGGCATGCTAAATTTTGAGGCAGGAAGATCAGAATATTATGTAGTATAGGGTATGGGTAGAGGTCTCTGTAGATGATTTTACAGGTCATAATTTGAGTGGGATGGGTCAAAGATAACAAGTTATCTACTACAGTGCAATCTGCAAACACCAATCTACAGAAATGATGCCCTAGTATCAAGCAAGATCATCTTGTACTTACTATTTAGGAATATGTGTGTGTGTGTGTGTGTGTGTGTGTGTGTGTGTGTGTGTATGTGTGTATACACATATATACATAGACACACACATATTTACTTCTGAAGGCCTTCCCATCTCTATTAATTAATGTTCCCTTCCTATTCTTTTCCCACCATGAAATTAGCCCTTGAAAACTTTAAACTAGAACAGCGAGAGCTTGGGGAAATCTTCCTGCTGACGAATTTTGCTTTTCATTTTTATTTAACAGGAGAAAAAAATTCATCAAACCTATGGAGAACTTAATTAAAGCCTTAGTCTCCATTTCTCTGAGGCTCAAAGCAAATGCCAAAAAGGTATTTAAATGAACTGCTTAGGGGCCTGAGTGTGAGCTGTTTCATCTCTAAGTTTCAAGTCTCAGATATCTCACAGGCCACAAAGGAACAAGAACGCTATCCTGTAAGACCCCATTTGTAGTCAGTCATATGTAAACAAGCCTGAGTTTGCCAGCATATGTGCTTTTTGATCACTAATTGACAAGGGATTTTCTTGTAGGGTAAACTTCAGGAATTATAGAGGTACCCAACACTTCTTAAATGTCCTGGGATTCATTAAATATAAATTAGGAAAGTAAATTTTACCATTGTACAATATATTACTAGACATAAGACCTAAGCTATCTAAAACCAATGGAGATACTCATAGACTATGAGCTCCTGCAATCTTCACCCAAGGAAGGCCTGAAAAAGCAGCTGGTTTAACTAAAGAAGCATTGAGTGACTGGTTTCTACCCTCACTCCAGAGCCTAGCCCAAGTAGGGTAGGATAAATTTCCAGAAGTGTTGCTATGAGCTGGCTAATTTTAATGTCTCAGGTGCTACCTACCCCAAACACTGTGCAGGATAAAGTAAGCTCCCTTGAGGGCTAGGGTATTGTTTGTTTTCCTGGAACATAGCACAATTCCTTGTAAACAGAAGATTCTTAATGTTGGTTGGATTGAAAATTATTCTATATTCTTCTCTGAATTTATGTTGCTAAATATCACTTGTAAACTGTTCATAATTACTGGCTCGAAACAAAGACACACACAGGGTTATCTAACTTTAAATTAATCATTCAAAGTTCTTGTGACTCAATTAGAAGAATCCTTTTGGTATTAGAAAAAAAAATGAGAGAATAAACAGCAAGTCAGGTTTTCTAGAATCTGGAGGTGGGCAGAGTATAAAACACTTTGACCATATTTATGTTATGCATTTATCATGCTCTAATCTGTAGTAGTATTATTTGTCTACATGATCTATTTTGTGTTTTAATCCTTAAGCTTCTTGAGAGCAGGAAACACTTTATATTTTTATTTGTATTTATCTCCTTGAGTGATTAGCACAATTCAGTACCAAGATGTTGAACTGAACCAAGATATGCACAAATAGGTACTCCTTGTACATAAGGGTTGAACATCAGCAATATTACTCTAATAAATAGAAAATAAATTTGAGGGCAATGAAGAAGATTAATTGGTCATAAATATTTCTGGGGAAGTGAAGGTTTTAATGGATGGAGATTTAGAATAAAATGTGTACATATTGCTTTTATGTCTACATCATATCAACCTGAGTACATAAAATATCAGGTTTCAACATGACATATTGTATAATGGATATATTAAATATAATTTCAATTCTTCTGGTAACCAATTAGTTTATTTTCAATTTTCTATAATATTAACATTTTTCTTTTTTTCTTTTTTCCCCTTAATAGTGTATTTTTTCTAATTATATTTAAAGATAGTTTTGAAAATTCATTTTGTAAAATTTTGAGTTACAAATTTCTCCCTCCTGCCCTCTCTTTTCCCCTCCACAAGACAGCAAGCAATTTGATATAGATGATACACGTACATGTATAACATGTTAAATATATTTCCACATTAGTCATGGTGTGAAAGAAGAATCAGAACAAAAAGGAAAAACCACAAGAACAAAAAACAAAAAATTAAAATAATATGCTTTGATCTGCATTCATACTCCATAGTTCTTTCTCCAGATGTGTTTACCATTTTCCATCATGAATCTTTTGGAATTGCCTTGGAATATTGTATTAGTGAAAAGAGCCAAGTCTGTCATAAATAATCATCACACAAATTTGCTCTTGCTGTTTACAGTGTTCTCCTGGTTCTGTTCAATTTTCTCTGCATCAGTATATGTAAGACTCTCCAGGTTTTTTTGAAATCCACCTACTCATCATCCCTTATAAAACAATATTATTCCATTACATTCATATACCACAACTTGTTCAGTCATCCCGTCCATTTCTAATTCTTTGCCACCACAAAAACAGCTGTTATAAATACATTTGTACATGTGATCCTTTTCCTATTTTTATGATCTCTTCATGACACAGAGCTAGTAGTGGTATTGCTGGATCAAAGGGTAAGCACACTTTTATAGTCCTTTGGGTATAGTTCCAAATTGTTTTCCAGAATGGTTAGATCAGTTCACAACTCCGCCAACAATTCATTAGTGTTCAAATTTTCCCACATCTCCAACATTTATCATTTTCCTTTATCTTTCATATTAACCAACCTGTTAGGTGGGATATGATACCTCGGGCTTATTTTAATTTGCATTTCTCTAATCAATAGTGATTCAGAGCATTTTTTTCATATGACTATTGATAGCTTTAATTTCTTCCTCTGAAAACTGTAAAAATTGTTTCCTAGCTTTTTGCTTCCTTTTTAATCTTGGTTGTATTGGGTTTGTTCATGCAAAACCTTTTTAATTTAATACATTCAAAATTATCCATTTTGCATTTTTTTTAATGTTCTCTATCCCTTGTTTGTTCATAAATTATTCCTTTCTCCATAGATCTGATAGGTAAACTATTCTTTTCTCTCCTAATTTGCTTATGGTATTACCCTTTATGTCTCAATCAGGTATCCATTTTGACCTTATCTTGGTATAGGGTCTGAAATGTTGATCTATGCCTAGTTTCTGCCACACTATTTTCTAGTTTTCTCACAGTTTTGTCAAATAATAAGTTCTTATCCCAGAAGCTAAAGTCTTTGGGCTTCTCGAACAATGGATTACTATATGCATTGACTACCATGTCTTGTGTACCTAACCTATTGTTTTAACAACCCAGCTAGCAGCTTTGGTGGGGGCGTAAGATCCCTCCCCCACAGACAGCACCTAGGGGGCTGCCGGGACCTAGGAAGCTGCTGGGAAAGCACAGGTTCTTTTTATCTGCTTAAACAAGGAAAGCACGGTGAAGGGGTTGACCAGCTTACTTTAATCCAGCATTCAGTTAGCATACAGACAACAATCATTTAGTTCAGGGGAAAATGCCAGCATTCAGTTAGCATTCAGTTAGTTCAGGGGAGCATACAGACAAGCATCAAGAGACAGACCAAATACAGATTCATTGACTTACTTCAGGGGAAAAAACCAGCACCCTGAGGCTCAAAACATTCATTTAGTTCAGGGGAAAAACAAACCAGCACCCCGAACCTCAAAACCAAAATACAAACAAGTTACAAATATCAACAGACAGACCCAATACAATTCATAGTTACCAACATCTGGGCTTGGCCTGAGATCAAGGGCTGGCCCAGAGTCACGCTTGTTTGCCGCTGTTCCACAACAACCAGAAAAGGGAAAGAGAGAGCTTCAAGCTGTCCTCTCCCCTCTTATAGGGTTTTTGACATCATCAAGCGCTGCCTGAATGACCAGGGCTGATTGGTTCTTGACTTGGCCCCTCCCCCTAGCGTAGACCAGGTTCTGGAGCTAACACCTCCCCTTAGCCAGCCCCATGACTCATCACACAGGAAGTTGTCTGCTTCCTGGCATGCTCTTTGGGCTTCCTGCCCTGGAAGAGCAAGCCATAGTGTCCAGAGGCTCAATGAGGTAAGCTGAGTCATTCAAGGAAAACAAAGGCCATTCTGGTTACACCTATTCCACTGATCCACCACTCTATTTCTTAGGCAGTACCAAATAGTTTTAATGATTGACACTTTTTATATTATAGCTTTAGATCTGCTGCAGCTAGGCCACCTCCCTTTTGCATATTTTTCATTAATTCCCTTGACATTCTTGATTTTTTGTTCTTCCAGAAGAATTTTATTATTTTTTCTAGCTCTATAAAATGAATTTTTGATAGTTTGACTGGTATGGCACTGAAAAAGTAAATTAATTTAAGTAGAATTGTCATTTTTATTATATTAGCTTGGCCTACTCAAGAACAATTGATATTTTCCAGTTGTTTAGATCTGACTTTATTTGTGTGAAAAGTGTTTTATAATTGTGTTCATATAATTCCTGGGTTTCTGAGGATAAGCTTTGTTCCCTGTGAAGAGTAAACACCTCCAGGCTAGTTCCACTTAAACAACTAACTGTGACCCCTGGAGTTAGCTGGGCTGGGAGGCACCCTTGACACCAGTCATAGGAACATTTACCCTAGGCAGTGAAGGGAGTTGGTCATCTCAGCCAGGGGGAAGATTGAGGGAACTTCTGCTGACAAGGAATGGCAGACTCAGCTATGCCATGAAGATGCAGCTCTGGGTGTCAGGGAACCAAAATATGACTGGTAATGGCAGAAGCATTGGGGTGGAAACAACAGTGGCCATGGACACTTAAAGGAGGCTAGAGGTCTTGGTTCTGGTTCCAGGCCTGAGGTGGAACTGAAGGAGGATCTGATTACAAAAAATAAGTTGCTACAAATTAAGAAAAAAGAGCAAGCAAAGGAGAAAAAATCTAACCATTGTAAGTTACTATGGGAATAAAGAAGACCAGGCCTCATTTTCAGAGGAGGCTACTGAAGCAAAGAAACCTTCTTCCACCCAAACTAGTAATGTTAAATGGTCACCTTCCCAAAAAGAATCCATAGAAGAACTTTAAAAAGACTGTAAAAATCAAATGAGACAGGATGAGAAAAAACTAAAAAGAAAAATAAGAATAATGCAAAAAAACAAGGTCATGAAAAGAAAGTCGCCCAATTAAAAAAGGATATCCATCATCTTAAGGAAGAAAAGAATGCCTTGAAAAATAGAATTGGGCAAAGGGCAGCTAGCCAAGTCATAAAAGACAAAAAAATAATAAAACAAAACTTAAAGAAAAAAATAGAAGAGAATGTGGAGCATCTCATAAGAAAAAACAACTGATCTGGAGAAAAGATTAAGAAGAGAAAGCATAAAAGTAATCAGACTACCTGAAAACTATGATCAAAAAGAGAATCTTGATACAATTATACAAGGAATAAATAAAGATAATTGTCCTGAAGCATTAGAAGCAAAGGGGAAAGTGGAAATAGAAAAAATCCATTGATCACAACCTGAAAGAGATCCTAAGAGGAAAACCCAAGGGAATATTATAGTCAAATTCTGAAACCTTCAGTTCAAGGATAAAATATTATGAGCAACAAGAACAAAAATTGAAATATGGTGATGCCACAATTAGAATCATGCAAGAACTAGAAGCAGTGACATTAAAAGACTGAAGGACTTAGAACACTATATATGAAAGAACAAAAGAACTGGGCTTGTGGCAGAAAATCTCACATGTGGCAAAGCTAAGAATAAGCCTGAATAAAAAAATGGACATTTAATGATTTGTCAGACTTTTCGGATTTTGTTAAAATAAACATCTTTGAAGTGCTTATTTTCACCAAGAATTTTGGATGTGAAGCAAATAATGAACAAAAATTAAACCAATGTGGGAATAAGGCTCAGATTCATACACACACACACACGCACACACACACACAGCAAATTCAATTAGGGCTGAGAGAAAGAAGAAAGTTAAAGAAATGAATTGGAGGGAGAACAAGGTTGGGAAAGATGGAAGAACTGAAAAAGTGGGCTATTTGAATAGTTGCCCAATACCGAGAGGCAGCATTATATCCAGAGTCAGGTCAATATCATTCAATTATAGAGGACAAGAAAACATTTTAGTTGGCAAGTATGGTTTAATAAGTGTCCATAAATTATGTATTAAGCAATGATAATATGCATTAATCAACAGCTTAAAACATTCATCACCATTCTTCTTCATTGAAAAATACAAATAAACAATTAAAGTTGGGTCATTTCTTTACAGGACAAGTTCATTATTAAGGGAAAATTGTAATTAAATTCATTTGCTTTTGTAATTGTAGTGTTTTATACAATTAGTAACAGCTTGTATTTGAGAAGGAAAAAAAAAACATAATAACCGATCAATGTTCCAGGTGAAATTGATGGCAGGGGTGATAAGTGTTTATTTTATTTTGACTATTTACAAAAGGCAGCCTAATAATCAGTGTTTTCTAGAAATCAGAAAAAAATTCAGTAATATGTGAAGGGATATAATTAATTATTCTTCCTCCTCTGAGCTAAAAAGGGTCAAACAAGGGCACCCTCTATGTTAGTACTGCCAATGCAAGTAGTACACTTCATCACTAAAGAGAGCAACAGATTTAGAAATCCAGACAAACTTGATCACAATTCTGGGCCAATTACTAGTCCTACCGAATGACAATGTGGTACTTTTTAAATTAATTAATTTATTTTAATATTACTTTGCAACATTCCATTCCTTGAGTTTCAAATTTTCTACCCCAACCTTTCCTCCCCCTTCCGTACCCAAGATGGCGTGTAATTCAGTATGGGTTCTATATATACATTCACACTAAAAATATTTTCACAATAGTCAAGCTGTAAAGTAGAACTCTAACCAATGGAATGAACCATGAGAAAGAAGAAATGAAACACAAACAAAAACAAAAATAAAAATAACAAAAAAAAGAGAGCAAGTGGTTTGCTTCAATCTGTATTCAGACTCCATAATTATTTCTCTGGATGTGAATCCCTTTTTCCATCATGAGTCTTTTGGAGTTGTCTTAGAACCTTGAATGGCTGAGAAGAGCCAACTCTATCATAGTTAGTCATCAGAGATACCATGTTTGTAAGCGTGTTTAACGTTCTCCTGGCTCTGTTCTCCTCACTCAACATCAAATCATATATGTCTTTCCAAGTTATTATGAAGTCCATTTGCTCCTCATTTCTTATAGCAAAATAGTATTCCATTACATTCATGTACACAATTTCTTCAGTCTTTTCCCAACTGATGGGCATTCCTTTGACTTCCAATTCTTTGCCACCACAAAAAGGGCTGCTATAAATATTTTTGAACATAAGGGTCCTTTTCCCTCTTGTATGATTTCTTTGGGATGCAGCCCTAGAAATGGTATTGCTGGGTCAAAAGGTATAGACATTTTTATAGCCCTTTGGGCATAGTTTCAAATTGCTCTCCAGAATGGTTGTATCAGTTCACAACTCCACCAACAATGTAACAGTGTTCCTATTTTCCCATATCCTCTCCAGCATTTATCATTTTCCTGTTTTGTCATGTTAGCCAATCTGGCAGGAGAGTTTTGGTACCTGAGTTGTTTTGATTTGCATTTTTCTAATCAATAGTAATTTAGAGCATTTTTCCATATGCCTATAGATATCTTTAATTTCTTCCACTGAAAACTGCCCGTTCATATCCTTTGACCCTTTATCAATTGGGGAGTGACTTGTATTCTTATAAATTTGACTCTGTTCTCTGTATATTTTACAAAGGAGGTCTTTACCAGAGACCCTGGTTGTAAAAATTCTTTCCCAATTTTCTACTTCCCTCTGAATCTTTCTTGCATTGGCTTTGTACAAAAACTTTTTCAATTTAATGTAATCAAAATTATCAGTTTTTCATTTTGTAATGCTCTCTATCTCTTGTTTGGTAATAAATTCTTCCCTTCTCCATAAATCTGACAGGTAAACTACTCCTTGCACTTCCAGATTTCTTATAGTATCAGAATTTATATTTAAATTATGAACCCATTTTGACTTTATTTTGTTATATGGTGTGAGATATTCATCTATGCCCAGTTTCTGCCATACTATTTTCCAGATTTCCCAGCAGTTTTTGTCAAATAGTGAGTTTGTATGCCAGAATCTGGAATCTTTGGGTTTATCAAACAGTAGATTACTATAGTCATTGACTACTGTGTCTTGTGTACCTAACCTATTCCACTGATCCACCACTCTATTTCTTAGCCAGTACCAAGTAGTTTGAAAGCCTGATGCTTTATAATGCAGTTTAAGATCTGTTATGGAGGGGTGGAGGCAAGATGGCCAAGTGAAAAATGGCATCTTACAAGAGCTCTCTCACAAGTAATGTCAGATACCTCTAAAAAAGTGAATCTGAGCAGATTTGAGAGAGTTAGAAGCCACTAGTAGACTGAGCGGGGCAAATTTCCAAGCCAGGAGAGTCCACAAAGTCAACAGCACAGCTCTGTAGGCTGGGAGAGCCCCTGGCTCACAGAGCTGCACCAGACCACACCAAAGTGGAAGCAGCTGTGGAAACCAGCCAGTAATCCCGGCTGGGAAGAAGGTGGATGCCTGAAACTGGTGGAAATTCCCAGGCCTCCCAAAACAGGGTGGGAGCCTGTTGAAGTGATGGAAGGCAGCAGAGCAGCACCTTTGGCCACAAGATATCTACTCCTCTGGCTTGCAGCCGAAAGAATTGAAACTTGCCTTCTTGAACTTCCAGGAGACAAAACGGCCAGGTAAATGGCTCTCATCCCTCCCTCCATGACGCAGAGAGAATATCTCAGGAACAACCCTGTAATAGAGAAGGCAGAAGTGGGGCTTTAATAGCCAAACACTGGGAATTCCTGAGTCCCAGAAGGGTGAGTAAGGGTCACCACCAAGAACCCAGACATGCCTTTGCACAGGCAGGGGAAGTGGCAGACAGCAGCAGAGACAATGACTGAGACCAACTGTGCTGGAGAGGTACAAAAAATTCTTTTTATGACACAAATATGGTACTAATACCTTAACCAGGAAGAGTCAAAACAGAGCAAGAAAGTTTAGACCGATTTCCCTAATTAATATTGATGCAACAATTTTAAATAAAATATTAGCAAAAAGATTGCAGCAACTCATCATGAGAATAATACACTATGACCAGGTAGGATTTATTCCAGAAATGCCAGGCTGGCTCAATATTAGGAAAACTATCAGCACAATTGAACATATCAATAACAAAACTAGCAGAAACCATATGATTATCTCAATAGATGAAGAAAAAAAGTTTTTGACAAAGTACAGCAGCCATTCCTATTAAAAACATTAGAAAGCATAGGAACAAATGGAATCTTCCTCAAAATTATGAGTAGTACCTACCTAAAACCATCAGTAAACATTATATGTAACAGGGATAAGCTAGATGCATTCCCAATAAGATCCTGGGTGAAACAAAGATGTCCAATATGCCTATTATTTAATTTGGTACTATAAATGTTAGCTTTAGCATTAAGAGAAGAAAAAGAAATTGAAGGAATTAAAATAGGCAAAGAAGAAACTAAATTATCACTTTTGCAGATGATATGATGATTTACTTAGAGAATCCTAGAGATTCAATTAAAAAAAAACTACTTGAAATAATAAACAACTTTAGCAAAGTTGCAGGATAAAAAATAAGCCCACATAAATCCTTGGCATTCCTGTATATTACTAACAAAGTCCAACAGCAAGAAATACAAAGGGAAATTCCATTTAAAGTTACAGTAGACACTATAAAATATTTGGGATTCTACCTGCCAAGACAAACCAGGGCCTATATGAACACAATTATGCAACAGTTCTCACACAAATAAAGTCAGATCTAAATAAATTGAACAACATCAGTTGCTCATGGTTAGGCCAAGCTAATATAATAAAAATGACAATTTTACCCAAATTAATTTGTTTACTCAGTGCCATACCAATCAAACTACCAAAAAGTTACTTTACAGAGCTGGGCAAAATAATAGCAAAATTCATCTGGAAGAGCAAGAAGTCCAGAATATCAAGGGAATTAATGAAAAGAAATGCTAGGGAAGGTGGCCTAGCTATACCAGATATTAAACTGTACTATAAAGCAGCAGTCCTCAAAATTACCTGGTACTGGCTAGGAAACAGAGTGGTTGATCAGTGGAATAGTTTAGGTACACAAGACTCAGAAGTCAATGACTATAGCAATCTACTCTTTGATAAACCCAAAGAATCCAACTTCTGGGCTAAGAATTAACTATTTCACAAAAACTGCTGGGAAAATAGGAAAATGGTTTCCTTCAAAGTTCAGCCAAATCACCACTGTCTCAGGTAGGCCTTTCTGGACCCCCAAAATTACTTGTGCTCTCCTTCCCTGATGACCTTTTATGAAACTACTTTGTATTTACTTTGTATTTATAAATGTGTGTGTTTGTGTGGGTATGTATGTATGTATGTATGTATGTGTATACATATGTATATGTATGTGCATATTTATAAAGATTTACATATATTTACATAAATATTTACATATATGCATGCATATCTTGAATACATACATGTCATCTTCCTAAATAAAATGTAAGCTCCCTCCTAACAAGATTGTTTCATTGTATTTCTATCTCTAGTTCCTGTCACAGAGTAGGTGATAAATGCTTCTTATTTGATTGATTACTACCTGCATATTCCTAAAAACTAAATCTTTCTTAATTCAATACATGATTAGCTTAGTTTTTTTTTTTTATAAAAAAGTAATGGTGACTAAAAGATCAGATAGGGAAAAATATGGAAGGAACTTAGTCACATGCCTTCATTTCTAATTAGAGACACAATCTAATGTTCTGAGGTCCAAGTCATGAACCCACTGTAAATCATTTGAGTCTAAGTAACTATATGTAAAATGTTAATACAATTCTTGGATAATAAATAGACACAAAAAAAGTCAGACTATGAAAATATTCCATAGTAATTTCAATTCAGTGAGAGTATACCATTTATGAGTTAATGTTCCCTGAAAAGCTCCATGCTTACATTTTATGCTTTTAAATAGTATGTTCTTTTAATCAGTTTTATTTACTTTCTTCATCAAGATTAAGGGAAATTAGTCTTGTTTCACAATAATCACACTCAAATGCTTCAGGTTAATAGCAACTAGAATTGTGATTGCTGGGAAAAGTTGGCACCAAATCCCTTAGAGACAAAATAAGAAATTTATTTCTATTTTATGGATTGTCAAATGGAGGCAAAGTGCTTTCAAGGTCATTTAATTAATCGGTGATGGAAAGGGAGGGAGAATTCAAAATAACTGGTTACCCTATTTTTAATTAAACCCTTAAGCAATTTCTTTGATATGTCAGTGAATTTGTTATCTCAATATGTGCACTCCTTTCAATAATGATAGTAAACCATCTATTTCCTTCTAATCCTCAATAACTCCTGTTCGTGCCCTCCTATAAATTCTTCAGAGGGGGTCCCTCAACATATTTTATTACATTTCTTCTAGTTCACTGACTTAAAGCAAGACTTTAATGTTATTTAATCATTAGTCTAAAGAAAACTCGGTAGAATGTTAGAGTTCCTAATGGCAACCAAAAGTTCACCAAGGATAACCATTCTGACCTCTGCAAGCTAGTTTCAATCTTTTGTTAGGCTAAGAGTTTATTGTGAAGAAGAGAGACTGAAGAATATCTAATAACAAATTCAGAAAAATTCTAAGGGAATGAGAAGGCCAAGTTTGTGTGAAGAACATATTAAAAAATGAGGAAAATGATTGTATCTACCTCACAGGGTTCTTATGAAGGTCAAATGAAGTAATGTATGCAAAATATGTTATGTAACTTATGGTGATATAAAAGTTTTATCTCTGCTGCTGCTGCTATTACAACTACTAAATGCCATTGGCAAACTGGGTGGAACTATTTAATCTTTCTTTCTTCTAGTATCTATGAATTCTCCTAAAGTGAGTAGACTAGTGGCAAAGAATTCCCTTTTTCTCCTCCTCCTCTTTTTTTCTCCTCTTCTCCTTTCTTCCTGTTTCTCCTCTACTTCATCATATCATTAACAATCACATTTATAGAGTATGATCAGTTTTACTAAATGCCTTGACATTCTACTCAAGAATAAAGCAAGGAAGTGGACTTCCCTAGGCATTTTCAAAGACTTACAGGACATAAAAATGAGGAAAACCTTTGGGAATGAGGATGAAAGCTTAGTTTGGCTGAATGTGACACATTAATTCACGCTATTCAGCTGAAGTGGCTGGCTCTAATTTGCCTCTTACAGCTAATAATAACTGGGACTTTATTTGTCATGAAAATATTCTGGGGATAATTCTAATATTCAATATGCACAATTAGGCCTTTAACATTTGCAGAGTCTAGTCATCATTTAATTGAGGTAAAAAGATTGTAAGAGATATAAAGAGATAATTTCAATAGCTCTTCATCCCCAGAACAAACAATGCATTGAGAATATCTCAGAATGGCCATATTAGAGAACAGCAGATACTACCTATGGAAAGCAAAGTTCTTGCCAAGGAGGCTTCATGACAACCAGTCTCAAAGTCATTTAATAGTGAATGTTTTTTTTTTCTTTATAATGTCCATAAATGTCATTCCTAATTGTGGTGTAAATTAATAGTGACATTTCCAAATGAATTTTTCAGGCTAGTAAAATCAATGAGATAGTATTTACTAGGTACACAATGAGTGTACTGAACATTATTTGAACGTATCCAAAAACACACAATGCAGTGGAATATGCAAGTGTTTCAACAATCTGGCTAGCAGCTGTTGTGGGATGAAAGACCAACACAAGCCCAACAACAAGCATGCTGCAAAAGCCCAGGTTTTTTTTGATCTGCTTTACTAAGGAAAGCAACATTAAGGGGTTGACAAGCTTACTCTAATTCAGCATACAAATACCGTTCCTTAGTTCAGGGGGAAAAGCCAGCACCCTGAACTTCAGTGCAAAATACAAAGAAACTACAGACATCAACAGACAGACCAAATACAATTCATAGTTACCAACATCTGAGTTTGGCCCGGGAGCTCATAACAAGGGCTGGCCCAGAACCACACATGCCACCACTGCTATGGGTAAGAGCTCTGAAAATGAGAAAGCCAACCCCTGGTTCTATATCTTTTTCATTATCAAGGGTGAGTCACACACACTCAACTCACCCACATGACCTAGAATCGTCACAAAGAGGCTACTTAAACCCATGTGGTCTAAAAGCCTCTAATGTCCCAAACATGTCACTCAAACTCATGTGTAAACTAGGCCCTCCCCTGAGGCAAGGAGGCCACCAAGGACTCCCAAATCTAATCAGGGAAACAAAGGCCAAACTCTTCAAGGGCACTTGGTAGAACTGAGTGCTAAGAGCCCATTTTCTTTACCAATACAGCAAGCCAATAGAATGCGAGTTAAGGATCTAGAAAAATAGCAATTACAATTCACTAGTTAATAACAGGTGAGCAGGGAATTTTATATTGCTTACCAGATTCTTTATTTGGGAAAACTTCAGTAGGATTCCTGTCACTTGTTTTGGTAAATACTGCTTTCCATCTCAAAATGCCTCTGCTTAGTCACTAAACATTGCCATTAGGTAAAAGAAAATGTGTTACATGTTCCCTGATGACTACTCTTTTACTATTTAAAGAGATTAAAATGTGATTTTAATGTGTGGTTCAGCAGTTCCCCTTATTTTAGAATTGCAATAAGAGAATGGGTTTAAAACCATGCTAGGCAGACTCCTAGAAAGGAGACAGTTAAGGCTCCTTTACCTTATTTTTTATATCCTAAATAATTCTGAATGTTAATGTTAATATTTGTGTGTATGTATGTGCACTTCCATATAATTTCCATATAAATTTCTACTTAAAAATTTGTCTGAGGTTGATTAGTTTGAAAAAGTTATTGATATAATCTTATAAAATTTATCATAATTACAAATAAATATCAAGCATGATTTAGCTATTATTTAGACACAGGTAATCTAGGTATTTGAGCAAATTTCTTTTTTATCATCTACCAAGAGTTTATTAGCTATATTACCATTTTAAAACGCTGCCTTGGTACTGCCATCTACCTACAGAAATAAAACTGCCAAAAAGAAAAGTGTTGTCTTCATAAATTCTAATTTTAAAAACTACCAGACTGACCATAGGGGACTTAAAGGGGAAAAAAATATCTGCTGAAATAGATTCTAATTACCTCAAACTCCTGAAATTGATAAAATACATCTTCTATATTCTCAGGTCATATTAAAATTGTTCTAATAGAATAAAAACTGTCTAAACTATTTTAAAATTGAGAAGAAATATACCAAATACACTAAATTCCTAAAAGAAATCATCAATAAGGTTTTATAGAGCAGAACTTTCAACTGAAAACCCCTCAGTTGATGTAGTTTTTATATTTTACTTGTTTTCTTTAAACAGAAAAATTATTGAGTAAATTGAAAAAAAAAACCTTTTAAAAATATTTTTATTTTAATATTATATCAACTTAGCTCATTAGCTACAGTCATTTGAAATTAAATTATGGAAAGAAACCGAGATGGAGACACAGTGAAATAGAGCTAAATAGATAGATGGATAGATAGATGATGCATATATATATACATATATATATATATATACATATGTATGTATGTATATATATATATATATATATATATATATATATATATATATATATATATATATATATATATATAAACCATTATTGAATTATGGTTAGACAGCTGGCCTCAGAATAAAAACCAGGGTTCAAGACTCTCCTTTGACACATACTGCTCATGTGACCCTGGGCTAGTGATTTAACTTCTCAATTTTCTAGGCCCTTCCCTAAGTCTACAAATTACAGAGAAGATGCTAGCCAGTATTGATAAAAGAGTTTATTACCCAAGTTTCTATTATCATTGCAATAGCAGTTCATATGTATATATATATATATATATATATATATATTTATATGTGTGTGTATGTGTGTGTGTATGTGTGTGTGTTTGTGTATGTGTGTGTGTGCTTTTAAATGTATATGTTTAACTATACACACACACACACACACACACACACACATATATATATATATATATATATATATATATATATATATATTTCAGGTGCATTTATGTGTGTATATGTACATATGTGGAGAGAGAACTCTTCCTTATATATCCAGTCCTTTATTTATTTCTACGTGACCTTAGATTTATTTTGCCTTCATACCAGGCATTCTTTGAAAGAGGCTAAGATGCATGTACTCTGCTAACATCACATTAAATCCTCACGTTATTAAATCTTAGGGCTGGACAGATCCTTAGAAATCACTAACTCTAGCTGCTTCCTTGTACAGATGAGGGTTTCTGTGTGCATAGAGCTTAAATGACTAGGATAAAGACATGATTAGTAAAAAGCATAGACAGGACTAGGATAACAAGAAAGTAGCAGAATTTTAAATTCCTTTAAGTTTTGTAATGTGTTTTATATACATTTCGAAGGTAGTTGCAAGGGGGAAACTGAGGTAAGTGCTGAAGGTATTATTTCACATATTAAAGATAAGAGATGACAACTCAGGGAATTTGTTCCCAATATAGTGTTATCTATATGTCTATCTGTCTATCTATCTATCTATCTATCTATCTATCTATCTGGTTGGTTATATTTTCATTGTGCCATGTTTTCTTGCCGCAAAGTATAGGTTCGCTAAGCATTATTATTCTGTAAGCTGAAATGGTAAAACTTCTCCTAATTTACATAGCCATGGCCAACTACTCCCACATGGTAACAGAACAGGAGCATCTTTTCTAAATCCCAGAATATTCGGTGAGAGAAGCTAATAAAAGCAAAGAGAGCAGATTTAGAAGATGAAGGAAGCCCCACCCATGAACCAACCAATATTAAATAATGAAATAAAGAGCCCTCTGAAGAAGACCTTTGTGAGACCTGTTGTTGTTCTTGTTGTTGCTGTTTGTATTTCCTTCTAGAAGAGGACCATGACATCAGGAAGGAGATGTAATGTCTTTCAAGTGAATTGCATTTAAGTAAGGCAGAGCTATGTAAAGTCACCAGCAGATATAGATAAGGACTACTGGAGATGGCCTTAAATTCAGTGGAAGGCCTTGGGCTTGTGGGACCTAGGTCTAAAATGGAAGAAACTTCAAATGATATTACACCCTCAATAAGAAGTAGGAAAGATTTATGACCCTGACATCTGAGACTCTAGTGTTATTCCTCAATAATCCAGCTTCTCAAAATTATCATAAAACCTTCAACTAAATTCCATATTCATTCCTTATTTATATACCACACATATGAAAAATAGACCTGAGTATAATGAAAATGTCCACATGGAAAACTATTATGATTTTAAATGCCACTAATATAACAGAGTCCAAAATAGTTCATACAAAATATGGCAATATCAATTTGCCTCTTTTTGTTTTCCATTTATTCTAGCAAATTCTTGACTTGGCATTCATAATCTGTCTTGACTACAGTCATATCCATGCCAGAAAAGTATAAAATTGGGGAAGTATCATTTTCCAAAAGATTTCTGGCTTTTCTTTTGCAAGAAACATGGTTGAAGCATATAATGCTAAATCCAGGACCATCTTTTCTATGTAGAACTAAGTATGGCCCAAATTGAGTGAGTTGAACTAAAGCATCTCATTCAACAGTTAATGTATATAAATGAGATTAGCTATGTGGCTTCAAAGAAATATTAATTTAACAGGTCTTTCCTTTGGTGGAATCTTTTCCCATTGTTATCAAATGACATTTAGACTCAATAAGTATAGAATTATTAATTTATGCCATGGAAACTTAAAGATTAAAGATATTGAGATTCAACCAGTTAATGAGGGGGATACCTGCAAATATCTTGGACTCCTCCAGGCAAGACAGATATAAGCATAAAAATATTTAAGACAAATCTGTAACCAAGTCTGTTAAGACATTTATGTTCATCGTGAAATCAACATTGAATGAGAATGCATTTAAAAATTAATATACACCTAAGACCAGTCTTGATGGACAGTTTTGGAATTGTTAAATGGATAAAAGATCCATGACATATAATAATAGACACCTATATACAATTAATAAAACATAGGGCCCATCACCCTAAGACAAGGTTGAGGAACCCACAGCCTTGAGGCCACATGAGGCACTCTAGTTTCTCAAGTGCAGCCCTTTCACTGAATCCAAACTTTACAGAACAAATCATTTTGCCCTAAGAAAACAACAGAAACCTAACACTCCCAAAGGAGAAAGACAATTGGTAGACAGTCTTAAATCATGTGATAAGCACTTGTCAAAAACCTTCAGCTTGAAGGCTGATAGCAAGTATGCCCTATTGAGGAAGAAAAGGATTGATAGATATCGTAAGAAGTAAAAAACCTACAGAATCTTTTTATTTATTTATTTATTATTTTTTTATTTTTTTTAATTTATTTATTTATTTTTAGTTTACCACACATGGTTCTACATAGTTTTGAGTTCCAGATTTTCTCCCCTCCCTCCCCCTTCCCTCCCCAAGACGGCATGGAAGCTCATATAACTGTCCTGTATAACTTCGCATTGAATTGATTTATGCACTAGGCAAGTTGTGGAGAAGAATTTTGAACAATGGAATGAATCATGAGAAAGAAGAAACAGAACCAAAAAAAAAAACCCAAAAACAAAAATAAAAGAGAAGCAGAAAAGGCGAGCATGTAGGGCGCCTCGTTCTGTATTCAAACTTCACAGTTCTTTCTCTGGATGAAGATAGCATTCTCCATCGTGAGTCCCCTGGAGTTGTCCTTGCCCCTTAGGTTGCTGAGAAGAGCGCAGTATGTCAGGGTTGGTCCTCACGGAATCCATATATCTGTGGCTGTGCACAACGTTCTCCTGGCTCTGCTCCGCTCACTCAGCATTATGTCGTGTAGGTTTTTCCAGGTTGTTACGAAGTCTGCATCATCCCCATTTCTTATGGCACAATAGTATTCCATCACCTTCATACACCACAGCTTGTTCAGCCATTCCCCAATTGATGGGCATCCCTTTGATTTCCATTTCTTGGCTACCACAAAAAGAGCTGCTATAAATAGCCTTGTACATATGGGTCCTTTTCCCGCTTGTGTGATTTCTTTGGGATACAACCCTAGAAGTGGTATTGCTGGGTCAAAGGGTATGAACATATCTATAGCCCTTTGGACATAGTTCCAAACTGCTCTCCAAAATGGCTGGATCAGCTCACAACTCCACCAGCAATGCAACAATGTTCCAATTTCCCCACATCCTTTCCAGCATTTATCATTTTCCTGTTCTGTTATTTTAGCCAATCTCACAGGAGAGATGTGGTATCTAAGAGTTGTTTTGATTTGCATTTCTCTAATCAGTAGTGATCCAGAGCATTTTTTCATATGCCTATAGATAGCTTTAATTTCTTCCTCTGAAAACTGCCTGTTCATATCCTTTGACCATTTCTCAATTGGGGAATGGCTTGTATTCCTATGTATTTGGCTCAGTTCCCTGTATGTTTTAGAAATGAGGCCTTTATCAGAGATACTAGTTGCAAAGATTTTCTCCCAATTTTCTGCTTCCCTCCTAATTATTGTTGCATTGGAATTTTTTGTACAAAAACATTTCAATGTTTTTGTTATATTTTGTCAAAATTATCCATTTTGAGTTTTGTAATGCTCTCTATCTCTTGATGGGTCATGAATTCTTTACTTTTCCACAAATCTGATAAGTAAACTATTCCTTGCTTTCCCAAATTACTTAGAGTATCAACTTTTACTCCTAAATCATGAACCCATTTTGACTTTATTTTGGTATATGGTGTAAGATATTGGTCTATGCCCAGTTTTTGCCCTACCATTTTCCAATACATATTTGTATTTTGATCCTGCCTGTCTCCATAAAAAGAATCTATTGTCCTCGGTTTTTTTTGTGTTCTTCTTCATGTTGGTTTGCCTTTTGCTGGCTTTACAATGAATTTCTATCTGTGGGCCTCAGGGCTTTCTGTCCCAGCTTTCTTATTCTGGGGGTTGTGAGTCTAGAATTATAACCTTCAGTTTCCTGAGGTGTGGGGGAGGGGTCTGGCTCCCTGGCATCTCACTCCCTGTGGGTGCTCTCCAGCACTTGCTTTTCAGCAATGGTCTCAGCTGTTTGTTGTTTGAGCTGATGTCTGGCACTCCCCCTGTGGGAGCAAGGTTACGTCTGGGCTCCTGGCGTTGACCCCTGTCGACTCTGCCCCTATGGGACTAATGAACTTCTCCTATTTGATCACTGAAGCCCCACTACTTTCTGCTCAGTTCCAGCATTCTTTTTTTTTCCCCCGAGGGATGCTCTGGGTGGGGAGGGGAGGGATTAGAGCTGTTTACCTGGACATTAAGAACTCCCGGAAGTTCAAGAAGCTGCGTTTAATATGTTTGGGCTGCAAACTTCTGGAGACGGTGTGTCATGGGTGGCGTTGCATTGCCTCTCGTCGCTCCCACAGACTGCTGTCCTGTGTTGGGAGTCCTGGGGATCTCCGCCGGTTTCGGGTGCCCAGCTTTCTCCCAGCCCGTCTCCCATGTGGATTTCCCGGCCAGCCGCTTCCGCCTTGGTCTGGAGCAGCTCTGCACAGAGCACTCTCCGAGCCTACAGGTTCGTGCCTCCAGCCTTTCAGACTCTCCTGGCTCGGAAATTTGCCCCACGCAGACTGCTCGCGGTTTCTGACTCTCTCAAATCTGCTCAAATTCACTTTTTTATGGGAATCTGACAGACCTTGTGAGAGAGCTCCGGTAAGACGCTGCCTTCATGCGGCCATCTTGGCTCCGCCCCTACCTACAGAATTTTTTAGGAAAAGTAGGCATTGATCACTTCAATGACTAATAGTTAAGGCTGATATCAGTTACACTCCACCAAAATTTCTAATTTATCTCAGTCGTTTACCTCTGGATGGAGTATATGAAACAATAAAATCAAGTAGTGGAATCAAAATGCCTGCCATGGGTAATAGCTGCATTGACTCAGATCATATTATGTAGACTAGGGCTTCTTAACCTTTTTTATGTGTCATATACTCTTAGCAAAGGCTATAGAACTCTTCTCAGAATAATGCATCAAATTCATAAAGTGACATATATAAGATTAAAAAAAAGAAACGAATTCTGTTGCAATACATTTACGAAAACATTTTTTTTAAGAAAGTTTTTAGACCCCAGCTTAAAAAACCCTGATGGCAAAAAGAAGTTACCCTTAAGGAATGTGTACTTAATGATTACTGCAGATTATGTGAGGAGACAACAGAAACTGCAATGTATCACTAGTCTGCAAATATTTAACCCCTACCAAATAGCAAGATATTCCTGAGGGTTATACTCATACATCAGAAGCATACTTTCTTTTTACAGACTAACAGAAAAGAAATATCTATACTCCAAATAGAGACCTCAAAGTGTCCTGGAGAACTGAATCAATAAACTATAGTGTAGACAGACCATTTTCACAGACCAAGTACTTTTTCACAACAGAAAACAACGACAACAACAATAACATTGATTGATAAAAATTAAAGACAGTATTTTTTGTGGATGGTACCATACGCCAAATTCTCAAGCTATCTGGAATGAAAGGCTTTCAAAACATATAGACTTAGCAGTTGAAATCAAAATTATGTGAGAATGGGATAAGATATTTATTATACCTGTCATTCTATCTGTTGCTAAAGCTGTACAGAGGATGCTTTCACTGAACCTACAGAGGATAAACATATCTAAATACCTTTAATTTGACTGAAAATTGCTCTTACTTTATAAAATTATGCAATAACCCAGAGGCTATTCAATAAAAAACATAATCACAACAGTCTAGTCACTTGTCCCAGAACCATTTCCTTATGAACCCTATTGAAAAATGCAGAGAATGAGGTAATGACAACTCAATTATATAATGTCTTAAATTTGTAAAATTACTGACATGTATGATCTCATTTGATCAAGAAGTAATTTTTTTTTAAACAGTCTATGAGTAAAACATAAGCATACGGGCAAAATGCTTTATTTCAGAAACATGACAAAATGTCACATGCTTTATGGAAGCTATGATATTTACACATGAAATGAAGGTGTGTACTAATGGAGATAATATATGCAAATATTGTTTCTGAAAAATGACAATTCAACTTCCTTATTTATTCTCTTTTGTATGTACCTAAATAAGGTATTCATCTTTTCCCCTATTACTTTAACATTCTTGTTATTTAATGTTTTCCCCTACATTTTTTTATCTATTGAAAAAAATAGTTATTGTTCAACAAATGAAAAAAAAACACATAGACTGTGTGTTCCATTTGCTTTATATAAATATAAGCTCATTTCTCTCTTTCCTTTGCTATTTAACAAAACTTTTCAGAGAATATTCTTTGTGCAATTTTTTCTAGCTTTTTAAAAATGACTTTGGGGAAAGTGTGGGACAATCAGTTTTGCACATCAGTGAAATGTTCTTTGTCTTCATAAAATGACTGTAAAAGTTAATTGGAACTTTGAACCATATGAAACATTTTTTCCTTACTTTTAAAAAATTGCCCTGCTTTAGACCCCAGAAGGGAATCAAAATCCCACAAGTATTTCTTTAGAGTTATTACAAGTAATGACATTTGGTGACTCATAATTTCATTTGAATTTTATCCTCATATTTCAAAAGAAAATGAGGCCTGTATCTTGTTGAAGATACATGCAAAGGCCAAGGACCTTTGAGGAAATGTTTGCTTGGGGAGATTCTGATTTCCATATGTGATAGATTTGCCCCAAATTTCATATGACAAATATCTAACATAAAGACCTTTATAAAACACAAATCATTTTCATTAATAAAATATATCAAGGAAAGTGCTGCTTTTTAACCTTTACCCACATTTTGGGGAAAATTAATGCCAGTAGTTGACAACATGCCAATCATTTTATAATGGCGGCAATTAAGCCCCATAGGTATCATGTTATTATCCAGTTCATACAAATTAATCAGCTGCTTTGGCAAAGTCACTAATTTCCTTCCTCTGTGGTACTAAAATTATTAGTATTATATTACTCTCATCATTCATGGAGCTCAATGATGAGGTTTGAACAAGTGGTTTTGCTTGACATGTCACATTCTTGGCATTATTTAACAGTATTTCTCTTGCAAATTATTTATATATTATTATTGCAAATTATTATATATGCAAATTTTGTTAGCCATCAGAATTAAGAAAATAAATCTGTCATGTATATTTTTGAGGTGACAGATTAACTAGACATTTTGTTCAAAGGAAGCATGGCATAGTCTGAATATTTTGACAATGATTCCATCTTGACAAAGGAAGAAACAAAAATAAAGGCTACCATTACCCATTGAAAGTGAAAATTTCAATCTTGTGAAGTTTGAGTATAAGTAGCATATGATGAGAAAGCTTTAGTTTCCAATTCCATTGAAGAGAAATGATCAGAAAAGACAGCTTCAAAACTTAACAAAGTGATCTTACCTCTTTAATATAAAAATACAAACTAGACTTTATGGCCAATATGAGAAAAAAATGAAAGAATACTCAGGAAAGAGGCTGATGAATTATTTAAATATGACTCAAACAGTTGACAAAATGACATAAATTTGTGATCATTAAAATTAGATTTCAGAAGTTAGAATATAGCTAAGTAGTCACAACAGTGCATTCTTTAAAAATAAGTGTTACAGATTAGTAATTATATGTATTTAGCAATCTACCTATTACAACATTAAAGAAGGATATTTATTTCAAAAATTAGATCAGCAAACTCTTGCACTTAACTGTCATCATTGGCAGCATCATAACTAACCATTAAAAATTAAGGTTTAAAAAGTGGTTCATCATAACACTCATGCAATGGAAGGAAAGAGGGAGAGAGAGACAGACAAAGAGAGGGAGGGAAAGAAAAACAGAAAGAAAAAGACAGAGAGGGAGATGGAGATAGAGACAGCGACAAGAGTATTTATTAAATGCTTACCAGCACTATGAAAAGTGCTGAGGCACTCTGTTTAGTGCTGGTTGATTTGATTACATAAGAGGTATACATGGTTGGTAGAGAGTGAGATTTAATTTCATTTTTATGGTGGAAACTGGTGCTCAGAGAGTTTAAATGAAATGCCCAGGCCAGTCCTCAAGCCAGCACATCTTCCTGGAGAAAAAAAAGATGCAAGGTTATAGGCAAAAGTAATCTGATTGTTTTTTTAATTCAGATAATTTTCTTTTTTTAAGAAAGGCAAAGTTGGACATATAAAATAACTTTCAGAAATTTTTTCAAGAAGTAATTTATAAGTGAGCAGAGAGGAAGAATATAAACTAAGCAAGTGCAGAATCAAAGAAACCAGTAGAGGAGGATATCAAGGGAAAGGGTGGTTAACAGTGGCAAATGTTGTTGAATGAAGAGGAAGAAAGCCAAAAAGAAAAAAAAAGATTATTCAGTTAGGAGGGTATTTGTGATCTTGGAAAAAAAATGGTTTTATTGACAGAATAGATGCTTAAGAAATGCTTATTGAGTAGAGTTGTGGGGACAGAAATTAGAATACAAGAAATTGAGACATAGAAGAAATGAGTTATATTTTTTTTCTACATACTTACCTGCAAAAGGACTCTACGATGGTAGCTCTAGGCTGTAGCCTTATTGTCTGAGGGTTGGATTTTATTTTTGAAAGGATAGAATATATTTAAATATTGTTATTTGATTTTGGTTTAGCCCTATCATTTCATTGGTATAGGAAACTCTTAGTGATGAAGTACCTTCTCTCCAATGGAAATCAGTAATTTCTTTATAACTTAAAGTGTTAGATAATTTCCTAGTGCACTTTGCACTATAGAGATTCTAAGTGTGGGTAATCAGACATGGCTTAAATACTGAGTATGGTACTTCAAAATATTATCAGTAATTCCCATGTTGACAGGTTCTGAGATGTGTCAGTAATTCATGCCTGGAGAAGGTCAAATACTGCCACAGTATTCACAAAAGGAAAGATAGAGGAGTCTGTAAATTATAAACCAGAGGACTTAACATATTTCTGGCAAAATTTTAGAATAAATTACTATTACAAATTACTGTGGCTTGTGAATTTTTGGAAAATGAATTATGACTAAAAGTCATCATGATTTCATTAAGAACACATAGAGGAGGAAACTTAGACCCTTGAAGGTTTAATGGTTTTGTCTAAAGCATCACAAAAAATGACAGAGCCAGAACTTAAAACTGAGTTTAATCCAATGTTCTTTGGTCTCTTTTATAAAGCTTATGTTTTATATAGCTCTTAAATTATATAATTTAAAATTTTAAATTATACAATCCAATGATGGATACCTTTATAACAGAAAAGTACAAATTGTGGAAGCCACCTCAATCCTTGAGTTCAGTGGTCTTGCCAGGCAACCCATCATGAATTATCCCATTGAATAAGAGAATGAGAATCCTGTACCTTGCTTTTGGGTGTCAAAAACTGAGAGGAAATCCATGGTAATCCTGTCTGAAGAACATGACAGTAAATAACTGATAATATACAACTGTTTGGATTTGAACATATAATCATCTAAGAAAAGTCAACAGGTACTGACATTTCAGTGGCAGGAAATCTTAAAGAATACTCTATTAACTATCCAGGAGTCAAGATCTGCATCACTAAAAGGACAATACAGCAAAACAAAATGTCAAACATTTTAAACTTAGTAATGAAAACAGAAGTAGAGTGGTGGGGGGACGGAGGTCTTTTTGATTCCAGAAGCAGTCCAATTACCTATTATACTATGCTACCTCTCAGTTTCAATTTTATTGTGAAGTTTCCTGAAATAAAGTAATTAAGTTATGTTTTGTTTTTCTTCACACTCTTTGAGAAATATGATAATTCTTATATTATTTTCTTCCTGTTATTCAAGTTGGACAGCATAGAACAAAGAAGTCATTTTACTTGCATATCTTCCAATAATTGTGCCTAGGACAATCTTGCCTCTGATATTTTGTATTGTATGAGCTAAGCTAAGAACCACATATGCACTTTACATAGGTAAACATTTTTTGTGGGGAGGAAGGGGGAAGTTGTTTTTCTGCTGCTATCATTTTTTTTTGTTTTTGTTTTGATGATCCTTAGGCCTAGTCAGTTTTTTTTTCCTTCATTTAACCTGTGATATTTGTGCAAATTTAATTTCTTTCTTTTATTACTGTCCATGTGTTTGGTATCCATTTTATTGTGTCTTAATAAGTTTCTAACCCTGCTGCCACTGGTATTATTTTAGTATATTTATATTTTGGATTATTAATTCATGTTGGTGTTTTTCCTGAGGCTTCTTCTAAAGCAAAATATATTTAAATTGTATCAAAGTGCTTATTTAATTGACTTGATTTTTATGTCATTGGATTTTTTTGAGAATTTCTCATAATTTTGTTTCAAAATTTGAAGATTTCATTACTTTCTGAAGATACTGACCATGCAGTATTTTCCATCTTGCCCATTAACACTGCATCTATGCAATTCATTGTACCATGTAAAGTCATTTTGCTTAACTTTGTATTTTTGTGTATCAATTAACAATATTAGGCAAGACATTCCTGTATTGTATACACACTAATTTTAAAATTATTTTTTATATGTAAGTTTTTTTTTTTCATTTAATAGAATAGTGCCAAAACATAACATACCAAGTAATCTCCTAGACTGAAATAGATTATTGATGGAATTATTACACAGAATAGACTCATGTATTAGTAAACATTTGATATACCTCAGTAATTAACCTATAGTTCACAACCAACCCTTGACACCAAGGATTAAAAATGGGTCTAACTACATTCTGCTTTATTCTAAGCAGTTTTCTATTTTGTATTATAAGCCTTGTATTTTTTTTACCTTGTCTGATTAAGCAGCTGTTCAACTGTCTTGTGTATTCAAAGATAATAACACAGAATCAAAGTTACAGTTCTGTAGAATTATTTGCTTAATAAAAGCATGCCTGGTGCTGCTTGTCATTGCTAATGTTCACAAAAAAGAACCCACCGGAAAAGCAATTACTAATTATGTTATTTTTCTTTTTCTAATAGTACATGAGGAATTTATTTTTGCACTGAGCAAAATGAGGTGCTTGAGTCTCTATGATTTATGGTTACAAATTTAATGAATATAGAAGGAACACAGTACTATCCTTCAAAATATAGATTATTCGTATATAGGTATATATACATGTCTATGCATATGTGTGTATATATGCATATACATGTTGTGAATGTGTGTGTGTGTATGGTTCTGAGGGAATTTCTATTGGCACAATCCTGTTATCATAAGGTCAGGAGCTGGTTGGTTATTCAGTTATATTAGCACTAAACCACTTATTTGTTTGAAAGAAGGAAGACAATCAGAAAAGAACCATAGGTTTCTTAAGTTAAAATATATATTTTGAATAATCAGGGACATTGAAGAATAGTACTTGAAGAACAAGCAACAAGGTGGTAAAATCAATTCTATGAAACAGGCAGCCAATTCTAGCCTTTAATAGTGATAGGGGTAGGCACTAGACCTTTGATTTCACTTGTATAGGGAACTCCCAAATGAGGAAATTCTGAGATTTTAATAAAAGGAGAAACTTCAGTGCTGAGTTCATTTTGCTGACTAGCTATACTTGGGTCAGCATTTCCAATGAAACCCTTAATTCCATATGGGCCTGTAGCTAAGTAATGGAAATGTCCTAGGCTCAGAACCTCGGTATTAACATTGAAGTATGATTGTTGAGCAAAGAGAAATGAGGAGGAAAAGATAATGAACAAGAAGATGAAAGAAGATAATGAACATCTTTTGAAGATGAATCCTTTTATTTATTTTCTAAGTCTATATATACATGATAAAAATGTGTCCAACAAAACTTTGGTGCCCTTCCCACCTCCCACCACTCTTGCTGTTTCCATTACTTATCTTTATAGTTTAAAATGTTTGACATTTTGTTTATATTGGCCTTTTACTGAAGCAGATCTCAATTCCTACACATTTATTATATTGTTCTTCACTATTTCCTGCCACCAAAATGTCAGTACCTTGTGACCAATCCACTGGTGATGAGCCTCTCCAACTATAGCTAGGGTGCTCTTCAGACAACAGGAATGGGGCCTAGTTCTGAGTCACTACTTGGAGCCTTTTCATTGGTAGGATCCATAAGCAGTAGTGTTGCATTTGCAAAAGCTTTGAAATACTTAGTCACATACATCTTCAGAGGAGCACTTAAATGTAGGTTCATTATTTACCAACCCTAAATGCTAAAAAAAGGAATCAAAATTGCCTTATGGTATTGATTCTGATTGATTAAAAATATCAAGCTTTAGATTTTCTGAAGATCTCTTGAGTTGGAGATATTGTTGATGATAATCTGTCTTCTTACCAACTTTAAAAATGTGAAATCCCTTTTTAGCACCATCAGCCACTCAGAAGTCCCTGAACACTCAGAAGTGCTGAATACATGTATGTGTGTGATAGATACACACTTTTGAATATCAGACATTTTTAGAGTTGTCAAGAACTTTAGATTTTTGTTTGTCTAATAACCTTTTTTCATGTATTAGTAACCTGAGCTCCAGAGAGGTGAAAGGACTTGATCATAGTTGGTAATCAGTAGAATTAGAATTCAGAATAGGTATAATATTCCCCTAGTCTTTCTACCGTTCCAGGCTACTTTCACAATATTGCTTATTATATCTATATTTTAGTGCAAAAATAGATGTAAATGAAATGAACTTTGAGATTGTTTTGTCTAACTATGCCAATAAAGTAAGAAGATACAGGAAAACATTGATTATTTTATAAAATTAAAAATACACAAAATCATGAAATAGGTAATCTAAATAAACTTGTCAAAGCTATCAATACATCTATAAAAATATGCTGCAAATCACTAATAGAGAAAAGCTAATTGACTATGTGATTCCACTTACACTCATCAGATTAGTGAAGTTGACAGAAAAGGAAAATGTCAGCTGTTGGAGAGTCTGCAGAAAATCATGCATTTTAATACATTTTTGATGAATCCTTGCGGATTGGACCAGGCATTTTAGAAAGTAATTTGGGACTATATCCCCAAAGTTACTAAACTACAAATACCTCAATACTAGGCTTATGCCCCGAAAGCATCTAAGAAAAAGAGAAATAATCTATGTGTGCAAAAATATTAATGGCAGCTCTTTGTGTAGAGGCAAAAAATAGAAGCTAATACAGTGTTCATTAATTGGTTAATGGCTGAACAAGTGAATGTAATTAAATACTATTGCATTATATTTTTTCTTACTTTTAGGGGGCGGAGCCAAGATGGCCGCATGAAGGCAGAGTCTTACCGGAGCTCTCTCACAAGGTCTGTCAGATTCCCATAAAAAAGTGAATTTGAGCAGATTTGAGAGAGTCAGAAACCGCGAGCAGTCTGCGTGGGGCAAATTTCCGAGCCGGGAGAGTCTGAAAGGCCGGAGGAACGAACCTGCAGGCTCGGAGAGTGCTCGGTGCGGAGCTGCTCCAGACCAAGGCGGAAGCGGCTGGCCGGGAAATCCACGTGGGAGATGGGCTGGGAGAAAGCTGGGCGCCCGAAACCAGCGGAGATCCCCAGGCCTCCCAACACAGGACGGCAGTCTCTGGGAGCGACGAGAGGCAGCGCAGCGCCACCGGCCATGAAAACACCCACTCCTCACGCTTGCAAAACCCAGGAACTCGGCTTCTTGAACTTCCGCAAGACTCAATGGCCAGGTAAACGGCTCTAACCCCTCCCCCCCTCACCCAGAGAATTCCTCGGGAAAAAAAAAAAAAGAGAACTGAAACAGAGGAGAGAGTAGCAGGGCCTCACTGGACAAATACCAGCAGCTTATTAGTCCCAGAGGGGAAGAGTGGGCAGGGGTCAACGCCAGGAGCCCAGACGTAATCTTGCTCCCCCAGGGGAAGCGCCACTCCTCAGCTCAAACAACAAACAGCTGAGACCATTGCTGAAAAGCAAGTGCTGGAGAACACCCATAGGGAGTGAGACGCCAGGGAGCCAGACCCCTCCCCCACACCTCAGGAAACTGAAGGTTATAATTCTAGACTCACAACCCCCAGAATAAGAAAGCTGGGACAGAAAGCCCTGAGACTCACAGATAGAAATTCGTTCTAACGCCAGCAAAAGGCAATCCAACATGAAGAAGAACACAAAAAAACCGAGGACAATAGATTCTTTTTATGGAGACAGGCAGGATCAAAATATCGACATAGAAGAAGATAGCAATGACACGGTAGATACATCAGATACCTCAAAAGCTAATATGATCTGGTCTCCAGCCCAAAAAGCACTGCTGGAAGAGCTAAAAGAGGACTTTAAAAACCAAATTAGGGAGCTAAAAGAAAATATGGAAAAAAAAATTCACTGATGAAATCAAGTCCCTAAAGAATAAGATTGACGAAATGGCTACGGAGATTCAGAATCTAGAGAGAGAAAAGGATACCCTGAGAGGTGAAATCAACCAATTGAAAATGGAGGATCAAAAGCAAAATGTAAACACTAACTCATTTAAAATTAGACTTGAGCAACTGGAAGCTAATGAATCTATGAGGCATCAAGAAGTAATAAAACAAAACGTAAAGAATGAAAAAATAGAAAAAAATGTGAAATATCTGATTGGCAAAACAACTGCCTGGAAAATAGATCCAGGAGAGACAATTTGAGAGTTATTGGTCTACCGGAAATCCACGATGAAAAAAGGAGCCTTGACAGTATCTTCGAAGAAATTATCAAAGACAACTGCCCAGAGGTCCTAGAACCAGAGGGCAAAATAGTTATTGAAAGAATTCACCGATCACCCCCTGAAAGAGATCCCAGACTGAAAACACCAAGAAATATTATAGCCAAATTTCAGAGCTATAAACTTAAAGAGAAAATACTGCAAGCAGCCAAAAAGAAGCAATTCAAATATCGTGGAACTACAGTCAGGATCACGCAGGATCTCTCAGCTTCCACATTAAAAGACAGGAGAAATTGGAATATGATATTCCGAAGGGCAAAGGAGCTGGGACTACAACCAAGGATCAACTACTCAGCAAAACTAAGCATAATTTTCCAGGCAAGGCGATGGACATTCAACGAAATAAGGGAATTCCAGACCTTCCTGATGAAAAGGCCAGAACTCAATGGAAAATTTGATCTCCAAATACAAAACTCAAGAGAGACATAAAAAGGTAACCAGGGGGAAAAACCCCACAAACCTCATTAACCAATAAGCTTAGGTTGTTTACATCTCTATGTGGGATTATATCATCTTATGTATGTTTTTTATGTCTGTATGTATATATATATATACATATATATATATATGTATATATGTATATATATATATATACATATACACATATACATATATAAGTCATTCTTGGGAATGGTACAACTATTATGACAAATGAAAGGGATATACATAGGTTGTGAATGCCTGTATAAATTAACTGATGTAAAGATATAAAATATAAATAAGAGATATAAAGGGAGGGCTATGAGGGAAGTGGTAAGGAGGTTGTAGAAAAGGGTAAATTACACCAAAGGAAGTGGCAAAAAAACATATTATAGTAGAGGGAAAGAAGGGAGGGAGAAGAGCAGTATTTGAGCTCTACTGTCATCTGATCTAGTTCAAGAAGGGAATAACATACTCTGATAAGTTTAGAAATCTAACTTGTCCTACGGGAAGTGGGAGGGAAAGGGGGGAAAAAGGGAGGGGGGAGGGCAGAAGGAAGAGGAGAAGTAGCAAGTGGGTAACGGTAAGAAAAGGGAGGGGAATAAAGAGGGAGGGTCAACTGAGGAAAGCGGCGGTCAAAAGCAAAACTTTGTTGGGGAGGAGAAGGGGAAAGGGAGAAATAAAAGCATAAACAGGGGGAATCAGGATGGAGAAAAAGACACAGATAGAAATCATAACCCTGAACGTGCAGGGGATGAACATTCTCACAAAACAGAAGCAGATAGCAGAATGGATTAAAAACCATAATCCTATAATATGCTGTTTACAAGAAACACATCTGAAACAGGGGGATACACATAGGGTTAAGGTAAAAGGCTGGAGTAAAATATATTGTGCCTCAGCTAAAGTAAAAAAAAGCAGGTGTAGCAATCCTAATCTCAGACAAAGCAAAAGTAAAGATAGATCTAATTAAAAGAGATAAGGAAGGACATTATATCCTGCTAAAAGGCACCATAAACAATGAAGCAATATCATTGCTTAACATATATGCACCAAGTGGTAAGGCATACAAATTCTTAGAGGAGAGGTTAAGGGAGTTACAGGAAGAAATAGACAGCAAAACTATAATATTGGGAGACCTCAACCTCCCCCTTTCTGAACTTGATAAATCTAACCTCAAAATAAATAAGAAAAAAGTTAAGGAGGTAAACAGAATTTTAGAAAAGGCACATATGATAGACCTCTGGAGAAAACTGAACGGGGATAAAAAGGAATATACTTTCTTCTCAAAAGTACATGGCACATACTCAAAAATTGACCATGTAGTAGGGCATAAAAACCTCACAATCCAGTGCAGAAAAGCAGAAGTAGTCAATGCATCCTTTTCAGATCATGATGCAATAAGAATCATTTTGAATAAAGTACCATGGAAAAATAAGCTAAAAACTAATTGGAAACTAAATAATTTAATTCTAAAGAGTGAGTGGGCCAAAGATCAAATCAGAGAAACAATTAGTAATTTCATTCAAGAGAATGAAAATAATGAAACAACATACCAAAACTTATGGGATGCAGCAAAAGCAGTTCTTAGGGGAAGTTTTATATCTCTAAATGCCTACATGAATAAAATAGGGAAAGAGGAGATCAATGATCTGGGCAGACAGCTGGAAAAGCTAGAAAAAGAGCAAATTGAAAACCCCCAATTAAATACCAAATTAGAAATACTGAAAATCAAAGGAGAGATTAATAAAATTGAAACCAAGAAAACTATTGAATTAATAAATATTTTTTCTTACTTTTATAAACCTCTTAAAGTAGATCAAACCTGGATCCCATATTCTTTTCTGGGAGCTAACAACAGCTATCAAGGAGAATTATTCAAACTATTGATCTACCTTCTGCATTTACACCTGCACACAAATGTGCAGAGAATTCTCTCTATTGGGATTGAGTTAAGATTGGTGACTACTGAGAATGTTCTACCTGGGGGGTGGAGAAATGGAGTGGCTGGATTGGTTTGCTATACCCACCTCCCAAAGGTCAGGACAAGCTAATAGGGAATAGCTATCTCCCACTCAACCAAACATCTAAACTCTGACAGACAACTGGCTACATGTGACTCTTTCTCACCTAGCCTCAACTGTTTGCTGATAGCAAAGGGGAAGAAGAGTGGAATCTCTGAACTCACTGCTGATAAGGAGAAAAGCTATGTCATGGAATATTCTGTGCCAATTTTGAAAACTATGGCAATTTTTCTATAGCCCTCCTTGGCTTTCTCCTACACTTCCCAGACAATATCTTTATATACAAGTCTACTAGGAATCTATTAAATTCTGTTTCCTACTGTGCTGTGCTTCACAGAGAAGCTAGAATAAGGACACAGAAATGTCTTCACTGCTATCCATTTGGAAGGGAATCCCATATGATGAATCCCTTCCTATACACAGAAAAGAGACAAACAAATTGCTGTGTTGTGTTTATCCTATTTGGTTTTATGGCATGTATCTGATGGAACTTTTGCCGTACTTTTTCTCTTCCTACTGAGTTTCAGACCAACCAAAATTATGTGAGTTCCATAATCATAATCCTTATGTTGACAATTGCAGATGACAAAGAAGTTTTGGGCCTTCTCAATAATATTTCCCACTTCAAGTCACTCCACAGGTTTCCCCATTCCCCTCTGATGCCAGCTTAAACTATTTTTGTGCTCAGTGTTAAATGTCACAAATTTGTCCCTGATTTATTCTCTCCCATACTAGATAAGATTCTCGTACTAGATAAGTGTCCTCTTATAGCCATCATTAAAATTGCATTCTTGTTTCCATCCCCTACCCTTTCTGTCCTCTTATTTCCATATCTGCCCATATTACTTCTCTTTTTTCCTCAATTTTATGTTTTTCTTTTTACTATTTTAATGTTTTAACAGTAATAATATTATGTAAACTTAAAACAAAAATCATAATATTTAATGATCTACTCATACTTTTTTGCCTTATAGCATATTCTCTCCTTTTATATCATCTCATGTACGGTATATACCTTTCTTCTCTCTTTTCCATATTTATTTGTCTTAATTGTATCTACTTGCATCACCCAGTATGTACATATTAAACAGCTCCACAGAGCTCAAATAAGCCAGAAATGAGCCAGTTAATAATATTTTTGCAAATAAACGCAAAAATAATTTTTACCTTTTTTTTTTAAATTTTGAGTTTCAAATCCTCTCTCACTTTTCATCTCCTCACATTTTTATCCAAGACAGCAGGTAATTTGATACGGCTTATATATGTGCAATCATGTAAATACATATTATATATATGTATGTATATACACACACATCTATACTAGTCATGTTGAGAAAGAAAAGACAAACAAAAATACACACAAAAATAAAGAAAATGAAAGATGGTATACTTTGATCTGCATTCAGATTCTATCAGTTCTTTCTCTAGATATAAATAGGCTTCTTCATTGTGAGTACATTAGAACTGTTTTGAATCTTTGTTTTGCTGAGAATAGCTAAGTCATTCACAGCTGATCATATGATATTGCTGTTACTGTGTACACTCTTCTCCTGGTTCTGCTTACTTCACTTTGCATCAGTTCATGTAAGCATTTCAGGGTTTTCTGAAATTACCCTGCTCATCATTTCTTAAAGCACAAGAGTATTTGGTCCCAAGCATATAGCACAACTTATTCAGCCACTCCCCAGTTGATGGGAATCCCCTCAATTTGTAATTCTTTGCCACCAAAAAAGAGCTGACATAGATATTTTGTACATATATATCATTTTTCCTTATTTTAAATCTCTTTGAGATAGAGACCTAGTAGTGCTATTGCAGAGTCAAAGGATATGCATAGATTTATAGCCCTTTGTGCATAGTTCCAAACTTCACTTCAGAATGGTTGCATCAATTCACAACTTCAATAACAGTGCATTAGTGTTACAATTTTACCACATCTAGAACATTTGTCATTTTTTCTTTTCTTTCATATCAGTCAATTTGATAGGTGGTACCTCGAAGTTGTTTTAGTTTGCTTTCCTCCTTTTTCCATATGTCTATAGAAAGTTTTGATTTCTTTGACTGAAACTGCCTGATCATAACCATTGACCATTTATCATCAGAGAATTCCTCGTTTTCTTATAAATTTAATTCTGTTCAATATAATTTTTGAGAAATAAAATCTTTATTAGAGATACTGCCTGTAATCCTTCACACCCACCCCGGCTTTCTGCTCTCCTTCTACTCTTGGTGAATTGTTTTTTTTCTGCAAAAGTTTTTTTTTTAATTCAATACAATCATAATCATTATTTTTATATATTATAAGACTCTTGATCCCTTCTTTGTTCATAAATTCCTTTTTATTTATAGAGCTGACAGATAAACCATTCCATGAACTCCTAATTTGCTTATTCTATCACCTTTTATATCTAAATCATGTAGTCATTTTGACCTTATTTGTTGTATGATGGGAGATGTTGTTCCCTATCTAGTTTCTGCCAAACTGATTTCCAGTTTTGCCAGCAGTTTTTATTAAATACTGAGTTCTTGTCCCAAAAGTTTGGATATTTGGATTTATCAAAAATCAGAACACTATTCTCACAATACTATTGTGTATTGTGTAACTAATCTATTTCACTGTTCTACCACCCTATTTCTTAGCCAGCCCCTGATTGTTTTGTTGATTACTGCTTTACAATAGTTTGATATCTGCTATGACAAGGCCAGATTCCTTCAACATTTTTTTCCATTAAATTCCTTGATAATCTTGACCTTTTGTTCCTACAGTTGAATCTTGTTATTATTTTTTCTAGTTCCTTAAAATAAGTTTTTGGTAGTTTGATTAGTGTGACACTGAATAAGTAAATTAGTTTACATACAATTGTCATTTTTATTATGTTGACTCAGCCTACCATTAGCAATTAATATTCTTCCAATAGTTCAGTTATGACTTTACCTGCATGAAATGTTTTATAATTATATTCACAAAGTTCCTGTGTTTGTCTTGGCAGGTGATCTCCCAAGTATTTTGTATTGTCTACCATTATTTTAAATGGAATTTCTCTTTCTATTCCTCATTGCTAGATGTCATTCATAATATATAGAAATACTGACCATTTGTTTGGGTTTATTTTATATCCTACAACTTTGCTAAAGTGGAATTTTTACTCAGCACATTACTTTGCTTATATTTCCAAATATTTTATATAGTATTGGAATTATTTGTTTTTTAAATGTTTGATAGAATTCACTTGTGAATCTACTTGGTCCTGGAAATATTTTTCTTAGGGAGTTCATTGATTTAATTTCTTTTTCTAAGATAGAGTTATTTAATTGTATATGTATATGTATATATATATATATACTGGTAATTTGACTTTCTTCTCTCTTTTTAAAATCAATTTAACCAATTGTTTCTCTTATTTTTTTAATAAAGTCAGCTTGTTTTTATTATTAATTCATTGCTTTTATTACTTGCAGTGTAATTAATTTCTCCTTTGATTTTCAGGATGTCCAAATTGGTGTTTAGCTGGGAAAATTTAATTTATTCTTTTTCTAGTTTTTTGTTTGTTTGTTTATTTGTTTGCATACCCAATTCATGGATATGCTCTTTCTCTCCCTTATCCAACTATATGACTTTTCTCATCTCTTTATTTTATTTTATTTTATTTTTTTTGGATATCATCCCATCATAGTCAATTCACACTCAAGCCCTCTCTCTGTGTATACTCTTTCTAATTGTACTAATAAAGAAAATTTTCTTAGGATTTACAAGTATCATGTTCCAGTATAGGATATGGACAGTTTATCCTTATTAAATCCCTTACGATTCCTCTTTCCTCTTTACATTTGTATGCTTCTTTTGAGTCTTGTGCTTGGATGTCACATTTTCTATTTACCTATGGCATTTTCATGAGGAATGTTGAATATCCTCAGTTTCTTTAAATGTCAATTCCCCTCTTCACCAATGCATATATTCAGTTTTGCTATATGGGTGACTTTTAGTTGTAAGCCTAGCTCCTTTGCCATCAAAAATATCTTCTTTTTGGTATGTAAAGGGATTTTCTATCTTTGATGTCCTTGGGGTATATTTCTAGCAATGGGCTCTGTTGGATCTAAAGGAACAGAATTTTGGTTGTTTTTTTTTTCCTTCATAATTTCAAATTGTTTTGCAGAATAAGATCCGTCAATACTGTTTCAGCATATCTGTCTTCCCTCTAGTTTGCTATTTTTACCAATTGTCTGGCACATAGTAAGTGCTTAATAAACATTAAATGACAGGCTGACTTAACTAGGTAGTAAGCTTAATTAATTTTACATGCTAAATGAGTACAGTGCCTTCTAAATGAGTACAAGTTCTAATTAGTCTTCTAATTTTTGCTGCCTTGGGATCAAATTTTCAATGCTCTGATCACCTTAGTCTTATGATGATTCTACCTAAAACTTGCATTCACTCTCAGTATGGTTCTCTAGGCATTATCCAAGATTGCCTTTATTGTGATATTGCATTTATTAATAAAATTAGACACTCCCTAGAAAAAAAGTCATATTTCAAGCTCTCTTTTTTTAATTTTTTTTAAAATTTATTTAATATATTTAGTTTTCAGCATTGATTTTCACAAGAATTTGAATTACAAATTTTCTCCCCATTCTACCCTCCTGCCCACTCCAAGATGGCATATATTCTGGTTGGCCCATTCCCTAGTCAGCACTCCCATCTGTCACCCCACTCCCCTCCCATCCCCCTTTCCCTTCTTCTCTTGTAGGACAAGATAAATTTCTATGCCCCATTGCCTGTGTATCTTATTTCCTAGTTGCATGCAAAAATTTTTGTTGTTGTTGTTTTTGAATGTCTGTTTTTAAAACTTTGAATTCCAAATTCCCTCCCCTCTTCCCTCCCTGCCCACCCTCCCTAAGAAGGCAAGCAATTCAACATAGACCACATGCATATCATTATGTAAAACACTTCCACAATATTCATGTTGTGAAAGATTAATTATGTTTTGCTCCTTCCTAACCTATCCCCCTTTATTGAATTTTCTCCCTTGGCCCTGTCCCTTTTTGAAAGTGTTTGTTTTTTATTACATTCTCCCCCTGTCTGCCCTCCCTTTAATCATCCCCCCTTTTTATCTTCTTCCTCCTTCTTTCCTGTGGGGTAAGATACCCAATTGAGTGTGCATAGTATTCCCTCCTCAGGTCAAATCTGATGAGTGTAAGATTTGCTCATTCCTCCTCTCCTACCCCCTCTTCCCTTCCTAGAGAACTGCTTTATCTTGCCACTTTTATGCGAGATAATTTACCCCATTCTATCTCTCCCTTTCTCCCTCTCTCAATATATTCCTCTCTTATCCCTTAATTTGATTTTATTTTTTTAGATATCATCCCTTCATCTTCAACTCACCCTGTGCACTCTGTCTTTCTCTCTCTCTCTCTCTCTCTCTCTCTCTCTCTCTCTCTCTATATATATATATATATATATATATATATATATACATATATACATATATATATATGTATATATATACACACATATTTTACATATATATACACCTACATGTGTACATACATAGACACACACATGTATATATATATGCATACACACACACACACACACACATATATATATATATGTATGTATGTATGTATATTCCTTTCAGCTACTATGATATTGAGGTCTCATGAATCATACACATCATCTTTCCATGTAGGAATGTAAACAAAACAATTCAACTTTAGTAAGTTCCTTATGATTTCTCTTTCTTGTTTACCTTTTCATGCTTCTCTCGATTCTTGTGTTTGAAAGTCAAATTTTCTCTTCAGCTCTGGTCTTTTCACTGAGAAAGCTTGAAAGTCCTGTATTTTATTGAAAATCCATATTTTGCCTTGGAGCATGATACTCAGTTTTTCTGGGTAGGTGATTCTTGGTTTTAATCCTAGCTCCATTGACCTCTGGAATATTGTATTCCAAGCCCTTCAGTCCCTTAATGTGGAAGCTGCTAGATCCTATATTATCCTGATTGTTTTTCCACAATACTCAAACTGTTTCTTTCTGGCTGCTTGCAGTATTTTCTCCTTGATCTGGGAGCTCTGGAATTTGGTGACAATGTTCCTAGGAGTGTTCTTTTCATATCTTTTTGAGGAGTTGATATGTGGATTCTTTCAATTTCTATTTTACCCTCTGGTTCTAGAATATCATGACAAGTCTCCTTGATAATTTCTTGAAAAATGATATCTAGGCTCTTTTTTAGATCATGCCTTTCAGGTAGTCTAATAATTTTTAAGTGATCTCTCCTGGATCTATTTCCAGGTCAGTGGTTTTTCCAATGAGATATTTCACATTGTCTTCCACTTTTTCATTCCTTTGGTTCTGTTTTATAATATCTTGATTTCTCATCAAGTCACTAGCTTCCACTTGTTCCAATCTCATTTTTAAGATAGTATTTTCTTCAGTGGTCTTTTGGACCGCCTTTTCCATTTGGCTAATTCTGCCTTTCAAGGCATTCTTCTCCTCATTGGCTTTTTGGAGCTCTTTTGCCATTTGAGTTAGTCTATTTTTTAAAGTGTTGTTTTCTTCAATATTTTTTTCAATATTTTTTTGGGTCTCCTTTAGCAAGTCATTGACTTGTTTTTCATGGTTTTCTTGTATCATTCTTATTTATCTTCCCAATTTTTCCTCTACTTCTCTAACTTGTTTTCCAACTCCTTTTTAAGCTCTTCCATGGCCTGAGACCAGTTCATGTTTTTCTTGGAGGCTTTTGGTGTAGACTCTTTGACTTTGTTGACTTCTTCCAGCTGTATGTTTTGGTCTTCTTTGTCACCAAAGAAAGATTCCAAAGTCTGAGACTGAATCTGGGTGTGTTTTCGCAGGCTGGCCATGTTCCCAGCCAACTTACTTGACCCCTGAGTTTTTCGTCGGGGTATGACTGCTTGTAGAGCAAATAGTACTTTGTTCCAAGCTTGAGGGGATGTGCTGTTGATTTCAGAGGTATTTCTACATAGCCAGCTCTTCCACCCCAGCACTTCTCCTCCCTCAAGAACCACCAACCCGGACCTGACACAAATCTTCAGCAAGATCTTCACTCCTGCTCTGATCCGCCACTTAATTCCTCCCACCAGGTGGGCCTGGGGCTGGAAGTAACTGCAGCTGTAGTTCTGTAGCTGCACCTCCCCCCCCCCCCCCCCCCCCCCCCGCTGCCCCTGGACTCTGTCCCCCACAGTTTTTTGCACTAACCTTCTCCACTGTCTGTGGTGTTTGTGGCTTGAGAAGTCTGGTAACTGCCACAGCTCAATGATTCATGGTGCTAGGGCCTGTTCTGCCTGGCTCCCTGTGTGGTTGGTCCTGCCGCTGCCCACGCTCAGCTCGGCACCCCTCCACTCCATGTGCGATTGACCTCATCCAGCGACCATCCAGGCTATATCGGGCTGGATCCCTGCTTCCCTCTGCTATTTTGTGGATTCAGCAGTTCTAGAATTTGTTCAGAGCCATTTTTATGGGTTTTTGGAGGGCCCTGGCGGGGAGCTCACTGAAGTCCCTGCTTTCCAGCCACCATCTTGTCTCTGCCCTCCCCAACTCTCTTATCATTTAATGTAGAAGCTGCTAAATTTTATCTTATCCTGGCAGTGGCCCCATAATATTTGAATTGTTTCTTTCTGGCGGTTTGTGATAGTTTCTCCTTGACTTAGGAGCTCTAGAATTCAAGTATAATATTCCTGGGGGTTTTGATTTTGGATCTCTTTCATAGGCGATCAGTGGATTTTTAAAATTTCTATTTTACCCTCTGTTTCTAGGATGTCAAAGCAGTTTCCCTTAATGATTTCTTGAAACAACATATCTAGGCTTTTTTCCCAGGTAGTCTAATAATTATTAAATTAGCACTTCTCAGTCGATTTCCTAGTCAATTCTTTTTCCAGTGAGATAATTCATACTTTTTTTATTCTTTTGATTTTATTTTATTGTTTCTTGATATCTTAAGGAATCACTAGTTTCTACATGACTGATTCTAATTTTTAAGGGATTAGGTTCTTCAGTGAAATTGTGTACCTCCTTTTCCATTTGGAAAATTCTGCTTTTTAGAGAATTCTTCTCTTCAGTGGATTTTTGTGCCTCTTTTACCATTTAGCCTATTCTGTTTTTAAGGTGTTATCTTCTTCTTCTTCTTCTTCTTCTTCTTCTTCTTCTTCTTCTTCTTCTTCTTCTTCTTCTTCTTCTTCTTCTTCTTCTTCTTCTTCTTCTCCTTCTTCTTCTTCTTCTTCTTCTCCTTCTTCTTCTCCTCCTCCTCCTCCTCCTCCTCCTCCTCCTCCTCCTCCTCCTCCTCCTCCTCCTCCTCCTCCTCCTCCTCTCTCTCTCCCCCCACCTTATGTATGTGCCTCCTTAACAAGCTGTTAACTTTTTCTTGAACCATTTTCATTTCTTTTTCCCCTTTTCTTCTGCCTCTCTTATTTACTTTTTCATATCCTTTTTTCATATCCTTCTATGGCTAGGAATCAATTCACATTTCTTCTTTGTCTTTGAATTTAGCTGCTTTGGTCTCATTGTCTTCTGTGAGTTTGTGTTTTGATCTTCCTGTCACCATAATAATTTTCTGTGGTCAGGTTCTTTTTTATATTTGCTCATTTTCTGGCTTTTATGTTTCATTTTAACTTTACATTAAAATTGGGCTTTGCTCCTGGTATTGAGGGAGCATATCCCACACTTCAGGTCTTCTATGTTGCAGTGTTCATACTTAGTTCTGGGGTCCTGTAAATTTTATTTTTTTCAAGGTCATATGAGCTAAGGAGGGGTGTGGCTAGCACTCTCCTGGCCTGTGCTCTGATCTGTGTTTGACCACAAGCGCTCTTTTCTGCCCTGGAACTGCAACCAGGGTCCCTACTCCTGCTAACCCCCCTCCTCATCCTGGGACTCCAACCCAGAACCCTGTATAAGCAGTGTTACAAAGTCCTACACCAAGTGTCAGCAAAAGATCTCCTGTAATTTACTTCTGTCCAATTGACTGACCTCCTAACCATCTTTGGGCTAAGGACTGTGGAATTTACTGCTGCACATTCAGTTGCCCTCAATGCTTGCTGCTGGCTTTCGTGGGATGGCCTATGCTGAACTGTGTTCTACTTTCCATAGTGACATATACTTTTCTTGCCAACCTTCGAAATTGTCTTGGCCTGGAGGACCGTTTCACTCCATCCTTTTATGGATTCTGCCACCCCTGAATTTGTTTTAAGGTACTATTTTAATTTCTTTTTGGAAGGGTATTTGGGAGAGCTCAGGTGATTCCTTGCCTTTAATCTGCCACCTTGGCTCTGCCTCCTTGTATTAGCATCATTTTCTACATGAGGAAATTAGAGCCAGAGAGGTTAACTGACTCATTTTTTCTAGCAAATGAACAGAAATAAGAACTCAGGATCCTCATGATTTGTATACTTTTGGGGAAAAATTGGTTCAGAATTGTGATTTAATTGGTACCATAACTTTTGCCATGGGACCTTTGTCAATTCTTATTTTTACCTGAGAACCCAGAGAATTAAATGACTTGCTTATAGTAAACCATTTTGTGTGTATCAGAAACAGGACTTGAACTCATGTGTTTCTAGGCACAAGGATGACTTTCTCGCCACTGTGCTTTACATGCATTTCTTTGACACTTTAAAAAGAAGGTGTCTTTCAGGTTGATATGTATTATAACATCATGTGAGAAGACTATGGTTATTAAATTTACATTAGGCTTTGAAGTAACATGCAGATAAATATTATTAATATGTGTATATATAAAATATTATATATGTGTATATATTACATACACAGACATATAAATTAAGCCAAAAGGTATTTTGGATTAAATTGTAAAAATAAATGCTGAACTAGCTTTGCAAAAAAAGATGTTTTTGGTTAATCACACTATCAGAATTAGTAGAAACTTTCACTACTAACATATGCTTGCCCTGTGAGCTTCTCTGCCAACTCTACTTGAAATCAGTTATGAAAGGCTGTCTTATCATGATGCAGCATTGTATTGATTATAAAAGGTATTCTGGAGATTAGGTGGACAATAAAACGATTTAGCAGGCTTCCAGAAAGGAGATAAAGTACCTTGTGTTGAAAGTACATTTTTTATGTTTATATCAGTTCAATGTAATCTACTTTTACGTGTGCTCCATTGATGAATTTACAGATTTAATTTTCTCTCTACTGCCAGCACCTCCATCATAAGCTATGATCATAATAATAGGATTAGATGAAGCAAGGTTGAAATATAGAGCAGCATTAGGCTTCCATCTATGACAAACAAAGGTCATGTATTAACCCAATACACAATTGTGGGATTTTTAAAAGAAGCAACATGTAATTAAACTGCATTTTATCTTACAGGGACTTAAATTTTATTTTGTAAATTTCCAGAAAAGATTAAACATTTATGCAAGAATTGCATCTGCTAGACTAAAAATATCAACCTCTACATAATACTGTAGTCATCAAATCCATCTGTCCCTTCAAGGTCTCAACATACTCATTTCTAGTACCAAGAACACTGTCACTTCTTGAAATGACTTTGAATGACCGAACATCATAAGGAAGTGATTACGTCCTTGTGATCACAATGAACTCTTTATCAGCTCTTACTTCTAAGACAGTGGGAAGGACGTTGGGATGTGAAATGTTTACTTGGGTTCTAAAGCCAGTTTTGTGAGAAACCAGTGTTGGGGAATTCTCTTCACCTCTTGTTAAGGGTATCACTCATAAGTGAGGGTCTAATGTGACTATCAGTAAAAGATAGGAGGCCCCACTGAAAATAAAGAGAGTTATTAGCCTGTTAAGGGATCTGCTCCTGCTAATAGAAAATTCAGATTCCTGGGATACAGATTTGTGTTTTAAAACCTTTTAGGCCCATTTAGAGTACACAGCCAATCATCAGCATTCTGTGGCACCGTAGCACAAATTAATTATTTTCCAGGTGAGGGAGTGGTAGAGAAAGAGAGGGATCAGCAAAGTGAGCAAAAGGGGAATATTTGGAATTCATTTGGTAGGATTTATTATCAGAGTAAGAAAACATTCCCTATTCAAGGCCAGAGGATGAGGGGAAGGGACCAATCACTTTTACAATTGTAGAAGCAGTCTCTTTTGAGACAACTGAAGGGTTTCATATCCAAGGACAGGAAGTTACAGCAGTGAATGAGATGACCTGCTTTACTCTGTCTTTGTATAGGGGTTGGGGACTTTCTAATATTAGGCCACTAAGGAATTGAGGGTATTTCTGCAGTCAGTCCATTGAGATGTAGTAAATTTATTGTTTCCTATTTTCCCCCATATTTGCCATGTGACCTTAGGCACACCTCCCTTAGCTTGTTTGTTTCTCAGTTTTCTTTGGTAGAATATGGATATCACTATACTTGCCCTGTCTACTTCATGAAATTGTTATTTAAATACTTTATTGGATATGCACTGTGGGAACTCTCTCCCTCAATGCAGATCAAAATCTTACCCATGCCTCCTCATCGTTTGGAATTCTTGTCCATGCTTTCATTATCATCTCAGAAAATCTGTTCAAGATAGTAAAGGCTACCTTTTGGATCTTTTATGGTTTCATAGATTTTAGTGCTTGGGCTGTTCATCTGTTATCTCTTCCTTAACTCATTTATAGGACATGCATGTTCTTATATCTCTCAGGCCACTTATTACATCCTAAGAGATATGATTTTTTTAAAAAAATATTTGTGAAAATACCTGTACAATTGCAAAAAAAGATGACTTGCTATTAGATACATATGCTGTTACAGGTGATCCAAAACAATGATTTATCAATTCTTTTGGCTTCAAAATACTTTGTACTTACACCCATAACTACATATTCACACTCTTACATATTTCATTGCTTATGGTATTAATAAAAATAATTGTATTTCTTAAGGATTCATAGAAATTAATGAGTCTGGAAGTGACATGAAGGTTACAATTAGTCTGCCATTGGAGATAATGCGTTCCCCTTTATTTGAGGTCTTGAAACAAAGTCAGGTCTGTCATTCAGTCAATAATCATTTATTAATTTCCTACTATGTACCAGACACTATGCTAAATACAATTTGTAGGGCTTATTGTAGAGAGAATTTATGTAAGGTATGGCTTTTACCAGATGGCCTCTGAGATAGCTTTAATACACAAGTTCTCTGTATCATCAGACCATGTGACAGAGGGAAAGCAGCAACCGTTTTGTTTGCTTAATCACTGCACATAATCTACAACTGTAAAATTGACATTATGACTAATTGAGAATCAGATATATGGTTCCCAAAACAGAGCAATGTGCTTCAGGCCCTAAACCAATTGACCCTTGAAACAGGAAAAAAGTGCCTTTTGACTCCCATCTGCTAAACCATTTTACACTATTGCTCAAAAGTAGTGGTAGTCTTGAGGAAATACGACATAATTGTCCTATGCAAGATGATCTTGGCTGCATTGGGAGGTGATCAACTTTCTGTAAGGTTGCCAGTTTAAGTGACTCATTCCTGAAATGAGTTTTGTCTCCCAAGTATAGTTTAACTCATGATTATAATACAGAACAGTATAGTACGCATATTCAAAATGGTTCAGTACATTTCAGTCAGCTAAAGATATTTATATTTATTTTTCCATTGTGAATTTACATAGTAGAGAAGAAAGGACATGGGTCAAATAGAACAAAAGGAAATCTACGAGACACAGAAAGAACAAAAAGAAAATTATTACTATGGATCATGATCATAGGTTCACTGTGCTAATCCACCACATGTATTTGATGGTAATTTAAACATAAGATCAGATATTCACAAGATAATTTGGACCACAAGCTCTAGGTATATAATTTTTCATAGGCAGCTCACATGAATCTCTATGACCAAAATACCAATTATTTGATGTTGAATCTTTGGTAGCAAGTCTTTTTGTATGTTGACAAGCCTGTGCTTAATGTATTTTCAGTTTCATAAGACCTGCCAGGTTATGCATACCTTTTTGAGAGTCTGTGAAAATCCAAGGTTATTTCCATGATACAATGGCACCATGAAACATAGAGTTTATTATGTGCATAGAACAGATGAAGAATATGTAGATACTGAGAAAGGTGCCATACCACTCCATAGATTACATTTCAAATCCAATAGTATGGAAATGAAACTTACAATAATGAAGAAAAACATTTTGTAGGCTAAATTGGTAGTCAGTCAACAAGCACATATTAAGCATGTTGGTTTTTAAAAGGTAATTTTTACAACCCTTTTTTAAGCTAAGTCTTCTTTCTTACTTTGATATAAATCTGGAATATAGATTTAAAATTTTATCTTTTGTCTTTTTTCATCAGTCAATGCCAATAAATGAAGGCGACGCACAGTACCTTCCCATGAAAGAAAACACACACACACACACACACACACACACACACACACACACACTCACACAAAACAAATTAAGGCATTTCAGCAAAATTTTCCGAAGGATCCCAATTACCTGTATGTGTATCTTTCCATTCTTGTAGTTTACCCTTCATTAGCATAAAGGAAAGACTTTCTTTTTAATTTTGGCAATTTGGTACCAGCACCATCCATGGTCTTGGAGACAAGTTTTGTTGCTTTTTACTGTTTTATTTTCATTTTGTCATTTCACGTATTCTACTTTTGTTTCTCCTTTATTTGCTCCACGTCAGTTTCTCCAAATCTTTTGATGTCTCTCTGAATAGTCATTGTTCTTTAGCATGAGATAAAATTCAATGAAATTAAAACATCATTTGGCCATTCTTTAATTGGGCATGTAAATGGGTTTTGTTTGTTTATTCATTTTGGGTTTTGGCTGTTTATTGTTAACAAGTCATGCATCAGCCATGCTTGATGGACATGGGATAATTCTTTCTGCTACCCACCTCCTTGGAGTAGGACAGATAGATCAAAAGTGTGACACTTAGTGACTTTTCTGTCATGTTTCCAAATACATATGTCATAGAAACACAGAATTTGAGATTTGTGTGGGACCTCAGAGGCCATCTAATCCAATCATACATGAAAAGTAACCCCACTCTAACATACTTGACAAGTAATTGTCTAACCTCTGCTTAAAGATATTCAAGGAATATGAACTGACTATCTCTCTAGGCATTTCATTTCACTTTGGGGCAGTTTTAATTGTTAGGAAGTTTTTTTCTAAGATTGATACCAAATTTACCTCATTGCAAATTATATTCCTTATTACTGGTTCTACTTCTTGAGGGCCAAACAGAATAATTCTAGTCCTGTCATATTACAACTTTTTTGTGGCTGATTTAAGATAGTTGAAAGGATTCAACTCATTCAACACCCTCTCCTCATCCCCCACTTAATCTCTTCTAAGCATTCTTCAGCTGATCCCCACATAACAGAAAAAATGCCATTCATTTTTCTGGTTCCATGAACTTCTTCAACCCAGATATGAAGCTAATATTCCAGCTTACTTCTGATGAGAGGAGAGTACAGTGGGAATTTCACCTCCCTGGTTTCCTGAAAGGTATGCCCCTACATTTAATGCAGGCAATGTTCACATTTGCTTTTGGGGATGCCATACCACATTACTAATTCATGTTGATTTTGAAATCTGCTAAAACTTCAAGATATTTGTTCAAAACAATATCTGTCTTGCCATGCCCCACTAAGCCTAAATTTTTAAGTTGATTTTTTTTTGTATACAAGTGAAAGATTTTGGATTTTTATCTGTTGCATTTATTATACTCGGTCCAGTGTTCTAACCTACCAAGAGTCTTGTATATCTTGCCTCTACCATTTATTATTTTAGTTATACTTCCCAGATGAATGTCATCTACAAAGCTTATGAATTTTTTTATCTATGGCTTAATCAAAGCCAATGAGTTAAGCTCAAATCCCTAGGATACTCTAATCTAGACTTTTTGCCACAATGAGATTGAACCATTTATAACTACTCTTTGACAATAGCCATCCAATCTGTTTAGAATTTATCTGATTCTATTACTATCTAATTTATATGTCTCAATTTTTTTACATAATATAAGATACTTTCTAAAACGTTTTGCAAAAAAAAATGCTGTGCTAAAATCTAGGTAAACAGTATCAGTAACATCTCCCCTTACCTACTAGTTTAGTGACTTTTTTAAAAAAAGTGAATGACATTAATCTGACATCTTTAATCTTAGTAAAGTCATATGATATTTTATGCCTTTTAACAAAAAGAAGATCACCATTGGGATATGCAGTTTTATGTCAAAAATATTAACATTTTTACATTAGATAATAACCTATAAGAGAAAATGTTTTTTATTCACCTCTTTCATGAATATGGATAGGGGATTATTTAAAAATTGAAGGGACCACAAATTTCATCCAATCCAAACTCTATTCCCCGTTTTAGAGATGAAGGAACAAAACCCAAGGGAGACCAGTTTTGATACCTGTAGACACCAAAAACCCTTTAAGAGTTTCTTCAGGGTCTACTGTCATTGTTCATTTGTTTTAGTCTTATCTGACTCCTTGCAATCCCATTTGGGGGTTTTCCTAGCAAAGATACTAGAGTGGCTTGCCACTTCTTTTTCCAGCTCATTTTATTGATGAGGAAACCGAGGCAAACAGGGTTGTAATTTTCAGAGGATCACACAGCTCTTAATGGTTTGAGGCCAGATTTGAACTCAGAAAGATAAGTCTTCCTGACTCATCCACAGGACCACCCAGCTGTCTCTGGCACAAAATAGAAACTTTTATTTGGAAATATTAGTGAGTACAGATGAATAAACTAAGATGATGATATAAAGAAAATGATGGATAATGTTTGCAACACAAACAGGTAGGCTTGAAATATACTACCAAGCTCATTTCAATCACTAGAGCATTAAAAAAGTTAAAGTATCACAAAAATATGGAACTGAGGACTAAGGAGTAACTGGAAGCAATAAGTCTAAGAGGTGCCTTCATTCAGACATTATCTACCTGAGTATGAGACAGATGGATATAGTTGTCTTAAAAGGAATTGAGGCATGAAAATTGGATGACCATCATTTAGTGACTGAAATTACCATTACTATCCTTACGATTTATTTTGGCACATGATTGTATACTGGTTGGTGTTATTGTTTAGCTGTTTCTAAATGGTATATTCTTTCCTTTCAGTTTATAGACATCTTGAGGTCAGTAAATATTTATTTTGTAACCCACACAACAGAGAGAGAGATTGTGGTATAGTGAATAGATGGTAAGCTTTGAACTGAAGTCCCATCTCTGACATACACTGGTTGGGAAATGACAACTTCCCAGTGTCCTAGAAAACTGAGATTGTAATTTGCAACCTAATTTGCTGACTTACATTGCTGTAGGCAGTTTGCACTCTTCCCATATAGAAGAGATCACAGGCCAAGACAGCATCACTCTTTCTTATTCCTTAGAAGGTGGGGAAAACTACAAGAGTTTTTTCTATATTAGATGAAGTAAATTTAGGTTAATTCCATGAATTTAAAGTGTAAGGCCAGAATCGTTCTGGGAAAATAAAGTAGGAATGCTGCTTTGTTAAAACACGCAAAGCTTTTGAAGTGAACATTTCCTCACTAATTTTTTTCATTTTAAAATTGTGATGAGTTTTATAGTGTGTATTGCTTTACAATCTAATAAATAATAAAGAATGTGAAATTTTTCTGTCTCCTGCCTTAGTCTTATCAATGTTCTCCTTAATTTAAGGCCCTGGGCATATGGCCCAGACCTTATTTTATGGTTGAAATTTTGGACATCCTCTTAAGTTAGTTCAAATGTTCCTTCTTGTCTCTTCCTGTTGTTTTGTGTCTTCTTTTTAAAATATGTTTTCCTTTGATTAGTTGAGGTTGTTCCTTATTTATAACCATGAACCTTATGACCTCCTAATCACAAAGTTTCTTGTTGAGTCTGTGTTAGATACAATAGGACAAAGACAACTGTACATCCCAAGTATGAGTTGGACACTTTGTCCTCCTCAGGGATGTTTTGGTGGCATGTGATAGTCCAATTATATCTTTTCCTTGACAGTGTTATTTCTGTGCCCAGAAAATAAACCACGAGGCTTATTTTTAAAGCTTACATCAATTATTAATTGTTTTTGACTGATAGATACTTCACAATAATAATGTTTCTTGAATCACCCTGGTTGAAACACTTCACTACTTTTGCACTGGTGAAAGTGGCTCTATTAAGAAATTAGATGACTTTTTTAAAGGAAAGGATTGTAATTGGCCAACATATACATTGTTGACATTTAGCTTTCATATTTTCACATGAGACTAGTCGAAGAGTTTACTAGAAAATAGCATAGTACCAAAGAATAACAGAAGAAAATGGTATAAACTATTTGCAATGAGTGGGGTGATAAATAAAGTATTTAAATCAAGTTGGTGTTCTAAATCTGTTAATTTTCTATAGCATGGCAATGCTAAATCCAACAAGGATTTATACTTGAAAATGATAAAAAATGTATAAAAAAACTAAAATGTGAAGGAATTACACTGTCTATCTAATCCAGCTTTTTTATAGATAAAGAAACTGAGACCCATGGAGTTTAAGTGATTTATCCAAGGCTACCTAGGTAATAGGGGTCAGAGACAGGAAATTAAACATGACTATAACTAGAAAGGAAAGTGGGGTCAAGTGTGTAGCAATGAATAGCAATAGTAGGTGAGATACTATATTGGTATTGTAGAGATATTAATAGAATCAAGGAATATTATATTAAGATAACCTTCTGTGTATATTCTATGAAAAAAGTTATATAAAAACATGTACATCTTGAACTAGGGAAGCTAGGTGGTACAGTGGCTAGAATGCTGGGCCTGGAGTCAGGAAGACTCATATTCTTAAGTTTAAATGTGGCCTCAGACACTTGCTAGCTATGTGACCATGGGCAAGTCACTTAACCCTGTTTGCCTCAGTTTCCTCATCTTTAAAATGAGGTAGAGAAGGAAATGGTAATGTACTCCAGTATCTTTGCCAAGAAAATCACAAAGAGGGGTCACAAAGAGTTGGACACAACTGAAAAATGACTAAACACCAACACCTTGAGCACATACTCTATTTAAGATTTATACAAAAACATAAACAAGAATCTTACAAGATACAAAACTATTTGGAGGATATCTATAGCAGTGGGTGGAATGTTCACAGGGAAGAAATCATAGATCTGTCCAAGAATCAAAGTATTGATATTGAAAAAATCACATTGTTGAACTCAAGTTGTGGTCTACACATTACTTAGAAATGTAACCTTCATACGTTTACATTGGCAGTCATCTTTTCCATGTCACATATCATATTTGAAATGTCTAAAACAAAATTCATTTCCTTTTCCCCCAAATCCTTATGTCATCCTCTTAAGGATACAACTATTTTTCCAGTCATCTTGGTTTTCTGCAGGTTAAAGATTTCTCATACTCAATCTATAGTCTATGATTGATTGGTTAATAAAAGTTGCTACTTACTTAAAATATGATATGGTATGGTGCATACTTAAAATGGTATAACATGGTTTTGTCCCCATCTTTACAATGTTGTAGTGAATGCATAATATAAATAATGATAACAATAATAGTAGCAGTAATTATAGTAATAATCTAAGCATTTATATAGCATGTTAAGGTATACAAAGTACTTTACTGTTATCTCATTTTGTCTTCATTTTACAGATGAGGAAACTGAGGCAGATAGATGTTAAGTGACCAGCTCAGGGTCATACACTTAGTTTCTGAAACTAGATTTGAACTCAGGTCCTCCTCA